>NC_092655.1:2438231-2782397 GCF_032118995.1 Asterias amurensis | reverse complement strand
CCCACCCACTACCCCACCATTATCTACTTACCGACTCTCCTGAACGGCATCTTTGACAAACTTTTCTCTGTTGACTCTTCTGTACAAAGAAAAAAACAAAAACAAATATTAGAAGCTTGTTGATTGTAGGTGAAAGAAGAAGTCAGGTGCTCTCACCTCCTTCATCTTGATAACGTTTTTTATTTAAGGTACTTGACCTTTATTTATTAACATACTTTCTCTCTCATTTAAAAAAAAAATGAAACATAGAAAATTTCAAATAAATACCTCCAAACGCTGTGATAATGCTGCAGATGTTGCATCTCCTCCTGCAGTCATAACGTAACAAGAACTTTGCATAGCATCGGCTGGAATGTGTGGATGGCAAGATGTGGCATGTATGGTTTCCATGGCAACAGGGTCATTCTTCATTGACGAGAAAGCATTTCCGCCGAGTGAGATGCCTGTACACTCCGATGTTGTGCCCACTTGTTGTAATAAAAAGCTTGAAACTCCATTGCACATACGCTTCTGTCCCTTCAAAGAGAAAACATAATCAGATGATTACTACATGAAGCTATTTAATAAAATATATACACCAAATGTTTTGTAATTGAAAAAGGTTACTAGCAAGCAAACATCTGATGATCTGATTCTGAAACAATGAAGATCAATATTGCAAGCATTGTTTTAGTTGTGATTTGAATCGTAACCCTCCACCTCCATCCTCCTAGCACAGTCTCAGATGGGAAGGTAAAAGGAAATCATAACAAAAGGTAACAAATCACTGAATTAATGGGCAATTTCAATGATTTCTGCTAGGACTAGTCTATAGTCACCAGGGCCTAGTTTTATGTCATGGCTCTGCAAACTACCAAATTCTGCGCTTACGATCACCAATCTCTCTCTGCTTGCTTGCACGGTTTGAAGGGTGAATTTCTGCACTAGCTCAGTTCATCAGCTGTGTAAGCGAAGAATGCCTTTGTCCTATCACTTGAGCAATCATGCCTAGTACCCGTACACTGTACTACTAGTACTACTAAGTACTAGTTGTCGTACGTAGTCGTAGATAGAAACGTTATGACATGAAGGTGGAGTATGCACACGCAGCAGAAGCCAAAGTTCCCGCTAACCCTATTCCCCGCTTTTGAAAAAAAGGAGTACAGCACCCCAATATTAATTATTATTGTTGTAGCCAGGTAACCATGGGAACGTGGCAACTTGGTCTAGATTCGCCCATTTTTTACCACATCCACAATCATTCACCTCAGAAATCAAGAACATTCTTGTTCTCTGAACACCGTACACGGATTCAATCTTAATTGTGTAACTGTGCAAATTACTATTAGTATTAGCAGTTAACATGGTTAACAATAACAATAACATGGTTAATTTAAACTGGTTAAATCAAATCAGATTAAATCAAATCATGGCACTCAAATTTGTCATCGAAATAAATGTATTGAAATCAATCAAGTTAGTCACTCAGTCACTGACACTGATAATTATTCTACCTCCGTATATTATTAAAACTTACAGGCATGAGGTTCAACTCCACGTGTCTTTTGTTGTTGTGCGCTGCACTAGCACTACCGTCATCACGATCGTAAACATTTTGGTCACAAAGATGGTAGCTTCTTTTCCGCATAATTTCCATCGAAAGCAAACTTTGGAGATTGATTCAAAAGTGTTAGTTAGGAGCTATGGGATATATGGAATCACACTGCATAAAAACAATTAGTCAAAATCCTGTCCAAGTCTGTCTAGACGGAAGATTAAGCACGTGTTGTTGTTGATGTTTACTTCCTTCTGCGACTCACCGGCGGACAGTTCTATTCAAATTTTGAGCTCGATGAATAAAGTGAGCACATTTATTTCCTTACGAGAAATTTGATTGGCTAATAGAATTTTATTTATTACCATCTAATGTCAACTAAAACATGTAATTCGTAGCGATTTAATGTTCAAAAGTATCAATTAACACTTTATATTGTATTTTGGCACATTTGTAAATAATGTTAGTTTAATCTACGGTGAATATTTGGTGTGTTGTACTCGGATTATTTTATGTTTGTCATTAAGTTGACCAATCAGAACGCGTTTATACTAGTTCGCGTTGTTCCGGCCAAACTTGAGTATTGTCCCAACTGAAGTTGGGGCCGGTCCCCACTTGATTCTGACTAGTCTTGATGAGAGACCATTGGTGTGTTCTTTTTTTACAAATAATCCAACGTTGGTGGCGCTATCCTCCCAGAGCCGCTCTTATCTCCGTTGAGCGGTGCGTAGTCGTGAGACCGTTTCGTGGGAAAAGTTGTGACAAATCACCCCGATGAGGTCTTGTGCCAAGACTAGTTGGTGACCTATCTTTGGATCCCAGTTATAGTTGGGCTGTCCCAACTGAAACACTCCCGTTGGGACCAATACGGAACAGCATTTTTTTGTATTCAGCAGACAGCCAGAGATTCAGCAGCCATTGACAACCAGAACGGAGTACAAAATATCTTCATAAAATAGAAATTAACGGGTGACACATTTGGAGATTCGCCTCAATTTTGATGTGAACTTGAACTCACTGGAACAGCCACCTTTGTAAGTCATTTCGTTGTTAGAATAAATTATTAATCATCTTTATTTTGTACTTGTTTGTATTGTTGTAGAACTTGTAGCTCTTTCTGAAATTGACTTATTTTTATTTTGTATGTCCGCATTGTTGGTTACATAGTTTCCCAGATTGCAACCCAAGTCTGTAGGTAGGCTACTTCTAGAAACTATATAAGGCTCCCCTGTAGGTTCTAGGGAAAAGTTTCCGTATGGCGCCACCACTTTTTCATTCGATATGAAATAATATAGTATCTAATTTACCTCAATGAGTGAGATATCCCTTTGTAAAAATGAGTGAAAAGCTGGTGGCGCCATACGGAAAGTTATCCTGAATAATTTATAAACAAAAAGTTATCATTCATTCCATTTTAAAAGTGCATTGTAATGACGCAGACTACAGCTGTGTTGTAGTCTGTGTTTTGTCATTGCCATAATAAGGTTTATCGCGATTCAGAAACACAATGCATTGTGGGAAGGAATGGGGGCGGTTTCTATGCAGTTTCTACGATTTGCGCACGCAACGCCTATACCTTTGTGTGGGTTCAACAGCGCCCTCTCTTGATATTTTGCTATTCGCGATAAACCTTATTGTTGTGTTATATTTATTATACACTGCAGCACTACATCGAGTTGCTATTATGAATATGAGTACATGATGTATATGACAGCTTAGCCCTGGTTACTGGTAGGACGTCAGTCGTCACAGTGCCACTGCACTGACGTCCTCGACCTCGGTATAAAGCTTCTTTATACAATACAATGCCAACACTGACTCAAACTTTCTTTACTTTTTTTCCTGATTTGAGAAGTTGAAATTCCGTTCATATATTTTCTTAAGTGTCCCTTGCTACATTTTCAATGAGTTCACAACTAAACTAACAAATGAGTGTGAGCTCATGGTCGCATGGCTTTGAGTTTAGTCTCCCAATTGGCATTTATCCGTCTGTTGCAATATGACCCTTTTTTAATTTGCGCAAGCCAGTCGTGTGTACAAAAAAAGGCAAGAGGAAAACGAAGTTTGCGTTGTGAAAAAATTTCAGCTTGCGCAAATTATAAAAGGCTGTCACATCTCCAGCCGCCACGAGAGGGCAGTAATGATCAATGCAAGATCACGCTATGCCTATGGGAAACGTCAATTTCAATTTTCTTTTCACAAAATATTAACACCAAAGAAGGAAATTCAACAATTAAAAAAAATGCCCTCTTGGAGTTCCGGCTACAAGGAACATGTGACTGAAAGTTCAGATCACCAACTGCTAGGTCACCGGGCAAGCAGCGGCTGATTGGAGCAACTCTGTAGGTTTGGATCTGCTGAGTGAGAATTGCAATCACCAACTGCTGCACTTGAAGTGACTGCTAGGTCACTGAGCAAGCAGCACCTGAGTGTAGCAACTCTGCAGGTTTAGATCTAGCTGCAGAGAAGGAGAATTGCAATCACCAACTGCTGCGCTTAAAATGACTGCATACATGTAGGTCACCGAGCAAGCAGCAGCTGAGTGTATCAACTTTGTAGGTTTTGGATTACTGCAGAGAATTGCAATCAACAACTGCTGTGCTTGAAGTGACTGCTAGGTCACTGAGCAAGCAGCTGCTGATTGTAACAACTCTGTAGGTTTGGATCTGCAGAGAATTGCAATCAACAACTGCTGTGCTTGAAGTGACTGCTAGGTCACTGAGCAAGCAGCGGCTGAGTGTAGCAACTCTGTAGGTTTTGGATTACTGCAGAGAATTGCAATCAACAACTGCTGCGCTTGAAGTGACTGCTAGGTCACTGAGCAAGCAGCGGCTGAGTGTAGCAACTCTGTAGGTTTTGGATTACTGCAGAGAATTGCAATCAACAATGCTGCGCTTGAAGTGACTGCTAGGTCACTGAGCAAGCAGCGGCTGAGTGTAGCAACTCTGTAGGTTTGGATCTGCAGAGAATTGCAATCAACAACTGCTGTGCTTGAAGTGATCTCTTAGGTCATTGAGCAAGCAGCGGCTGAGTGTAGCAACTCTGTAGGTTTGGATCTGCAGAGAATTGCCATCACCAACTGCTGCGCTCGAAGTGATCTCTTAGGTCATCGCGCAAGCAGCGGCTGAGTGTAGCAACTCTGTAGCTTTGTAGATCTACAGAGCATTGCAATCACCAACTGCTGCGCTTGAAGTGACTGCATAGGTTGATAAAAAGACCATATTTTGACATTCTGCAAGAAACTTGAAGTTGCCATTAATGGGATGCTGCAAGGTTGCCAGAAGGTGAGAGGCTTGTGTCATGATACTTCTGGATGTATTTCAAATTTGATGGAATCGACAAGGTGTGTCTTCTGTCTACCTTGGATTTGTCCTGCAGTGAGTGTGACTTGAAGGAGCCTGAAATAGTTCCCAAGTCAGGGAAGGTTTATAGCTCTTGTGAATTGAGGATCTGTGTCTATTTTCTTAGCGGAACAAGGTGTTGCGAAACCGAGTAAACAAAATGTGAATCCTCTTCTTGGCAATGAAGTGATACAGAATGCTCTTATAAAAGAGGTGACAATTGAAGGTTGAAAGTTTCTTCCAGAATTGGTCCATGTGGTGGAGTGTGCAAACACAGAAGGAACTGAGTAGAAGTTAGAAGCTCAGTCAAGTCTGCTGGAAGTCATTGACAAGACCCAGCTGTGGCAGTACCCAAGATGGAAGTGATCACAATTATCATTTAGGATTCATATGTATGGAAAGGAAATTTCTCCAAGTTGGCCTCGTACATTCTGGTTGCCAAGAGTTAATTGATGGGTTTCCTGTGGTTTTGTTTAATTCCAGATTCAAGTGAAACAGGGCTGTGTTTAAAATCTTGAAATGGCTGTCAACTATGGTAGGGCAGGTGTGCCAGTGACCGGCAATGACCACCCAACGGTGACAGAAACCGCAGCCTTCCAGCCAATGGAAGCAACCACTCCTGTCCAATCCCGCTGTGCATCCTCTGCCCCCTGGCAGCCCCATGAAGGACCACATGGAGCGGAAGCCCCTGAAGATAAACAACCCTTTCCCCCTCCCAAACGAATGAGGACGGCTGTAGTTAAAAAACACTTGGTAAGGACCATCATCCTTCATGGAGAAATCATCAAGACTGAGGAAGAATGGACTGAGTATACTGAGCAGATTGAGGTAGACGAGGCTGGAGAGCCGATTAATCTATCCCAAGAGAAAAAGACACGGGTACTGAGTTAACGATGATCATCTGAACGAATCAAGTTTCAAGCTGATCTTGCCGAAAAATTATCTGTTTATAAAATATGTATTATTAGTGGAAGATTTAAAGAGAAAAAGAATTCTCACAAATTTATTTTCTAAATCCTTGTTGATTTTTGTACAAAGAAATCTCTCATAAAAAAAGTAAGTAGAAACAGTGAATCAAAGTTTAGTTGGTACTAATCAAAGTACATGTATAATTACTTAATAAAAGTAATCAAAAGTACATTGTACAGACATGTAGTTGTAGATCATTTTCAAAGTTCACCACGTTATGATCTTAGAAATTTTCTGTTTTAAAAGTACCTTGTGTGCACATGATCAAGCAGAATGCATTTGAAGGTCGATGAGAGTTAATTAAAGTTGATGAAAACAGTAACTGAAAATCTGTGTAAAGTCTTTGTCTTAAATATACAGTTGGGTCAGTCAGGTTGGTGTAGTGGTATCTTTCCTTGCCTTATTCCTCTAGTACCAGGTTCGAATCCTGCTGGGTGCACTACTATAATTTGGTTTTCAGTGCCTACCTGATTGCATGAATTTTCCCAGGAATAATTTGTCTATGGTTTTCCTCCCACATCTAAAACTGAACTTCCTTCTCGTGTCTATTCTCAATGGTTCTTTGCTATTAGAGTGATTAAGTTTGCTTTTCTGAGAGTGTTTGTATTCACAATCAAAATGAAAATCAAAAGTACAATGCACTGACGGAGAGTTTAGCCCTTTACAATCGACCGTGCAAGTCTCACGCATATTTGAGCAATAGCGCCCGTTAAAGTTCGCAAGTTAGTTTCCGTTAGCAATGTATGTGGGACCAAAAATGTTCCATTACGCCCAAGACTTGCATGGTGTATAGCAAGGTTGGTGGAACATGTTTTTTTCCCCTGAAATATCTCGTCCACCGACCTTCAGATCTGCAATTTCTATTATGAGGAAAAAAGGCTGAGGTTCCAGAATTCTGCCAACTATTCTAATTCTTTATCGATCATCTTATTAAAGGTAAAGTATTGGTTTTTTGACCGGAATGTTTAATTAGCTCTAACTGTTTTTCCTTTTTCCTCTAAAAATTAAAAAATAATTTTAATAATTAAGAATTGTATAATTTGATACAGATAAATATACATGTGTAGCAACACCACCCTGTGAGATGAGCATTTTAACAGCTGAGAAGACGTCAGATTTGACTTTCGAATTTTGAAATTGAGGAGCAGTTTGCCAAAATGCCGATTAAAGGTATGTTCAATAAAGTTTTTTATGTTCTAACTGTAGATGTTTGTTTCCAGGAGAAACATGTAAACTCAGTGTACATGACAAAATAATTTTTGTGAAATTGTTTTTACTCATTTCTCAAAACACAGCACATCAGCAACTAATATTTTAAGGGAAGCTTTCTACCACCATTATCTTTAAACCGTGTAAGTTTAATATGAATCTGCACGTTTTTGTTTTGTGTCGTACATAAAGTACCCAAACCCTTTAAGAAAGTGTTAAGGGGCATTTAGCAAACTTCTTCTCATAGTGACAAGTGTAATTTGGCTCTGTTCAGAACACACAGGACCAAAGGATTAATGTCCCATCTCTGAAGGACTAAACATTAATGGTTTTACATCAACACCAGGGCCCAATTTCATAGAGCTGCTTAACGGTAAGCAAATTTTTTCGCTTAACGTAGCAAAAATAATTGCTTAAAACCATTAGGATTCCATGCTAAACGTACACGAGCTTAAGCATGTAAACAATCTGTGCGCGGAGATTTTAGATCGTTTGCTTAAGCAAACCAGAAGAAGGCAGTGTATTTTGCACTGTGTGCATGGCCTAGGGCTGCTTAACGGTAAGCAAATATGTTGGCTTAACGTAGCAACAAAAATTGCTTAAGCGTAAACCTACTTCACCAGCGGTTGCTAGCTTAAAAGCACGTAAACAAACTGCGCACGCAAAATTTTAGATCGTTTGCTTAAGCGAAAAAGAAGAAGGTGCTGACAAAATGGCGGGCAAAATAAATGCGGAGTGCACTCGAGTGGCGATAAAAAAATTCATCACCTTTGTGTCTGATATGTATTATTTGTAATGGTTCAAAGTGCCCCTCAAAAGGTTTACACACTAACTTGAAAGTAAACAAGAAGATAATACATTGTACAGCATGATTCCGAAGCATTTTAGACACTTGTTTATTCGCTACACCTACCATACAAACGCACGTTCAATCACCGCTGTGCCGGCACAATAACATTGTTTGCAATGAGTGTTGCACTATGCGCTGTGTGAATAGGGTGCTTAAGCAAAATAGAGGCTTTACGGACCCTTTTTGTTTGCTTACCTATGTAAGCAAAAAACCTTGCTTAAGCAAGGGTATGAAATGAAAAATTTGCTAGGTGCGCCCGTTAAGCACAAAATCAACCGTTACGGGATGCAGCTCTTTGAAACTAGGCCCGGCGCTTAAACAGGGTGCTTAAGCAATGGGGCTTTAAGGACCCTTTTTGCTTGCTTGCCTCGCCGTTTTAAGCAAAAAACCTTGCTTAAGCAAGGCTATAAAATGAAAAACTTGCTAGGTGCACCCGTTAAGCACAAAATCGACCGTTAAGCAGCTCTATGAACCAGGTCCCAATTTCATGTAGCTGTTTCTGCTAAGCAGAAAATACTGCTGAGCAAATTTCTATGCAAAGCACAAAAAATGGGTGGGTCACCAGTCACATCATTGTAAACGTTATGGTCTTTTGACTGGTAATCAGTTTCTGCTAAGCAATATGTGCATAGCAAGCTTTTGTGGTTACAGGCTCTATGCAATTGGGCCCAGGAGTCAAACTGATGAAGTTCATCTACTGGTACAATCCAAACTTTGATGTACTTGAGTGTAACTGTAAATTTCAAGGTTATATATTGCATGTGCGTATTTTGTAATAAGCAATAAGTTATAAAAAAACAATTGTTCGTATGTGAGGTGCTTGTCATTGTATAATTTGCATGGTACTCAATCCAAAAGCCAGTGATCAAACTATATTTTAAATTATATTCTCCAGGTGGCCCAACCGACCCTCAACGGAAATCTAAAAACTTTGACGAAGAACTCAGGATGAAGCTCAAAGATCGAAAGAAGAGAGGGCTGACCACTGGGCTGAGTGACACAGCAGAAGAGAGTAACAGCGATGTGAGCTCAGATGACATTGGTGGAGGGGATGGTAAGTTAAAGCTCTGCCATCAGATTTGTATAAAGCAGTTGAGCAGAAAATACTACTTAGCCAATTTCTAGGCTCAGCACAAAAAGTAGCAGGGCTTCTGTCGCCAAAATTTTATATTTATGGAATGTTGGCTGGTAGCCTGTTTTTGCTAGGCAAGATCTTCTTGTGCTTCCGGGTTTTTATTAAATAAGACCCAAGTCCTAATTTCATAAAGCTGTTAACTAGAAAATACTTCTTAGCAAAATTCTAGTCGAGCAAAAATCAAGTGGGGTACCAGTTGCAATGGATTTTCGGCTGGTAACTCCCCCTTGATTTGCTTTTCATAAACCCTTTTGATTTGCTTTTCTTTTTTGTTCAGATTTCTTATCACAGTTCACTGCAAGTGCTGCCCCGAAAAGCCAAACATCATCCTTCAGTGGATCCTCCAAACCTTGGGCACCCCCAGTCGCAACCCCTCGTCAGCAGGCCAAGGGGAATGCCTCACCGTCCCCCTCACCAAGGGGCCTACCACCATCGCCTAAGGGTATTCCCTCCCCAAGAGGTCTCCCCTCACCAATACCTCGTGCTAGAACAAGATCTATCGACAAACCTGAGGAAGCTTCCAAGAGAAGATTGTCATCCTCCTCTGAGGCCGTCTCACCAAGGAATGGTGTGCACCCAAAGGATCTGGCAAGCACTCCACTTCCGAAGCCTCGGACAAGGACAAGTACCGTGGACTTGGATTCTCCAGGAAGGAAATCTTCAGTAGACTCTCCAAGAATGAAGTCCGATCAGTCCGAAGTTGATAAACTTCTCGGACTGGCTCCACTGAAGACAACCCCAAGGAGAAAGGACTCCCGAGGGGATGACCCGTTTGGAACAAAACCAAGCTCAAAGTTTCACAACGAGTCCCCAGAGTCTAGAAGGAAAACCACATCACCGTCAATTACTGACGATTTACTTGGCGATGACCCAAAACCAAAAGCATGCAGTAAATCGCCAGAACCAAAATCTCGCAATAAATCTCCAGAGCCAAAAGTCAGATCAAGACTTGAAGCTGAGGAGTCGCCGGTCAGCAGCAGGAAAATTAAACCAAGGAGTGGGTCAATGAGCAGGGGATCCAAATCCCCTGAGTTGACATCTAAAAATAACTCTGTACTGGATGACCTTCTTAATGGCGACGGGAAAAAAACAAAATCACGCGGCAGTTCCCCAGAGCCTAAAGGACGAAACAGATCTCCCTTGATCTTAGATGATCTCCTAAATGGGAGTTCAAACAAAAAGCCAGAAAAAGGGAAACCAAAAGCTGAGACGGACAATGTCTTAGATGATCTACTTGGTATGACCAAGAAGCCTAAATCAAGAAGTGGCTCACCAGAACCCAAACCCAAACCAAGATCTCGTGGCGGTTCACCTCCACCTCTCGATAGATCCCGTCAAAGAAAGTCAATTCTTGATTCGGATGGGAGTGAAGATGATAACAAAGTGAAGAGGAGAAATAAAACAAAATCTCCATCACCCTCGAGAAAAGGAAGCCCCAAAGTGGCCCACCCACCTCCCAGACGCCAGAAAGGTCTCTTGAATTCCTCTGATGAAGATGATGATTTCAATCGAAGAGGGAAACCTAGATTGCCATCGGCCAAGACCACAGGCAGTGGAAAGTCTCAAACTCGAAGAGGCATTTCGGGTTCTTCCGATGATGATACTGATGATAAGAGAGTCTCAAAATCGAAGCCTCTCGGAAGATCAAGATCTCCTTCTCCGAAAGGGTTCAAGACGTCCGCTCCATCACCTAAACCTCGATCTCGACCTGGAACTGCTGACACTAAAACACCCTCCAAACCTGAGCCCAAGAAACAGGGCTTCAAAGTGGATGATTTCCTTGATTCCGGCTCTGATTTTGATTTTGATGGAAAGCCAGCCAATGGTAAGCCCTCTTTGCTGGATGTTATTGAGAATCAGCAGAGTCCCAAGAGCAGAAAGAAGAAGAAGAAAATGGGGAGGAATGCTTCAGAGGACAGCGATGATTCAGATGATGGAGATGTTTTCCACAGACCATCTTCTAAGAAAAAGCCTCCAGTCATATCAGGGAGGAGACCTAAGGTAAATTAATTATTGTACACTTATTCACGGTTAAACCCATACGCTGGTAATGAGCAAAAACATTTGCAAATGCTTTTTCAATGTCAGTTCTTACTTTTTTAATAATTATTGTGAACATTTGTTTTCATCTGCAAACTGTGATGTTTCAGAAAGTCAATGTCCAAACACCTAAATTCTTCAATTTCATCAAAGATTTGATTTTTCAAATGAAAATAAATAATTTTGAAATGAGTAAAACGGTTGGACAAAATGTCCCTTTCTGCAGTTTCCCTATTTGTATCGTAAAATCATATTTACGTAGGGAGAATAACATGCATAAACATTTGTCTTGTGCAATCAACATTTGTATGAAACATTTTGATTGCTTTTTGCTGCTTTCATAGGAGGGTTATCAAAGTGCTGATGAAGAAGATGGTGGAAAAGATAAGACACAGTAAGTACAACTTAATATCAAATTACAGAGAAATTGTTGGAATCACAAAAGCAATTATTTTGTGGCGTGTCGTGGCTGAGCAGTCTAGCTCCCCTTACCCAAGCTCCATTGTTGTCAGCAGCAGAGTGTGGGTTCGAATTTCAGTCGTGACGCTTGTGCCCTTGAGCAAGGCACTTGGCCATAATTGCTTCGTAAAAGTTGGAGAGGAAGTCCATTCTGCTCTGCTTGCCAGGCTGGTAGTGGATGAAACACATGCCTACATCCTTACAGGCTGTGAATGGGGTAACTCTGTTTCAGCCCCAGGATTCCACGGCAACGTGCCCCAGGGGGAGTTGATTTGGGTTGATGGTCAAGTAAAGTGTAGCCCTCACCTTGAAGTGGCCACCCATGGCTTTGTGGTGTTAGACGATCTCTCATGTACAAAAAAAATGTAACAAGTAAAAATCCTTCTTAAAACAGGTCAAAGGTTGTCAAGCCAACACCCAAGCGCCCAGGTTCCACTGCCAGTAGCACTGGAGGCAACTCTCTTAACTCAAGCCTAAACAGCAGCATCAATATCCAAGACTCCTCCAGTATTCGGCAGGCTATCTATGATGAGTGGAGGGCCCAGAAGCAGGTAGTCTTAGTCAAACAAGCCAAGGAAAAGAGGAAGAAAGAAAAGGAAGAGATCAAGAAGAAGGAACTGGTGAGACAAAAACTTGTCAAGGCGTGGAAATATGATTATTAGATTTCTGAACAGTACTATAAATGTTGCCTCTGTAGTGTTTTATTTTTTATTTGGGGGAATTTGCAATTTGAATGTACATTTATTGTGAACTTTAGTAGTGTTCTTTTTTTTTGGTTTAGATTCTTAATATCTATGGGGTTCTTTGCAAGAACAGTGATTAGATTTGCTTTTATGAAAGGCCTTGGCTTGACAACCAGAATAAATTAAATGAAATGACAGTTTAAAGTGTTATCTTTGCAGGCGGTGCTTGAGAAACGAGCAGAGTCGGCTGCCTCTTTCAATGCCTGGAAGGAGAACAAGAAAGGAACCCTGACAAACAAGGCCAAGGAAGAGGAAAAGAAGAAGAAGAAACTACAAGAAGAAAAGGAGAAGAAAATGATGCAGACGATTCACGCCAAAAAGGTTGGATTAAGATCATCAGATAATAATTCCTTTGCAAAAGTCTCCCTGTGCATATTTGGCAGGCCAGAACTTTACAATCTTTTTAAGTCTCTGTTAAAAACTTTGTTTGAAGCTGCTTATTTGTAATTGTATCGTTCACTCTTTGTATATTTTATTGTTCTCTTTATGCGCCTAAGGCATTTTGCATTAGGCGCTTTTCTTTATTATTATTATTATTATTATTATTATTATTATTATTGTTATTGTTATTGTTATTGTTATTGTTATTGTTATTGTTATTGTTATTGTTATTGTTATTGTTATTGTTATTGTTATTGTTATTGTTATTGTTATTGTTATTGTTATTGTTATTGTTATTGTTATTGTTATTGTTATTGTTATTGTTATTGTTATTGTTATTGTTATTGTTATTGTTATTGTTATTGTTATTGTTATTGTTATTGTTATTGTTATTGTTATTGTTATTGTTATTGTTATTGTTATTGTTATTGTTATTGTTATTGTTATTGTTATTGTTATTGTTATTGTTATTGTTATTGTTATTGTTATTGTTATTGTTATTGTTATTGTTATTGTTATTGTTATTGTTATTGTTATTGTTATTATCATGTTGATTGTGCTTAGGCATTTGAGGCATGGAAAGGAGACAAGGATGAACATCTGAAGGAGCAGCATCGGGAGAAAGTCAGAAGCGAACTTGAGAAGACGCGAAGCTTGGAAGATGAGAAGGAGATGAAGCAGAAAGATTCACAGTCTGCTTTCAGAAAATGGTAAGATACTCAAACCCACTTTCACTCCTTCCTCATTCGACCACACCCTCCATCCTCATTTATTTTAGGCATTTATTACCATTGTTTCTAACCATTTTGCCTTTGTTTGATGTATAATTGTGTAATTTATTTGAAAAATACTACATACTGAATTACAATGTGTGTTATGTGTGCTAAAAACAGTTTGATGGTTATTTTGGAGTGAGTTTAATTAAGCTTCTTGATGATTTAAACTGTTTGACTCTCAGGATTTTTTCCTGTTAAGTTTCATTTATCCATTGTGTTATGTCTGTTGGATATGGTGAAGTCATTCATGTCCATTTATGTTAACGTTTTGCCTTGATGTTTATTATGTAAATCATTTGAAGAAAACACTGCATGCTGAGTGTGTGGAATGTGTGTATAATTATAATGCCACCCTTAGAACTGTATGGTTCACTTTGGCTGTAGGAATATGTGATGTTTTATAATAATAATAATACATTGCTTTATCACTCCTTAGTGCATCTCAAAGCTCTTGTTATTCTTTCTACATTGTTAAGCAGAGCTATGTAATATATTTTGAAGCACCATGTTTTTTAGTGCCAAAGCAGACCTTCAACTCTCTCGCTCTCTCTGATTCTAAACCAGTATTTCCATATTCCTAACAATCCCTGATTATGGTATTTCCCCCCTACCATATTGAATGTAATTCTTTTTCTATTATTCTCTTCTTTTTTCTATAGTTCTCTCTGGTAGAAAACTGAAAAACACATTGTATAAAGTGGAACTTTCGTTTGTCTGTCTTTTTGTTCTAATAATGAAAAATTAGTTGCAGGTCTAATCATAAGTATGAAACAAAATTATTAAACTAGTGAACAATGTTATTTAATGTTAAATGTTTTAATGTACTGTACACCAAGTGAAATGTAATTAAAACAAAAGTGCCAACAAATTAAAAATTAACAATTATTTTTACCAAAATCATAGGAAGAGCACCAAAGATGAAAAGATCAGTCACCAGACGAAGGAGAAGAGAATGGCAGAAGATAAGAAGAAACAAAGGGAAGAAGAGGCAAGGAAGGCTAAGGAGGAAGAAAGCATCCGGGCCTACGAGGACTGGGAGAGGAAAACCGAACGTAGGAAAGAGAGAGATGCTAAGAAAATGGCAAGAACACAACCAATATCCACCATGCCGTTCAGACCTAGTAGCAAAACTATACCATATGTGAGGTAGTTTATATTGGGGAGGAGGGGGGGGGGGGGGTCCAGCATTTTGATGCTTTATTTAAAAACTCATAATAATAAAAGTGGCAATTTATAATTGGTTTGTTCTGTCTAAAGGACACTCCTGGCGAGAGAAGCCGAAGAAAGTTGGCCTACAGTGAGTTACATAGATGAACTTTTAAGCACGTACATGACTTATAGGCTGAAGATTACTGGAGCGGGGAAGAAGATTCTATATTATTCAGAAAATGTGTGCAATAAAGCTAAACACCTTAACTTTAAAAGTATGTTACAACCGTCCATAGCTGGGTTTTTGGGAGGCAGTAAAAGGGGGTGTATTATATGTTGTACTACATACTAGAAATATACATGTATGTTGCTCCATGGTATAAGTGATTTTGTGCGACTATGAAAGTTGTCAAACTTTGGGTTGAAATCCAGACTGTTTACAATTTAACCTGGACCAGAATTTCATTCACAAGACCAGATTCAAAATGTTAAAAAAACCTTGAGAAGACGAGAATCTTTCTGTACACAAATACTGTTTGACAGTATGTGATATTGGCTGCAGTTTATATTTGAATACTGTTTATTATTGTAATATAGATTTTAATAGATTGTGAATATTTTGATCAAATTGTGAATAGTGTGCGTTATTGATGGTATTAATATAATGAAATGATATTGTGTTTGCTTAATTTAACTGTTGTTTTAGCTAAACTCCCTGCCCGTCTTTTGTCTTATATATGGCATAGGCTGCAGTATGTTTATATTTAAATAAAATCTATTGTACTTCAGTGTTGTGAATAATTTAGATAAACTGTGAATATTGTGTGTTGTTGATGGTATTAAAAAATTACTATCATATGATGCTGTGTTCTCACATTTTGTTTGTTTTCCATAACTATTTGAAAACTCCCCTGCCCTTCTTTGTAAACATTCGAATGATGTAATATCACCGGTAACGTAAATGTTGTGAGGCAGAGATTGATAGGGTTTGATAGGCTATTTTGGCTGCTAACTGGTTTACTGTTCTCTGGTTAACTGGTTATTTGATTACCTGGTTCTCTGCTTAACTGCAGGGTTCTTTTATTACCTGGTTCTCTGGTTAACTGGTTCTTTGATTACCTGGTTCTCTGGTTAACTGGTTCTTTGATTACCTGGTTCTCTGGTTAACTGGTTTTTGATTACCTGGTTCTCTGGTTAACTGGTTCTTTGATTACCTGGTTCTCTGGTTAACTGGTTTTTGATTACCTGGTTCTCTGGTTAACTGGTTTTTGATTACCTGGTTCTCTGGTTAACTGGTTCTTTGATTTATCCAAACAACAATATTTATTTTTAATAGTCGTTAATTTCTTCTAATTTAGTTTAAGAAGTACAACGGCAGCCATGGCCCAATTTCATAGAGCTGCTTTAAGGAAACTAATTATGCCTATTGGTTAGTACTCAAAATAGTTGTTAGCATTAAAAAAAACTTACTTGGTATAAAACAATGTGAGAAACAGCTCCCTCTGAAGTAATGTGTCTTTTGAAGAAGAAAAAAAAGTTAATTTCTCACCAAAATATTTGGTCTTGAGCTGAGGTCTCAAATTCAAGCATCTGAAAGTACACAACTTGTGCGTTGAGGGTTTTTTTTTTTCTTCCATTACTCTCACACAACTTTGACAACCAATTGAGGTCAAATTTTCACATGTTTGTTAATTTATGCATTGTGAGAATACTAGTATTTTGCAATTACCAAAGGTATCAAGTGCCTCTAAGCAGAAAATATTACTTATGTACTTTCTTTATAATGATATTTAACAAGGGTGGCCAGCACATTGAATCATTTGGGGCCCTTACATAACAATTTTCTGCTGAGCAGAATACGAGTCGACAATTGTACTTTGGCTTGTAACCATGTTCTGGCAAACAAGGTTTGTTGTGCTTAGCTACTTTATGAAATATAATTAAATTTGCATTTAGCACAACTAGAAGAGCCCCTCCCCCTCCCCCCCAAGAAATAATGACATAGATTCCATCAAAACATCCTACTTTCACTCGTATATTGATGATTAAATCAAAATTATGCCCATGCAAAGTATTCAGTCATTTTTACTTCATAGCAGTATGTTTAAAAAAGGGTATCACAATCGAACAAAACCAGAAGGAAATACAGAAAGGCTTATTAGGCTTAACAAGATTTTTTATTTGAAAATTCACAAATTTACAAGTTAATGGAAATATTTAACAAATGAATTGTGGTAATCTTTCTCCACTTTGGATAGTTCTTAATTTTCACAGTCTGAGAAACCATTTATTTCTGACACCTGGGGTAGACATTAACACGATTGTGTATCTAATGGCCTATAATAATTGGTTGATTGTGTGATCAAAATATTTTCTTTCAGTCAGAAACCATTTGTTTATGACACTTGCAGCCCCCCCCCCCCTGTATACTCAAAGGCGTTCAAGCATTTCATTCATAAGTTTGTTATTCTCTTAGTTCTTATTTTTCACAATCTGAGAAACCATTTGGTTCCGACACCTGCATAAGCATTAATATACTTGGAAATCCCAAATGATCAAAACCAGTGAAATTATCTATTTTGATATCCAGCCGAGTCCTTGAATGTTCCACAATCTAAGAAACCCCTTGTTTATGACATTTGCAGCCCCCCATACCTCACAGCCCATCAAGCTTTTCATTCATAACTGTTTCCTTCCTCACTTAAGAAAGTTCTTTAATTTTCACAATCTGAGAAACTATTTGTTTCTGACTCATTGCCTTCAAGTGATCAAAACCAATGAAATTAACATTTCTTTTATCAAATTTTACCAATTCCTTGAATGTTTTACAATCTTATAAACCATTTGTTTATGACACTTTCAGGTTACACCTTTGTGTTTACTCCAAAACCTTAAAGCATATCCAATGCTTGAAGTAGTCTGTACCATAAGAGATGCCTCGAAACTATGATTTCTTTCATCCAATTTGGCAGTCCTTCAATGCTTCACAATCTTATAAACCATTGGTTTATGACTCATACAGCCCCCCCCCCCCTTTTTACTTCAAAGCCATCAATCATTTCATTTTTAACTTTTTTGTTTCCTACTTTAGAAAGTTCTCAAATTTTCACAATCTGAGAAACCATTTGTTTCTGATACCTGCATCAGCATTAACCAATATACTTTCAAACCCTTGAAGCACTCTGTTGCTTGCTCCATGCTTGAAGTAGTTTGAACCTTTGGAGAGGTCATTTGGGTAATTGTTCGTGATTTTTACAATCTGAGAAACCATTTGTTTAGGACACCGTGCAAATACCTCATTGCATTTGTTATAATTGTGTGCAAATTTGATTGATAAGCTTGGGACTTGAGATATTTGACTGGCAGAGGGATTGCCCCCTTGCAGCCATAACACTTGCTGTGCCCTGCTTATCATTATCAGAGTAAATAGGTACAGGTTTGAAATGATGCCACATCGACTTAAGTCCGCGCAACACTTAAAAACACACAGGAACAAAATGGCACAACCAAGAATGATTGGGAAAACGGCATCAGCTGACTTGGGTCAATGGGGAAAGAGAAGAAATACTAGAAGCTCATGAGAAGTACATAAATACACAAATTTTAAGGGGGTACACAAACCCTTTGGCTTATAGTAGAGTTGTTTGTTAAGAAGAACTCTGGCTATTTTAGGGAGCATTAGAGGATAAATTTGGGGGGAACTATTGAAAACGATGAGGATCAAATCAAACAACTGGCTCACTGGGGTGTCTTGCTAGCGCTTCTGTGACAGTCTGGCCTGCTGGACCATGAAAGTGGTACCTGAAGGGAAAAGATTTGAGAAAATATTTTAAACTTTCGCAAAGAAAATCATGTTATGTCATTTTTTTGTCACTTAATGACTAGATGCCAACTTTAGTGAAAGGCTGTTGGTTGTGTGATCGGTTTTATTGAAATCTAGGGGATGAGAATTAATTTACTTTTCCAAGAAACCACTGATGTACAAATCATTTACACACATCTTAAAGAATTGATATCACTCTGCAAATGATTGACTTACTTAAGTGCCCCTGTTGCTGGTGTTTCTTCTGTATTGAACTCGGCTACACTCACTCCACGACTAGCGATCATAGGCGCATACATAGCAGCGGGATAAACAACAGACGATGTGCCAATCTGATGAATGAAACAAAATTGATAAACAAATATGGGTGGTTTATTTTAACGAAAATGTTTTAAATAAAGCATCTGATAGGCTGTTTCAAATTTACAAAGGTTCAAGAGGCTATATAACAAAACCACCATATAATTAAAGTGAGGGTCAGAAATTGTACAATACAAACAAAGGTTAAACAATAAAAACAAATAAGGAGGCACTAACATTATCAAACAAAAAAGTGAAGGAATAGTAGATCTTGATACAAAAGTTTTACACACAAACATTTCAAGAAAGTCAGTTCATTTTTTGTTATTAAGAAGTTGTTAAGAGTTTTCTTACCACCAGACATAAGTCACACTTGTCACATTCGTCATCGATGACCTCCAAGTTTTTGGAATCAAGTCCCTCTCCAAACCATACTACATGCGGTCGTACAAGGGAATCACAACCGGGTTCACTGCACCTGTCCAAATATCAAGTCAGTAACAAATAGATATCAAATAATAACTAACTGGTTTGTGCAAAGAAAAGTTGACCTGAGCAGGATCGCTGTATTGTTGAATGATATATAAGGGTAACAGTCTAGGGCTCCATTTCACCATGATTTCACAAAGAGCTCCAACTCAGTCATAATTATTAAGTAGAGTGTGCACACAAAACAGTCCCTTGAGGAATATTGTAAAAAGGACTGGCCAACCTGTCCAGCCAATTACATTTAGCAAGGCCAATGCCCTCCAGAGTGTGGTTTGTTTTGGCTGGGGTATTCATTCATATAGGCCTACACAGTATGATGTATGCAAGATAACTAAGGCCATGTATTTACAGGCACAGAGAGTTGTGCATAAGCAGCTGATTGTAGCCCATAATATCTCCTTACCAAAATGCTCTTGTACAAGAATTGGTTTCGGTAACAATACACTTTGTTGACTCTGGCTTTGTGATGTTGCCTTTGTGAAAGTTAAGTCCTCCTGCTGACGGCGCCGTCGGCAGGAGGGTTATGTTATCGCAACTACTGTACTATGATACTACCATGGAGGTAGCACTTATTTCTACCTCCATGGTACTACCATTAAGGAAGTAGCACTAGTTAGCTAGTCCAGCCACTGGTCCTTGCTCTATGGTGCAGCGTATTATTGTCACCATTATGCGGCTGCAACAACATTCAAAAAGCAGAATCATTACATTTACTTATTCCATGGAGGTAGAATTCCATTTTCTTCTCATCTCTATAATTTCATTTACATAATTATTTAACTTTTTTGTGATTTACTTTCTTTAGAATAATTGTTCCATAGAGCAAGGCGTAAACCTAAATAGCCTATCTATACAGAAACATCATACATTGTACCTTGAAAACCACAGAAAAATAACCACTCAGCCTTGGCTCAATCGCATCGGTTGTGTTACATCAGCAGCATGGGCTTATTTTACCCCATGCAATTGCAAGGTGACCTTTTATCTTCAATGTAAGGCAAACTAGTGGGCTACTCCAAATGAAAGATAGGGGTGGTTTATGTCTAAAGTTCATGAAGGGGGGAATCAAAAAGCTTATGGACAAACCCTTTGAAACATTTGTTCTTGTTCCATGACCAAACCATGCAGGAAAACTTTTACATTTTAAAAACTTCTTTCTTTTGAACCACAAAGAACAAATTGTTTTACCCCATGCAATTGCAAGGTGACCTTTTATCTTCAATGTAAGGCAAACTAGTGGGCTACTCCAAATGAAAAATAGGGGTAGTTTATGTCTAAAGTTCATGAAGGGGGGAATCAAAAAGCTTATGGACAAACCCTTTGAAACATTTGTTCTTGTTCCATGACCAAACCATGCAGGAAAACTTTTACATTTTAAAAACTTCTTTCTTTTGAACCACAAAGAACAAATTGTTAAACTTACATAAAGAATAATTAATTTGCATCCTACTCCAGACAAGCTATAAGGGTGGTCTACTGTTCAAGCATGGGTCAAGTGCAAGGGCTAACCCTGAAGCAGGTTTTTAGTAATAAGCTCCAATCATGTTTTGTTTTTGGGTTGGGTTTTTTTGACAATGAGGAATGGTTTTATTGGAGTAATACTCTGCACCAATTTTCCAAGCCAGTTATCTTTCAGATATATTTGTTTAAGGTTGAACTTTTAGTCTGTCCAGCTCCTATCAGTGACTTACCTTGGCAGATCTTTCTCTGGAATTCTAGCATCTTCAGTTGATGGATCAGGGGCTCTGTTGAAAATGAGCGCTGTGTTAGTATTTTCCAAACTATTCAACTTTTTCTTTTCACCAAACCCCCATCATGAACAATTACTTGAGACAGGCAATCAGGTTAAGTTTCATTAAAGTCATGTGATTAAAATTTAATCACATGACTTTATTAAATCACCTTCCACAGTACGTATTACCTGAAATTCAAAATTAAATTAAAGAACTTACCCTCTGTCTTTCAGAGCTGAAACAATGGGGCTGTTTCGGTCCTCTTTAATCGTCCCGCACTTGACACACCGAGTCTTGAACAAGGTTCCTATAAAAGAAGAAAGTTATGAGATATTTAGACTCAATTAAACTGCATAGAATGAAGCGCTAAGCAGCACAATATAACTTTATAAACCAATTTATAGAGCTGATAGATATCTCATATTTTAAACTTTATTATTTTTTTAACTTTATAAAAGGTCACAAGGTAATTTAGAGCGGGATTTGAACCAGCAACCTCCGGATTTCATTGATGCCCTCTAATTTCAGCTAAGCTCTAAGAATGTTTTAGTACTCATAAGGAACTGTATCCTACCATGCATTTCAATGATATTTTGTGTTCCTGCTCGAATGTGAAGCTCATCAATGTTCTGTGTGACGACCGTTACTCTCCGTCCCTGACCAGCAAGGCGCTTCTCACACTCAGCAATCGCCTTAAAAAATAGTAATTAATTGATTTTTATCAATGGGTTTGAAAGACTCATTCAACTCATTGCTTTTAAACCCCTTGACCCTAACACCCTTGTCCCAAAAGTTGAGTCATTTCCCAATCTTTCAAAGCTACCCCCCCCCCACCCCCCAACCACCAAAATGGTAAATGCCAACAAAAGGTTTTTGATGAGGTACCGATACTACAGTTTAAAAGTTCAGCAATACCATACATTAACCTCACCAGATGGGCCTTATTTGGACTTTTGGTTGCCATGACTTCCCTCCTGTAATGGTAGAACTCCCAAACCAGAGAGGGGTTGTCTGCAAAGGCTTCTGGTGTAGCCAAATCCTAAGGGGGAAGAACAAAGATTAATTCCAAGGTAATATTTCACTAGGCTGCATGTTGCGAGTCACAATCTGCCACAAGAGGACTTGACTATAAAGTAACAAATATGGTTGAAACTACAATACAATAGGAAAAGTTCACCAAGGCTAGAGCAAAATTTCTTGCTAAAACAATAACAAGTTAATCCCTGAAGCAGATGGTGACTAAACTGGGATGATTGTAAACTTTCTTGTGTTTGGATTCGGAAATAAAATTCAGTAAACACACCTGAGCCTGCCATCGCCTCCAATACCCACCAGCTCCTCTGAATGTTGGTACCCCACTCTCAGCACTGACCCCAGCTCCTGTCAATATCACAACATGCTTAGCCTTGGCAAACTCCTCACGGAATGCTGCCATGTCAGAATTCCATCTGGGTTGACTAGCCATCCCGTTGACTAGTGTGAGTAGACGAATTCCTTTGGTCGTAGCTCTGGACAAGAAAATGAGGATACATAAATAAAATCCAATACATGATCAATGGCAATTGTGAGTTTACTCCATTGTTTTATGGAAAACATTGCCGTATCCTACCAACACTTTTTCATTCGTTATGAAATCTTATATTTATAGTATCCAATTTACTTTAAAAGATTGATTCATTTTGCCTATGAAGGATAAAGTAGCGTGGCAGTATACGGCATTATAACACACCTCTTGCTCGTTCTGTAGTCTGGTTGGCTGAAACACAGTCACGTGGAATGAACTAATATAGGCTAGTGATCGCGCGCGCGTGTTTTGAGAGAATAGTACCAGAGCGGGCACTAGTCTTTGCAAATAGTGCCCGCGGTAACAGCGCCCTCTCTTGACTTGAACAGTGAACAAACTACAAAATTCCTTTTTCTGTTCTTATTTGACTATATTATAAGACCGAACTGTGTTATAAAACACATATTGACTGGCATAATTCGGTAACTAGTGTACGTCTATTCCCCCTCGGGCCTGTGAGTGACCAGAAGAGGGGCCTATATCCCTCGCTCTTCTGGTCACTCAAAGTCCCTCGGGGGAATAGACGTATACTAGTTACCTTGTGCCAGTCAATATGTGTATAATATTTCTCTTTTGGAAAGTCTGGCCTGCTGACTAGTCATGCTAGTGTTGGCTAGCTAGCCCCGTGAAATAGCATAAGTTTCATAAAAGGACACAGCACCCCATTACCAACAAATCGTTTTAGAATTGTGTAGGGTGCCTGTTTTCACTATTTAGACTTCAGGACTTAAAGGCAGTGGACACTATTGGTAATTACTCAAAATAATTATTAGCGTAAAACCTTTCTTGGAGGAGGAGTAATGGGGAGAGGTTGATGGTATAAAACATTGTGAGAAATGGCTCCCTCTGAGTGCCATAGTTTTCGAGAAAGAAGTAATTTCCCACGAATTTGATTTCGAGACCTCAAGTTTAGAACTTGAGGTCTCGAAATCATCTAAACGCACACAAGTTCGTGTGACAAGGGTATTTTTTCTTTTATTATTATCTCGCAAGTTTGATGACCGATTGAGCTCAAATTTTCACAGGTTCGTTATTTTACGCATTTGTTGAGATACACCAACTGTGAAGGCTAGTCTTTGACAATTAATTACCAATAGTGTCCACTGCCTTTAAGGCTTAGAGCATAGAGCAAGGAAGAGATGCTTGCAAAGTAGCAACTGTACACAGCGTGCACGACTGACAACTGGTGCATTGCCATATGTCAGTGCCATGTGTTGTGTGTGAAGTGATGTGATGTGATGGTCTGTGTGTGTGCCCATCATCAGTGTCAGATTAGTTCAACATTTTCCCTGTTCTTGTATCAACCCACAAGACCATTCGGCCAACCCTAGTGTGTTTCCCTCATTCAATTTTGTTATCTTAACCAAGACCAGTAAACAAACAAGTATTACGATTACATACCGTCTTAAGCCCAAAGCAACACAAGGCATAGCTAGCTGTGTGTAAGGAGAAAAATGGGGAAAGTACCTTTTCTCTAAAAACACACAGCCTACTTCTGTTTAGTCTAGCGCCCTCTCGAGTTCTCTCAACTTTCAACTACTTCTGTATTTCTCTCTCAGAAGTTTTGGCCATTCAGGGGAATTTCCTACAACTCAACAGTCCTCACTAGCTCTTGTAGAAAATAAACCCCACCCCCCTCATCCCATAACCATAGCTTCCTATAGCTATGATTGTCTTGAGCGCCTTTGAACAAATTTGGTTGATTTTGGCTCTATATAAATTCCCTCTGATTGATTGACCAGGATGACCAGTTACTCAGTAATAACCCCCTTTGTTGACCTCAATGTAACACTTTTACAAATTATTTTCTAATGCAAGATTTATTTTAAGTGTTTAGTTAACATAATAGTTGACTGTTGTATAATTTACCATACCACTGAGAGAAATGTACACACTGTGGCAGCTGTGTATGGTCTAGATAAGTCTATATTGTAGGGGATATCCCCTTGATTGTCCAAATAACTGTTTTGGGAAGGCGCATTGTAAGTTTTTATCATCCCTCAACCCACTGTCCAGTATTTTGATTTTGGCTCAAACATGGAGCTATAATGAACTGTTTCAATTAGCTCACCCCACCATCTCAATCCACCTGTCTCCCCTTCTCCCACCCCCAGCCTTATTACCCCCCCCCCCCCCCAAAAAAAAAAAAAAAAAGTTTTGGTCTTGGAAAAGATAAATCCAGCTCCATCTTTAAAAAAATAAAAAATTACAGTCAAAACACACTGATCACTGGAGTCAACACAGCCACTATTTATTTCATAGTCTTCCTTTTATTTATACAAAAGACATAGCTCTGTCATCCCTTAAAATACAGGAGATAAACAAAAACACTTGATGTGCCACTCCCCTTTTGCATGAGAAACTTAATCCACAACAGTTTTCCAGATTTGTAAAAAAAATTGGATGATTATTAACAAACTACAATGATTTTGAATAGGCTTTGATTTTTCGAAGCCATTCCCACCATGAAACTGCTCACAACAATGTGTGCATTTCAACAAATTATATATATATATATGTACATTTTCACAACTACAAAATACAGACAGACCTAGCATTCTCTCATTCCAACTTTTCGCCAAGAAAAAGAAAGACAAGAAAACACATGGTCGAAGGCATCTCTACTAGAATTAGAGGTATAAGGGTTTTCTCAATATCTTTATAAATTAATGGACGGGTGTACATTTTGAATTTTTAAGAAAAATATAAAAGGCATTATCAGAACCATTAAATCGTATGGGTTTTTCTTTATTAAAGCGGCAAAGAACAGTACCAAAAGATACAGTAACACCACAGCTGCCAAGTTTTGTTTGTTTGTTGTTGTTTTGGTGTTTGTCTGATCTTAATTAAATCTGCAATGGCAGACAGCATAAGTAAGATACATAATTGGACTCTTGTGCATTGATGACAATCATGATAATGCAAACAAAAATGGCAATAAGTATTCTCTACCAAGATATGACAGGGCCGGCAGAGAGCTGTCGACTTCTACTGAAGGAGTTTAGTTTCTGTCCAGCTACGTCAGTCATGATACCCTTTGCCTGTAGGGATGCCTGCTTCTCTCTCCTCTGCTCCAGTTCTTTCCATCGACTCTCCTCTATTGTCCGCTGTTCATGTAAAGGAAAATTAGATTGTGTTCTCAGTTAATACATGAAGGTGCAGTTTGTTTTTACAAATTATATTCACATTGGATGGAGACAGGGCAATTTCAGAAAAGAAACCGCGCTTAAGAAGCGTATTTCACGAGATAGCATGAAGTTTTTGCTTGTGTGAGAGCATACTCCATGTTACTAGGCATTCTTCGCTTGCACAACTAATGCAGAAATTCAAAATGACAGCATGGAAAACATGCAGACAATGGCATGACCTTTTACTTTGTGCTTCTTGGTTGAGTGGTAATTAGTCTTCTTGCAGCTTTTTGTGGTCGTTATTAACAATTTGGTACGAGCCGCTTGTGACTACTACAGTCTACAAAGGAATTTAAAGAGTCAGGTTTACCTTTTGTTTATTCAGAGTTCTGATCTTGGAAGCAGAATGCTTGGACTGTTTCATCTTCATCTCCTCGTTGGCTTTTAATCGTTCTTGCCTCCGTTGTTCAAGCTTCTGCTGGAGATCGGCCAGCTTGGGATCTTTAATCTCTGGTTTCTTGGCAGAGTTTTTCATCTCTTGCCTGGAAGACAAGTTGAACAAAAGAATCTTTAATGAATTAATAATAATGAACATAAACCAATAGCTCCTTTCAAATACTCAATTCACAGAGCTCGAATAATCCTACAGATAAAAAGTGATTAAACCTACACTGCAAATTTCTTTGCTAAGCATCGACTCCACAAATAGAGAATCGCTGCTAATCTTAATCCACACGAAAAGGCATGCTCAACTTCCAGGTAGTACTGTAGTTAATAAGCAGGATAGTTCTTTTCAGTCTCTCAAATTTTGAAAAATCTACTCCGCAGCAGTAGAAGTTCTCAATAGAATATAATCTACACAGCAAAGTAAAAATATATGGTATTACCGCAAACCAAATATGTATTGATACCTCACCATGCAATGCCTGAAAAAAAACCCTGATATATCTACCTGACAGCTGCATTTTGTCCTTCCACCACTCTGTGTTTTGATATCTGCTGTAAAGTATCCATCAGTTTCCGATCCTTGGCTGCCTTCGATTCCAAGATTTCATCTCGCTTGTTCTCTTCTTTCGCCTGTTGTTCTGTCGCCATAAGAGCGAGGCGCTCTTTCAACTAGACAAGACAAAAACAAAATAATATTGATGTGGGTTGTGCTCTACAGTTTCAAACAAAAGACCATAGACACCTGTGTGGAGAGTGTGATTGTGAAAATATTGTTTTTGAAATCATAATCAAAATCACAATTCCAGTGTGTGTTTGATCCAAATTGATTATTCTCACCAGCATGTGGAATTCTAGCACTAGAGTAGCTAAAAAATTAACTATAAACACGTCATGCAAAATTATTACATTAACAAATCACGTAACTGGTTACTATGGTTGATCCGATTGCTGCATTTAAAATAATCATGCCAACAAGTTTTTATTGATAGTCTAAAATCTATAATCAGTCACCCATCTAATGAATTCCCAACAAATCCGACCCAAAGACAGTGAACAATTTCAAAATTGTCCAATTTGTGTTTATACTATTTTTGTCAAGATTTCCTACCTCCGCCACTGACATCTCAGAGAGGAGGGAGTGGCCAGCGGTGGCCGTCCAATCAACGAGTTTGTTGCGGCTCTTGGGCGTGGCCTCCATGGCTCGGATCTGCTGGATCAGCTCCATCTTGCGTTTCATCTCAGCCTCAGCCTCTTCAAATGCTTGCCTCAGAAGCTCTCTGCTTTCCTCACTGACTTCCTCCACTGCAAAGAAATAAACATTATACGATATTAGACAGAAATAATTCTGAAAAATACTAACGAAATAGGAAAAGCTTGAATATGAGGACCTATCCATATATTGACCCCCTTTCACCAATTATTAAGTAACTCAAGCTTCTTCTTCTGCTGCACAAAAGCTATGGAATAACATCCCCTTTTTTTGCAATGCTACCTCAATAACTGAAATTAAGCATCTCCTCAAAACGCACACTTTTAAACACCAAACTGTCCAATAATCAACAATTTTCTTGTCCATTTCTTCTTTCATAAAACATGAATGAAACTCTCACCTATCTTGCGTTTGTAATCTTGTATTTTGTTCTTGGCCTCCTTGGCATTCTTATGTCCCGAGATGACATCTTCCACCATCTGTTTCAGAACCTCTTCTTCTTTTAATCTTCGTGCAACATACTCTTGCATCATCTTTTCCGCCTAGAAGAAAAACAAAACCCCAAATAATGGTAAAAATGTTTTAAAAAGTGTCACAATGGGCAGATTTTAACAAAGCATTTTGATAGTACATAGCATATACACCACATCAAGAAGTTATTCCTGGGTGGAGAGGAGCAACTAAGATTTGTTCATCTCACAAAATGCACAAGCACCATGGTAATTGCAAAGATTTTTCACCAACAAATTTATCTTCAAAACCTTTGCCATTGGCATAGTTGGGACACTGGAATTTGGAACAACATCGAGTAAGCAGTTAATTTTTCGGAATCCATTCTAATTTTTGTTTATTACATTTTGTTGGCTTTCTGTTCAAGGCTGTTGGTGCTCATTATTGAGTTTCAATGTGTGCTTGGAATCTCAGGAATTCTTTAAGAGGATTTCAGAGGGGTACTCTGCACAATAGGAAATCAGTGTGTTAAAGTATGCCAACATTGGGGAGATACCCTCTGCCCTGTATTGGGCATAGCATACCAATGGGAGCTTCTGGATTTAGTCTGGTTCCCAACCTACCTCCTCCTTCATCTCCTGCACTTTCTGCCTGTTGTCTTTTATCAGTGACTGTCTGGCCAAAATGGCCTCCTCGTGGCTGATTTTGCCCTCGAGCCGACGCCGTTCAATGTCAGCGAGCTGCTCATCCATGTCCTTCTGTTTCATCCCCCGTTGCCACTCTAGGAATTGAGAGGCATCCTTAGCACCAGCTTCAAGAAGCTCAAGCCTAAACAAAAAATAAACAATAAACAAATTTAAAAAGAAAAACAATGCTCAAGGACACAAGTGCAGGGACCCAGATTTGAACCCACATTGTGATGACTTAAATTTGGTGGGGGTTAGCCATATCAACCATTTCTTATAAATGTTCTGAGCTCCTTTAAGGTTCATTTGGTTTTTTTTTTCCAAGGATGTAACTCACTTCTTCATCTCCTCTTCCTCCCGCTTTTGATAGAGGGCGCCCTCCCTAAGGATGGTAGCAGCATTCAGCTTGATCGGGATGTTCTCTGTGATGGCAAGTGGTATATCTTTGGTCTTCTTCTTGTTGAATTGCAGCTTGCCATCTTCCATGGCCAGGATTTCGTTTCGTCGCCGCTGTGTCTTGTCTGATTTCTCTGCATTCGCGCAGGAAAACTGCCTCTTGGTAGCATCGTAGAGTTGTTCCTGTGTTTGTAATGAGTGCAATACAGTCATTAATAATCTAAGTGGATACAAAATGGATGTAGTACAGTTTAAGAAACATTTCAGTGCAAAGAACACAATTATAATCTCTAACTCGGGTTCCTTCCCCAAGCTAAAATCTGCCCAAGAAGAGTCATGTTTGCAGGTCACTGCTATCGTCACCCTGAGCTTCCAGCAAGCAAGCTTATCCTCTGAGAGCCCAAGCTAGGTTGAACCCAAAGAGGTCGAGGTCACCTGACTTATGCTGATCAACTAAGAAGAGACAGTGGGTTTGTGCAGATGAAATATTTACGTGCATGATGGACAGGGAGGGAGATCTAGGGACAACTCGAACCGGACAACTCTGTCCTTACATCTTTGACCGAGGACACTACTCAAAATAAAATGAAAAGAGATGACTCACCTCAACTCTTCTCCTATTTCGTTCCTTGGCTTCTACAATCAGCTTGTCTTCCCTTGGTATGTCATAGGTGCTCTTGGGTACAGGTTTATGTCTATGAACAGTTGGTATCTTATCCGGCATAGGAACACTCCTAGGTCTTGGCTGTGTTAAACTGAAGGGCTTTACCTCTTCAAATAAAAACATTACAATTATCGTTAGGCTCAGTTATTTTCCAAATTATCATTCCAACCACCAGGGTTTCAAATCAATGCTCGACTGATACTTTAATTTTCATAAAAAATTGTTGAGAAAGTGATGATAAATCATGTTATTCTGGCAGGGATTGCACTTGTGTGTGCGATTATGCTCAATGCTGGATTATAAAACCCACACTCTGCTGCTGACAACACCAGAGCTTGGGTCCAATGTACTGGACCACTCGGCCATGCCACGCGTATATGCTGGGCACTTGATAAAGGTAGATAGGAGTATGCTGAAAAAGGGCTTTGGGAAATGTTGTTTTTCTTACCAGTTGCTGTTTTTACTGTCCTCTTGGCTTGGACTTTGTTGGCGATTTTATCTGCAAGCTGATTTACTAGTTCATTTAACTCAGGAAGCCACCTTTAGCAAGTTGTAAAAGTACAAAAGAAAAAAGGATGCTTTATGAAGCTTGGTTTTCAGCAAGAAACTTAATGTTTAGTAGAGTTGCATACTATGTTCCTTTTTATTTGTAAACAAATATATATCGTTGTACAAGTGCAAAAACAATGTAAAGGAAATTTACCTCAGGATTGGTGACATGAGTTGGACCTGAACGTAACTGTTTTCGTAAATCTTACACCATTCATCTTTTATCCACTTCTTTAGGTTGGACTCATCCAGGAAAAATGCTAGAAACTGATGAATAACAAGGGGGAAAACCTATAATGTCATTTATGTTTAATTTAGCAGCAATCATACACGATCTGTTCACCATTTATGAAATACATTTTTTTGCGCTTTATAAGGGTTGTGCATATAAGCTTATTGAACTAAATGGTGAAACAGTTTTTAAATTAGATCTTTGAGTCAGCCTGTGAAAGAACAAACATGTCAAAGGTTTTTTTATTGTCAAAAAGAAACAGTTAGCTAATTAAAACTCCCACTCCTGCGCTTTATGCACATTTCTCTGCTATTAAAAAAAGCGCAAAATTCCGGTTATGGTTGAACTTATAGGAAATTGGAATAGGGGTTCAATAAACACACTGCGAACCAGCTCAAAAAATCTTTGACCTTACCCTGAACATCTTGTTAACATCCTGTGATCGCACAAACTTCCTAAAGTTGGTCATCTCCAGCTCATCAAGTCGATACAACGCCAAGTAGCATAAAACTAGGAAGAAAAATTGCATATATTATTGTAAAATTGTATATATTTATCTACATTTGTATGGGGTTGAAACAATCAAACAGTGTTAAAACCCAAAGGTATATTTCAAGTCTGTATGGCTTTAAGTCCCCTTCCACTCACCTGTATATAGATTGATGTCTGTGCGGAGGCAGCTCTTGCCTGCCCGCACGTAAAATCCGCTGACAACCACGCCCATGATGCGGGTGTGGCGGACACACCCAGAAAAGACCTCGGTGAGGAAGACTTGTTCCTCGTCATCGAGATTCTGTGAATAAAATGTCAGCAGACGAGAATACAGGTTTTAATACTACCACTTTTTGAAATGAAAGTTTCACAGATTTAGTTTGATGGTATGTAAATCTGTGACTAAGATTGAAACGAACAGTGGGCTCCAATTACCTATACAACCCCTTTAATATTAGACTTGTTTGTGTCCCGCTAATTACCGTGTTTTCACCGAGATATGTCTTCAGATGTTGTTCCACTCCATAAGCATTGGGATCATAGCCATCTAGTATGGCTATACAATGATGCAGCAGTGATGCATGATTCATCGTTAAAGTCAAGACCTGTGTGAAGGGAAAATTATATATAATTAATATTCAAGTTCAACTTTCAAGGTTTACACTAATAAAATAATACAGCAGTTCATGAGTTTGAAGTTAATTAATAATAATAAATATGCAATAACTCGAGTACTATGATTATGATTTAATTAACAGGAAAGATATTTCATAAGTAGGACCCCCTATGCAATGTATAATAACCTCTCAAAAATTATCTTTTAAATAGGTTTCATGATTAAGAATGACACTGATCGAAAACTTCAGGAAATTGCATTTGACAATACACAACCGCCAACGTTGTTCCGCACACACCAACCCATCATGACAACGGTGGTTCATAAACTCTACGGAATCGTCTACAAAAACGTCATCAAAATTACAATTTGAAACAATCATGAAGTAATTTGATAAATGAATATATGATTGATAAAAGGGTACTCACTTTATACACATCAATTACTCTTAATAAGACCAAAATTAAGGCCAAATTCCGGTAAGATTTTTGTGAAGTTTACTGATTTGTTGACCTAAACAACGGAAGTGCGCCACCAACGATGACTCAGTCATACTTTGGCTGTCACGGCATTTCATTTGTCGAAATTCCCCCATTCATTCTCTATTAGAACTTTTGATTGGCTGATCAATTGTTCGGCAGAAACAACATGGCGGCGTCCATGAGCCGTGGGATTATGTAACCAGAGAAAAGAACACAGAATTTGTTATTATAAAGTTCTTGAGAAAAAAGTAAGTAGAAATTTATTATATTTATATCTAGAAACTAAATAATGTTTGACTGGCATAGGACAATTTTTACGATGTCAGTGCTAGATATTAGATGGTTATTAACATGAAATTAGATTTTAAAATTTAAAAAACGAAATAAAGTAAACCCTAAAAAAAGGAGCAGGCGGCATCAAAAATATGCAGTGCCTGGGGGGGGGGGGGTCATCTCGCCTCCAGCCAGCTCGCCCCCTGACAATGTCCGCCCCGGATAACTTTCCGTATGGCGCCACCACTTTTTCACCTTTTTTTACAAAAAGGGATTTCTCATTAGTCATTATTGAGGTAAATTAGATACCCTGGTGTCATGTGTTTTCAGTAGGATAACAGGAAAATTGTTCTCAATCAAAAACTAAATGTGTTTTTTTTCAAATCATCTATCCAATTTTTTAACAATAACACTTACACTTCATCGTGTGTTGAAATTTTTTAAGTTTTAGTTTTACGTTGCGAGAGACAGTCCGCCATTAACAGTGCTTGCGCTTGCACGACGTTGGAGCAACGTCATATGTTTTCACACCTTTCATTGGTTGGTATTTTATTGAATATTCAGAAGCTAGTATGGCGTGCAAAATAAATCAAAAATATTATTCAGTTACTACTAAACAAATTTAATTACATTTTTGTCCTAAGGCATTATGGCTACTACATTAGAATCCAGAGCTATCATAAGGCATGAAAGTAAAACACCCCACCCCCCTTAAAGCACACACACTTCATAACAATCCGTTTTCCCCCATTTCAAACCAGTAATGTTTGGTTTCAGGAGATAAGAAACCAATCTATGATAATTTCTCTTTAATGTAGATATAATATTTATGACGCGTGTCGGAATTTATTACAGTATGCAGTTAATAAAAATTAAAAAATTTTTCCCCATATTGGCACACCATAAAATCCCAAATAGCAACCACCTCACATGATCTATCTAGTGACTAAAGCAGAATGAAACTCAATCTAGCAGATAATAATTTTGTTTTGAACTTTCGAGGTTGGATGATGTTTCTTCGACTCATTTGAATGTTAGCATAATAATGCACTAGTGATTTGTACCAAAAATCAATCATTTTATAAATGTTTGAGCATAACCAACGACAGGAAACTTTAGTCTCAGCATGATTAAGCCTGATAAAAATACAGACCGTGAGTAAACTGCATAGCTTCTGTCACCGGTGCAGCTTGCACAATTTCGCGGTAAACGGGAATCAAAGTTGGGGACCGAAAACATATGAGGGTCGATAACGTATGACGCTACGATACTATATTATTTCATATCGAATGAAAAAGTGGTGGCAACCATATGGAAACTTTTCCATTGAGGAAAAGTAGATACTGTTTACATATCTAATGAAAAAGTGGTGGCGCCATACGGAACCTTTCCAAATACTTGAACTTTCCACTACAAAAAAGAATAGAAAAAATTTCAAACTCTCATTCAATTTAAAATGCTTGTTTTAATTAAATATTTATTTCGGCCTGTTTTGTTATTTTAGAAAAAAATGTATACTATTTGTTAGTATAAATATATCATGTAAAATTTAGGGGAATGATGTTTATTTCTTGATGACTATTTTTACCCAAAACTAAACACACTGCTGCTGGGGGCAACTTTGCCAGGGGACGACATAGTCTTGGGCAACATTCTCAGGGGGAGGGGCGACTTCGCTAGAGGGTGACATTGTCAGGCCAAGGGGCGCCTTTGCAGGGGCAACTTTGCTGGAGGCGAGCTGGCTAGGGGGCGAGATGACCAGCATCCAGTACAAGTTTGCTTATTTGGAATTTTTGTGACAAACAAGATCAAAGACAAAAGGCCACCAGACTTAACTAAGTGTGGGCGTGCCTTTTAGCGACCAAAGGCTACAATAAACCGTAGCCTTGGGCCTGCAGCCAGTGTTAATTTTAAACCCTGCTCTCTGAACTAAATCAAATATATCTGGAAAAGTCAAAATTAATACCACACTCTATTTTTATGTCTAACAGTTGACAGTTTCATAGAGAATGGTCGATGAATCGTCTGAATGTTTGGCATGGTAATCGGTAGAAACTTCTGCATCAACAGAACCCCGAAGGAGGCAACACTGACAAGATGGGCTTGGGTGAAGAGTGGAAAAGTAAAAGCAGCAGCATTAGCTGGTGTAATGATTGGGTCAGTTTGATTCTTCAGCCACACAATTACCGACCCTTTTGATAATCTAAATATTTAAAGGGAATGTATTTTATACGGTTGGTTTTTTTGATACTATGTATTATATGTAGATAAAAAGCTGTAAAGTCGGGAGTTGCGATGATGGAAGTAAGCCTCCATCCTCTGTGACTGTCTGGAGGATGGAGGGTTACGATCAACACAACTAGCAAGTCTGGTGAATCAGGATAGAAAAAACATTCAAAAAGAAAACCCAGAAACTTTTCTTTGCAGAGAAGACGAGATTATTTATGTTCACTTTGAAAATATATCTCATGTATCCAACATGCAATTTAATTTTTTTATTATAAATTACATTTTTTGAAATAAATGAAAAACAATCAGACCTACATATTTTCTCCATGCAACCGCTTATGATATGTGATGTTGATATTTGTTTTACAGAGGAGGATTATTCTTATACAGAGAATGGGTTAGCTTGGATCGGGCTGTCCACTACAAATCAGACGCTGCTATCCGTGATCGACCAAACCCTTACATCTATGTCACCCCTGCACCCAATGGAGGTAAGTCATTCCACTTTTCTTGTGTAGGTAACACTAGGGGCCCAGTTTCATAGAGCTGCTTAACTGCTGATTTAATGGCATTGTTTTTAACTAATAATTGTTTTATTCCTATGTTCCAATTGAAACTAAATTTCTGTATAGTTATGATGCAGACAATAAAACATTCTAATTCTAATTTTAAAAAAACAAAAATTTTACTGGAAAAACCCAAGCCAACTACGCAAAACCAGCCAACAGTTACTTGGATAGAACCATTGAACGGACGTCTCATCATTGGTTTTTGAAGAATAGATTCATTCCAGTCTTGTAGTTCTCAATCAAATTCCAACCAGCCCAGGCCTGATTCATTGACATGGCACTGCCCTTGAAATGCTCCAGTAGAAGTTTACAGTTTCCTCATAGGGTGCCCTTTACAAAGGAGAAAATGTCTTGGTGCCCTTGCCCATTAAAGAAACGAAGCATACCTGTTCTAATAACATTGGTTTTCTCTGTTCATTTAGAAGACCTCGTGACCCAGATGAGGAGTAATTTGAAACTGAGATTATCCCTCCTGGAACATTTCCTTGAAGATAATCATCCGGAAGGTATTTTTAGGCACCATCTTGAAAATATTCCAAGTTAACTTGATAGACTTGTCCACAGTGTTATTCATTCACCTGCAATATATCTCCAAGCGGTCCGATTACATTGTAGATTAGTTTGAGGGAACAGTATTGCAACAAGCCCATAAAAATGTGTGTTTTCTGGTATGGTTGTCTGCAGATTGTGACACAGCACTTTGTAAAACATGACATTGTGCTGTGTAAATTAAAATGAGTCTATACTAGGAACAGAGCTCTGCATACCTTATAAAAAATAATGAGCACTTTGAGATGCCTTTTGGTGTGATAAAATAATAAATAAAAACTGTGTATTATCATCATTAGCATTATAACAACCACAAGAAAAGAAGTACCGTACATTATCAAACAATGTTATTTTATGCACAAAATTTTGAAGCAAATTTAATCAAATTTTGCCCTTGCTTTTCAGTGCTTTCCAAGCTACCCCTTGATCGGACGAGTGAGGACCCATGGCGTCTCTTGAAGAAGGCCCAGTCTGACAACCCTCAACGCCGGCGAGCTGCTGTGGCTAAACTAGCTAAGAAACACCACTGGCACGGTAATTAACACTGGCTTGGTACTTGCCACACTCAACACCTTGAAGACAAATTTAACCTTTTGGATTTTTGAACCGTTCGATTGTTTTAATCCTTTATAAATGTAGATAGACATACAAAAGAACTAACTTGTGAAAATTAGCTCCTCGACAAAAAATGTAAAAAATTATAGTATTGTGGTACCGGCCAAAACTATTTAATTTACTTGGAATTTTGGCTGGTATTTTATTTCTGACTCGGGACCTATCCCTCTTTCTCTTCCAGATGCTGAATACAGAGCTATTGCCCAAGCCTGTGATCAGAGAACTCTGATTGGTCTAGCCAGGTCAGCTGATGTGGATATGCGCTTCTTTCTGGATCCACCTTCTCTTGATGAGTCAAAGGTAGTAACAAATCTCCTTGTCAACTAACCATTTTCATTTTTTGTGCTGTGTAAATTTGTTCTTAAGAAGTTGACTCACTACTTTTTTTGATCTGAAAGAACTGTCCAGCTTAGTAAGTTCTACCTGGGGATGTACAGTAGGAAATCGGTGGGGACTACTACTTTTGCTTAGAGGATCAAGGGGCGGAGTGTTTTGTTTAATTGATTTTGTTTGTCTTTACAAGGAGAACACAGAGGAAGGGTTCAAGCGACTGCTAGGAGCTCTGCCGAGGGACAACATTGACAGATGTACTGAATTCTTCACCTTGAGAGCCGTGGCCGAGAGCAAGGCAGTCCAGGCCAGTGATCATGTGAGTCTTTAGAATTTACCCTGAGTCTTTACAGTGACTAGCAAGCAGGACCAGTTATCTTGTCATTGGTCGGAACATGTCTGATGTCCAACCGTAATTTCACACTCTGCAGCTCTCTTCCCCCTTAAGACTATTATTGCTTAAGACTATTATTGTAACTGTACAATTTGTTTATGACTATTAAACTTTACTATGATCTTGTAATCTGAGGTTTCAGACCTTTGTTTCTTTTATAATATGTGTTTTCTTCAGAGTGGAACGTTGTGCTTTGGGGGCAACACTCTGTCGTTTGTAACGGGTCTGAGTAAGATCCCAGAGGAGGCCAGAGAGACTGTAAACCTACAGGCCCTCGTCAGTCACTCTGAGGTAAGTAACAGGGGACACCAGACATTGGGAAGAGCTGACTTCATAGCCTTGCTACCACGAGCAGCACGCCAAATTGATACCTCTCGTCACTAATCCCTGGTAGGGATGTACTGAAAAACAATGCCGATTTACATACACTCTTTTTCCTACACAAAAGATTTCCAGATTTTTCTTCAACATTCATTCTCATGGCTGAATAACACAAAGTTTGCTTTGTTTTTGAAGGTACCCACCCACTGTGAAGAGATAGTAAACCACGGTGGACTCCAACTCTTAATGAAGCTGCGATCCTCCAAGGCAGCAGTCAGCCTCAAGATTCAGTGTTACATCGCTCGTATCCTTGCCAACATGGCACTAAATGAACATCTTCATGCTAAGATAGTGCAGGCAGGTAAGATACACACTACACAGAGCTTGAGGATTCTCAATTTCGTATAAATACCACAGTGGCGTTTGTGATGTGATGCATGTGAGTGCCTTGTTGCAGAATATGGGTGGTCAGGTTGTTGTTGAGCTATCTTTCCTCACCTTCCTCCACTAGGACCTTGGTTTGAATCATGCCAGGGGCACTATTGTGGATTGGGTTTTCAGTCCCTACCTAGATAACTCAGTTGGTAGAGCCCCGGTGTATCAGTAAATGTTTTCCCTCCCTCTGAGATTCTGTCCCCCTTTTCCATAAAAGGGGGACAGAATCTACAGAGGACAGATTGGCTCGTTAATCCGAATGCATTGGTTCATATCCTGCCTGATATCAAGCATTGTATTCAGTGCTGACCAATCTATTACCCTGCCATGAACTGAAACAATTCTTTCCTCTAGGTTGGGTCAGCGTTCTAGCATCCTGGATGAAGTCAGACTGTATCCCACTGGCAGCTCAGGCTGCGAGGGCACTAATCAACATGGACAGGGACACCTTGACGGAGAAGCTACATGATGGCATCTTTCTTCTTCACCCACAAGTCAGAATGAGGTCAGAGGTCAATTCCACAGAGAGCTAAGATTGATCTCAACTCTAGGGCCTAATTTCATAAAGATGTTAAGCAGAAAATACTGAAAAAATTAGTGGGGCACCAGTTGAAACAATGTTAACCTGATGGATTTTTTGGCTGTAACTAGTTTGTTAAGTAAGTTTTTTCTTTGTGATGTCACAATACAAATTACAAATCCAGTTAGCAAAATTGTTTTTGGCTTAGTAAATATTTGTGCTTAAGCAGCTCTAATTTGCCCTGCACTAGGCAATCTTTGGAAGCAGACGTTGTCTTTGTCCATGGTCTGCTTGGAGGTGCCTTCAAAACGTGGCGCCAGAAGGACCCGGAAGCGAAGACGTCAAAAGCACCCCTTAAGGAGGAGGAAGAGGAAGTTGAAGTCCATAATGATGAGGCGACAGAATGCTGGCCAAAGGTGAGGTTGGGAGGGGTTAATATTTTAAGAGTTTAGAGTTACCCAAGCACCTTTTTCAAAATGTTGTCCTTAAAAGGGACTGTGTCGTTATAATCAAAGCAGGTCTATTGCTCTGCATGGAATAGCTCTTACTCAGTTGCTGCATGCGCAAGCATGCTCTCCACAATAAAATAACCCTGCTTAATACGGATGCCATGAGAAAGGCAAGTGTAACATTCTTTTAAATGTTGCTTTACAGACATGGTTGGCTAAAGACTGCCCCCACATGCGCATCATTACGATATCCTATGACACTCACATGTCGGAATGGTCAGCCAAGTGTCCCTTCCAGAGTGAAAAGTAAGTAAAACAATTTACAAATGGGCTGGTCCTCCTTTAGAACTGTCTTTATATCCCATCCCCCGATAAATAGCTACTTGTTTGAATTTCGCTTCTCACTGGGCTTTCATTTCTCAAATTTAATAAGTTCAGAACGCTGCTGCTTGCCTCTCTCCACAATCTTATTTTAACATCAAGAACTCCACTGGCTCCTTATCAAACTGCATACCGCGTATAAGTTCTTCAAAGCTCTTGGTGACCAATCTCCTGTCTATATAACTGATCTTCTGCATATGTTTGGTCATCAGACGCTCCTTGGCAAACCGTTCAGCTGAGATAGCCAATAAATTACATGAAGCTGGAGTAGGTCAACGACCTATCATCTGGGTGTCTCACTCTATGGGAGGTAAGACTATTTATTCCCCTACAAGCTAGTATCCTCGCCTCAGATTTGTCTAAAACCATGACATATATGTTGGTACATAGAGCAAATGCACGTCAAAACATTGCGGAAAGTCTAAATTGTAGCCTCGGTTTTTAATGCAATAAAATTCCTGATTGATTATTTGAATTGAGTAATTGATGTGTTGTGTTGGAATATTAATATGTAACTTGTTTGTCTGGCACCATGAGTGACAAAACTTGTTGATACCGGCAATTTATAACTGCTCTTATTATATTATTATTAATAATCTTTGTGATTTGTTCATCCTATCTTTTTAATATTGTGTTTTTACCCATTCATGTGTCTGGATTTGTTTTTACACCAGACTATGTACCTTGTATATTTTTGTCTTTTGTGATAGTTTTTAATCTATCTAGCATTCAAGATTTTTGAAAGTATGTGTGTAACAATTTATGTAACAAATGACAATGTATATTCTGTCTTTTAAACCTTTTATGTCATTGGTGTATTGTTGTTCTTCTTCTCTGTGATAACTTTAACTTTTGCTAGTTATATTTTGATCAGAGTAACATTGTGTTATTTCTTCATCACGCTGATCCATGTTTTTGATTTTTGATTACGGTCTTTGTAATACTTAATATTTTATTTTGTAAGCATGACATTTTCGGCATAACCGTTTAATAATGCCGATCATGTTTAGTGTTTTGAAACTAAAATAAATTAGTTGGTAGAAACAGGTAAAACAGTATTTTTACAGGATATTACAGGTTAACATAGATGGGCAACTACACTGGTTTCTCAGATCCACCCAGATTAGATATATGCCACTGTATATAAACTATTTCTTTTATTTCTTTTAAATACATACTTACATTGATAATAAACTCTATTTTGCTGATCTTTTTATCATGTATAAAGATTAATAAAGATTTTGCAATAAATAAATAAATTAATAAATTATATCAATTGTCGTGTAGGTTTACTGGTGAAGCAGATGCTACTTGATGCCTGTGAGAATCCCGAGCTGGAGAACATAGCGGAAAAAACTCAGGGTGTTATCTTCTTCAGCACACCACACCATGGTTCCTCTCTAGCAGCTGCATCGCAGCAGGCTAAAATGCTACTTTATCCATCTGTAGAAGTCAAGGAACTAGTCCAAGGTAAGAGTCATGTTGTTGAATGCGATTGTCTGTTTAGCCTGAACATGCCTCTTTGTTTTCATCTTCCGGACAAGGTATTTGTTGACAATTTTTTGAGAACTTTGTATAGGTGCTGGTCACCTGTGTCTCCTTGCCACTCACTGGATAGGCATTTTATTAAAATTTGAGTTTTTGTAGTCTCTGTCAATAATTTTGAAGACAGGCACTTTCCTTACTTGGCTTCAATCAGGTGGACAGACCTCAAGCCCAAGGCCTTGTTTCGAAAAGGGACCTAGAAGAAAATTTGTTTTTCAGATTCACTTATTTGGTCAACCTTTGCAAGCTTGTGCAATCAAATTTGGGATAGTTGTTAAATTCAGCGCATCATAATGGATGTGTCCGTATATTTTGTTTCCCTTTGTAGCTTCCCCATCTCTAAAGAATCTTCATGGTCGCTTCAGAGCCTTTGTGCAGACACGCCATCTACCGGTGCTGAGCTTTGGAGAAACCAAACCACTAAACATTGGACTTGGAGTCAAGACAGTCGTGGTACCCATTGAGTCTTCACGTAAGTTGCTTGACAATCATTGTTGTTAATTGTGTATATGCCCAAACTTTTTCACGGATGCAGAGAAGGCTCGTTTGTATCTTTTCAAAATGTTTGTGTGATGCGGTAGGTTTATGTGCCAACACGCCAAGAACATGCTGCATGCATAAATTTATGATGCACCCAGACACTTCATTGTGCAGCTTGCACCGCTTTTTGTTTACTTGCCCCAGTCAAAGAGGGACAAAAGGTACTGGAATTCATGTTGGAAATCTCGCTTTTCTAGGCCATCGTCCTGTTGGACAAGTGAAGACCACAACAGTCTCTACTGCATTTAGTCATGTGTTCTGAAAAGTTGTCTCGCTGTGAGACTTGGACAAACTATGGGAATACCAGATTGTCTTTTTAGGACTGCTTGGTGTGTGTTAGTGTTTGCCGCCAGCACCTCTGGTGTCTCTAAATACACTTTATAAAGTGTATTTTACCTCCTGCACTTTGTCATGTTAGATCCCGGTTATGGCGAGTTCCACTCCTTGAAAGTAAACCACCTTGACATATGCAAGCCAGCGAGTCCCCGCTCACAACTCTACCACCTCACCTTGAGATTCATTAACCACTCAGTGCCGAGGTCGTTGCCCAATCTGCTGTCAGAGAAGCTCAGAGAAGACATGGACGCCGAGGACTCGGCCGAGGTCTTCTACCCGCTCGGAATGAGTTTTGGTGAATAGAAAAACAACTCCAAAGAATATCCTGTAAATATATTAAGTGGACCTCTCCACATCAAGCAGAAAATTTTATAAATTTTAACAAAATCTCTTTTCCCCTGTACATATTTACAGTTTTCAAATGATAGTGATGCAGCTGTAAAAAAAACTATGAGGCATTAAAATACATAAATGGCAATGTTACACATCTCTATATCGGTGGCCAAATTAAGGGGCGCAGATAAATTAAACTATAAATGGCTAGAAGAAAAATTTTCCTTTCTGCACGGGTAATTGAAAAGTAATTGTTTTTTTTCTGAGGTAAACTGCTTACCAAATGTATATACACGTGTACATGTATGTGGGGCAATGCTTGATTTATAGCTGTATTTATAATTCTAGTGTTTACAGCTGTGAATAAAATACCAACTCTGTGCTTTTATTCCATCTATGTTGTTTTACCCTTTCAAGTAAAAACATTTTATTTGTATTCATCAACTAAGTATATTTAATTATTTTGATTAATAACATAAATGAAAAACAAAGGAAATTTAATTTATAAATTTGTGCGCTTCATTCATTTGTTGTTCTTGGTATCTGAAGCCATTTTGGAATCACACTTCCTGTATGTGTAGTGACCCACTACCTTTAATAACCCAAGTGTATTAGTTTTACTCATACTCAGTTCTGCACGCGAGTACTATTTTGATGGTACTCGTACTATAGTATACTAAAGTACTTGAGTACTCAAGTCCCATTTGATGGTACTTGTACTGTACTCAGTACTATAGTACTCGAGTAGTACTCAAGTACTATTTTGATGGTACTTGTACTCATTCTCGAGTAGTACTCACATTTTGATGGTAGATGTACTTCTACAAGGTAGTAGTACTTGAGTACAAAGTAGATGTTATGCCTAAGATTTCTCAGGTTTGCAATACAATGTGCTGCCCTTTGACAAGAATTTGAATACTTTTCCTTGTATAAAAAAATATTGGTGTGCATTAGGGGACACAGTGGAGTTATTTTTGATGATTTCAGCTGTTGGTTCTGGGGAGGGACAGTAAAAAACTGGAAGCAGTCAAACTGTCAAGCGGATAAGAGAAGACAAAAATGACATATTAATGTGAATGTAAAACTTTAACTTCCTTTACAATTTTAAGGGGTCAAAACAAACTCAAACTTCATGCCACGACTTTGTCTTTATATTATATTCTAAAATTAAAAGAAAACTTAGATCAAATTCAAGAATCAAATCTTTTAATTTCTAAAATCCAAGGACTTTGACGCATGGATTTGCCTCTAATTTGATACCTTTATGACATGTACAAGTTTAATTACTCAATACCTTCAACACAAGTGTTAAGTGTTCTATCAGAAACAAATTTATTCCCGACCAGTCCCCAGAGACAATTTTCTCACACAATTCCTACAAAGCCAACTATAAGATTTAAATATAAATGTGTATAGCATTGGCGTTGGCTAGATGCAATTTGTTGGTTGTTGTATCATGTAAGTGCAGGCAGCATTCCCATGGGCAAAGCTGTATATTTATCCATATCCACCCCCCTTGTTACTTGCCCTTTGATTCAATAAGACATTTAATTCATATTGACATTTAAAGAGAGAGACTGACATACAATGCTGACTGGCTCCCTAAATTTATTACTCGTTTTTAGCGCACTTTCCTTGTAAACTTTCACGCCCTTTTAGGTTGCTTAGCTTAGCAACAAAATTGCAAAAAATCTTTCAAGCCAATAACACATGGTAACTTTAAACAGCTTGCATTAATACATGATGCAGGGTCGAGGATCAAAGACCAACTTGTCAGTCATGCCACAAACTGACAAGTGTTCAAAATCACAATATTTTGCAAATAAGATTTTGAACAAGTTCTTGATTTATTCATTGCTAAAGGTTTTTAGCAAGTTTCGACACTTCATGCCTGATACTTCACAAAGGCAACAAAGGCGATTACCTCCATGCCCCCTGGTTACTGCCTTGGTGCCTTTGAAATATGCCAATACTCCATAAGACGTCCTTTACACATGAGAAAATGCCTCTCTGCCCTTGCCCTTTCAAAGCGAAAACATTGGGACTGAACACAAAATAGTTATGTAAGTACACTATTAAATTAGCATGATCAACGTATTACTAGATTTGTCATTCTGTGTTTTCAAATGTTTTTTATTTATTTCTGATCACAGGGGCATTTATAAGATGGAGTAATTTTACAGGATGCTTATTATTTCCATAACCATCTTTATCATTAGAAAGCTTTCGGATAGAAATTACACCATGCTTTTTCAGGGTCATTCCCTACAAATCAACAACATATAGGTTTCTCAGCCAAAGAAACACTAAATTAAACCAATACAGATTTATAAGTAGTAAGTACTATTACATTTTAAAGTTACAATTTTAAACACAATTCTAATATCTTTAAATTAATACAATGTTTTTTTATGTCCCAACTTTTTTTCAATAGAACATAAAAATTATGAAATAAATAACTATCCACAGTTTTTACATTACGTAGTTAGGAGATACATACGTCTTATCTTTAATTTTAAAATAATCTTACATTTAATAATAATAATAGTTTGCGTTATCTAATTTAGTTAATAACAAAAAAATATATATAATTAAGTATATACTTTTACGAGGGTATACCTTTGATAATTACTCCACAAATTAAAGATCATAAACACTTACTTAGTAAGAATCACTACAGCTGTTGATACTGTTAAACATTTTGAGAATAACTCCTTTCTAAGGAATATGGTTTTACACATGATTAGTACTTGGGTTTTAAAGTAAAGGATTCTATACAATGTCCATGTGAGAAACGTTGCATGCATGAAACCTTTCTCAGATTGTGTATTTCAATTACAGATTATTCTTCTTGCGTGGACATAACCATTCAAAAAAAATTGAAAATATCTCAAAAAAGGTTAACTAATTGTACGATTGACCTTTAAAATGTTATATTAACCAATGAATCACTCAATGTCATCAACAAGAATACAAATTTCAAAATAAAGCTTATTACAAAAATAGTTTGAGATACAGTGGCCCAGTTCAATAATCTTGGCATGACATTTTCACACATCCAATTTACAATATAGGAGTACTGGATTTAAAATCAAATACTAGTTATTATTTACAGTATAGTCGGACTCAAAAGAAGCCCCCCTGCCCCGCCCCATGGTCCAGAATACCGTCCTTTTTAATCGTTATCTTTGTACTGGGCTGCCAGTTCAAAGCCTAAGCCATATAACCGTTAACTGTTGTATACATTGTAGCTAGGGATCACACCCAAGTTTTAAGACAACCTGGAAGCGGCAGACAGTCAGTTTTCCTTGTTTATTCCCTGTTAGTTTCTTGATAAATAAATAAACGACATCTTTACATCCGATTTCCAACGGTCAAAGTTTTGCAAACACAAACCAAAATTGTGTTTTCTTTCTTATATTATTGTACAATAGTGACTGACAAACAATTGTACATGTACGTATAATAAATAATTTAAAACATGCATTTACACGTGGGATTTACAGCAAATATACAAACAAAATAACTGTGCATAGTACTATAATTCTTTAACTTTAAACTTTAAAACCGAGTAACTTGATTTGAGAAAACCCTCCCACTGTCTGCATGTCCATGATAAAGTTTTTAACTGGAAATGTGAAACTTACTTTCAAAATGCTTTCATTTGTCAGTGCCAGTCTGAGTGGTGTTGATATATTATACAACTGTTGTGTGAAAAAAAAGACCTAGCTTTTCTTTCTTAAAAAGGTTTTTCACAGGAAATTAAGGGCAACAGTTTTATGCATAGGAAGAAATGTAGGTGGGATAGTCCTTCTATTTTTATGAGAAACAAAACTGTGAATTAAATTATTTATGGTCACGATTTATTGATAGTTTAAAACATACCTTTGAAAACTTTCATGGTCACAATTTGACTTGGCTGCTCAGCTCAAGAAGCTCAAAAATAATGTTTTACAAAATTTGTTGCAGGGTACCAGTGACAAACATTAGTACTTCATGGTATTCAGAATTTGCTTTTAACTTTTAAGTGACAAGCAAAATTGTCCAAACTTATTTTTTATCGGCAAATAGTTTTCATCATTTCACACATGGCAAACATTTTGGTGGCTATAGCAGAAGTGACAACCGAAGTTCACATTGAAAGTCCTAGTAGTAGCTTATGAACAGGCATGAACAGGCATGCACACAGCAGCAGGGACTTTTTTCGCAATGGAACAAAGGTCCTCAACATGTTTTTCTTTGCTCAAATTGGTCACAACAAGGGTCCCAACATGAGAATTCTTCAGAAAACTGAGAAGGGAATAACATAACAATAATAATGTATTTATATAGCGCGTGTTCAAATGCGCTTTACAGTTTTTTGACAGGTTATTGACAGATTGTTGATTATGAAGAGGTATCAGTAGTTTATTACACAGAAGAAAGTCCACACAACTGTGTGTCCGAAAGACTGTGTACTAACGAAAGTTTCACTCTGTGGTTTACAACCAGAGCAAAGGGTCTTCTTCCTTCCCTTGAGTTGTCCGGAACAAAATCTAATCCTTTAAAACTTTTCAGCTGAATTACACTCTTCAAAATTTGTCCTCGTCGCACTGATCCTCTTCTGTGAAATCTGAAGATTGGTTGATTGGTTTACCCAGGGCCAGTTTTTGTCTCTTGGGCCACATCTCATGAGGGAACGGCAGCAGTATTATCACAGAGTTTTCCTTGGGCAGAATCACCTTGATGTTCTCAAATGGCGCAAAGTCCCTCAGCCGGAAGATCAGGCCCAGCCCGATGAACACCATCAACTCGGGGAGTTCGTACGCTATCGTCTGGGCCCACGCATACTCCGTCAGGAACGTGGACATGGTGATCACCATGGCAAAGACAATCGTGTAGAAGGTGCAGATGAACCTGAGCCGGATGAAAATGTTGCGCTTCTCGGTGAGTTGCTTCGTGATGCTGACGTTGTTGAAGCGCAGATGCTTCTCCTGAATGTAGCGCGAGTTGCGCAAAATCTGACGCGTCAGGTAGAGCATATTGTAGGTGCTCCATTTCACAGTTCGGTAAATAACAAAAACAATGCTACAAACGGCAAATGCCTGTAACAGAGAGATACACACACAAAATGATATGAGAATACATTGCACTTGCATGTTAACAAGCATACATTGCTAACAAGCATTTGGTCAGTGCACTAACAATATGAAACAATCAACCTCTTCACATCAGCGGGAATCCTTCAAAAGCCATGTTATAAACTCAGTACTTTTTACAGCAATTTTGAACCTTTGAAAAGGGTGGTTTTATATTAATAATAAAAAATACTCAATTGACATTGACCTTTATTGAGCAGTCAGAGATCAATGCAAGAACGGTTTTAATTACCATCAGTGTACCATCCTTATACTATGATTGATTAGGATCAAGATATTATCTCAACTTACCATGAAATAATTATGCACCCAGATGGCACATATTGATGAGCCTAAAAACACCAGAAAAAGAACTGTGGAGAAAAATAAGACCATGCAATATTTGAATCATAAAAGTTACATCGTTCTCATGGTTGTGGGTTCAATTCCTAACAAGCTAACCGCTGATTTCACAATGACTAGAATAAGTATTGATACTGAATCACAATTTCTTGATTTATGCAATTCATAATCATAGTTAAACATATGTTTGTATGACAGAGATTGGCTGTTGCCAGATTAACATTCATATCTCCTTGTGGGAGTTTGTAGAGTCCCTTGACAGGAAGATCATCTAAACAGACGCCTGGAAACAAGGTTGATAAATGACCTACCTGGTATGAGTAAACAGCGAATATTTCTGATGCGAGGTCTGAGGACACACCAGCCTTCAGCTGCAAGCATCATGGTCATAAACAGCATGACGACCTCGGTGCTTTGAATGATGTCTCGGTACATCTCCAGAGTGGTGTTCTCATAACCTAGAAAATCATAGCAAACCTTCATCAATTTATAAATCTCTCATAAAAACCCTGTAGGGAGACTATGCTTACCATAAAATTCTGCACTTAGATCACCATTCTTTGCTTACTGCGCAAGCGCTTAATTTCTGCACCAGATGTGTAAGTGAAGAATGCCTACATTGAGTAGGCACAGGCAAAAACAAAAATGCCTTGTTTTGCAGTAATTCTAACTACATGTAAAAGCACTACATATAAAACAACACAAGTACATCAACTGCACTGTGTATTGTTTACAGACATAATGTTTTACGACCCATGACAGCTATTTATATAACTCATGACTCAAAATTTGCAAGTGCCTGTAATAATCATCAAGGTCATGTATTGTTTACAATCAAATTGTGTATCCACAGTTGCGGCTGTGCACATTTCTAATCATTCCCAAACCACATTACTGCAATTTACCTCTGGTAAGGGGCACTTGTATGAGGGTAATTTGTACAGGAACCTTGCAAAGGGCACCACAGGGTATAACAAAATTGCTGTGGGTGTTGTGGCTTATTTTGAGGCCTGTGTTAATTGAGAAAGCTTTTACTCACCAGTAGCGGCAATAATCTCCCACCACACCAGAGATAATGTGAGCAACAGAAACTTGAAGGATGGAGCTACAAACATCAATTTGTGTAGATGGTTGGAGAACTGAATTGAAAAAGCAAAAATGTCACCTTATTTTGTATAACATTTAAATTGTTCAGCTCACCAAAAAAAATAGCGTATCTTTTAAAAGAAATTAACTTATTTTTTTGAAGAAAAAAAAAGACATCACTACCTCTCGGAATTTGATCCAATTAGCGATCCATAGTGCTTGGAGTACAACCCAAACCATGACCAGAATCTTGTACATCGGTAGGAGAGCGCCCTCGTCTATGCTCAGATGACTCTTCTTGTTGTTGTTCATAACCACGAGCCTGCCCTGCAATGTGGATGCAAAGTTTCTCCGAAATTTATAGATCAGTACAAGATTGTGTTTTTGCAAGTCATTACAAAGCACAATATTCTTTACAATACAATAAAATATACAATGCATATGTTGAAGTAATAATGGTTAAAAGAGTCTTGCTCAAGAACACAAATGCCACAACTATGACTTAGACCCACACTCTGACAACATCACGACTCAAGTCCAGTGTTCAAGATCATGCTGCCATGATGATCCACAATGGTATTACTGAGTTCAACCTACATTACATTTGAAACTGATGCAATGAAATAACATCGAATGACAAGTGATGACACTTGTTTGTTCGATGACTGCTCTATATTCTGACACCCCCTTTTTCAAGAAAAACACTGATGATTTACACACTAGGATTAGGATTAAGACCAGGAAACTACACTAGGTGTGTCGGAACATAGGGTTGTCAAAACAGATGGATGTAACCACTTTTGTCTCTACCTTGCACCGAACTTCTTCAATTCTCATCCGTGTCTTATTAGGGACCTCTCTCGGACACTGCAGCAGCATGAAACTCAAGAAGGCATTCCGGCTGAATTTGTGATGGGCCTCCCAGTAGTTACCACTCTGAGACTTGCCGATGGGATTCACAGGTATTGCCTGGCAAATAATGCTGAAGTTCTTCTCGACATCATCTGGAAATTGCAGCTTCTGACAAGCCTGGTTGAGACGAGTGTGACCAATCTCTTCAAGCTTTTATGAACAGAAAACACCTTTATTTAGTATAATCATAAAGAAACTTATTAAATGAATTGAACAGTTGGGTATGTCATCATGATGACATACCTTGATCATGATGTATATTGTGAACATACTCCTGCTCATGTGAGGTAACATGCAAAAATGAGTTTGAAGTTTTTCAAAGTAATAAACTAGACATTTCTAGAAGCAATCTCAGGCCTTGAACTTTGCTGTTGAAGGGGCCTGGCAGTTTTCCATTATAAGGGACTTTACAAATATCCTCAAGTTTCTATCTGGCATTGTGGCACTGCTTATCCACACAAGTCCGCGGTAAGCAGAGCCATGTAATTTGGGAAAAGGTGATTACCTCTTTCTTCTCTAATGCTGTACATCCCAGAAGCCAAAGGTTTGGAGCGCTGTTCTCTGAATTTTTCTGAAGGGAGAGTTAAGGACACAAACATTCATCAAATTTTAATTAACAGTTTTTGATACATAAAACCAAAACTTTCCAAAAAACACAGGGCACTTCCATGGTAAGTTGCGATAACAAAACTCTCCTGAAGTTTATTATGGCTCCAAGAAATAATAAACAAAATAAGGGAAACTGAAATGTCACAGATATTTATAATATTTTAATATTTGTGACAGAAACCACTGTTTTCTAGACCAGATAAAACTAAGAATAGATCATTAGATGACTCTCAGTCTGTAATAAAAATAAAGATCAACTTAAGTCTTAATCTCATTAAACAATTAAAATTAAACTTAGTCTTTAAAAAATTAAAAATTAAACAATACAAACAAACATGATTTAATTTTAATAAATTAAATTTTTTTAAACTAATTCATCGTATCTCAATTATTCAATTATACATCTCGAAGATTTACTTACATAAACAGTCGGCTTACATTCAAGATTCCCATCCAATGATCCATGTGTTCCAAACCCAAATTCTTTGTTTTGCAATATGCCGCCATTCCCTGGCACCAACACAGCATCAGCCTGTCCATAATAAAGGCTAACGTTTGGTTCATAGACCCGACAGTTTGCCACAAGAACACCGCAGTTTACCACAAAAATGACGAGCAAAACCTGCAGAAGTGTCGCCATGGTGTATCTTCAACTCAAGCAGATTACATATTTCTTAAAGAATAGCATATCAACTGACGAGTTTTTCGTCATTTCCGAGATTTATGATATAATTTACCCCTGAGTTGGCCATCATATGACATACGGCATCTAGATATGACTGGTGATCTGACACAAAATATGCAAAACGCCATTTAATCAAGACACGCATGCCATTATGTCACGCACTGGTCTGTTATGGACTGGTCCATATTTCTAGAGTAGTATTCCAACACAAATACTAAGTTGTTTTTTCTATCTGTGTGCTTAAATTGACAGTTTAGTAATTATAATATCCCAATTATTGAAAATGATATCACTCAATATTGTTTAGAAATAATTTTTTTATAAATTTCTTATTTTAAGGCACAATATTTACTATACGCTCATTGTTTACCTCCCCGCTGAATGTTGGTACAGTCCATTAAGTAGGTCACTTTTGTTATTGATCATGTTGTTTTCATTGTTATGTACGTGATCTTTCTGAAATCCAGGGTTTCGGTAAGCTTTTATCCACCGCCCGCATTGTTGATGTTATTGTTCAACCCTAAAGTTAAGTTAATTTGCAAACAGTTATGTTTGGAAATATTCAGGCGTATCTAGGGATACATTCAACTTTTGCAAACATTATCAAATATGAGACTTTGTTGTCAGCGCTCGGGTCGGTCGGCGGGCCGGACGCACGTATCTCAACACCGACCCTTCGTAACCTTCCCAGAAACTCAAAAACTGATACATCGAAGCATGGATCGAAGAAACAAAATGTCAGAGAAACAATGCACACTATATTACATCGGACACTTATTTTGAAATCAATAGGTTTGATTTATTAGCATCAAAAGTACTTTACAACAAAATAATATCGAGCATGGAGCTATAAGAAAAAGCGACAGTAGGCCGATTTATAAAAGTTTTTTCTTATTTTGTAAGCAACGAAAGTATTTATTTACCTATTTTATTTTACTTAATATTTATTTTCCCTTTTTAAATTAATGTCAATGGAATAAGTTGTGTTTATATTGGTGAAGAAATATTGATAATTTCAATTTGAGCTGAGTTATTTCATGGACCTCCATGGTTATTTGCAGTGTTTTCCAGGGCGGGATGATAGATTATACGGGCATGGGCATTATACACACACAAAATGAGGCCCAATTGAAATTGACGTCAGAAATGTAAAGCTGCATGTGATGTAAATAGACCAATCAGAGAGTCCGTTTTTACCGCTGTCGTCGCGCTATTTCTTACCAACATGGCGTCCGTTCTGTACTGGAATTGAAAACAGCAGACGATTTGCAGTTGGAAAATGTCTTTTTTGTAAGTACATTCAAGTAGAAAATAGCAAACACAGATTCCGTGAGAACTCTAGAAGAGTGTGTAGTGTTCGCATACATTTTGCAATGTTAGTTTTCTGTTAGGGTAAATTAAACTGTATTATTTGCAGTGTGTGCCATTATTTTTGTTCGTGCGAACTGCACGGCGTTAGGTCGTCTGCTGGGGCAGGAATTGTTCCCTTCCGTCCCAACTGTTGTATTGTATTGTAATGTAGCAATATCTGGCGGGTATTTCTACATTCATGGTCGTGCACGTAAAGGAGAAAAAAAGGTCAGAGGTGGCATCAAAATTTCGTAAAATGTTTATTAAAATCGATAGGGCCTAGGCCTATGTGCAATTTTCAATTTTTTTCATAAATTTTTATTTAAACTTAAATAATATTTCGCTTCAATTCAAGCCCCACTGAAAAAATTGTACTACTCTCATACATAAGTAGTAGGACTAGCCCTGGTAGGACGTCAGTATTTTGTTAACGATGTTGTTTAATTTCACTCAACAAAAAGGAAATACAAGTATTATGATTATGAATGTATATTGAGTAGGTTGGGGAAAGCTTTAGGTGTACATTACACGGGGAACTTCAGTTCTGGCTGGCTAACAGTCGTAAAACTTTCACCCATCAACGCTGATTTGAAAAACGTATAGCGTTAAGGAGGCCCTAAATATGAGACCCCTTATAAGGCTCACAGGGGAGCCTTAAAGTTTCTAGAAGTAGAGTGCGGCCATTTTGGAATTATCCCAATCATGCTAATCGAATCACGCCCTCATCAGCTGGCCGGAGTAGGTGGAGTGGATAATTAACCATTAAAATGTTCAGCCAGTCTTTATTTGTAAATAAATTTATTGAAAACTTGTGTCAAACATAATTTAATATGGAGTGTATTTTAACAATTGTGTATAGGTAGGGTAGATTGAGAAGTGGACCTCCCCTTCAAATTCCAGCCATGGCAGCCAAAGATAAATCCTCCACCACCAAAGTAAAGGAGTTGCTGAAGGATCTTGGCAAACCAACCCTGCGTGGTGTTAAGAAATGTCCCAGCTGTGGATTCTACAACGGTATCAGAGGACTGAGCTGCAAGAACAAAGCCTGCAACATGGTCCTCCGTGGGGCAGGGCGGAAAAAAGGGCACAGTGCAGATGCTGTCAAGATCATGACAGGCTCTACTGTTCAGGTCTTCTCAGTGAGACTCCGCGATCGGGGACCAGATTATAGGGGTTTTGTAGAGTTACCCTTACACCCGTTGATGGATTTACAGGGACAAGTGTTACAGGGGACCCGCTGCTACGTTGACCTTTGCCAGAAACCAACAGACCCCATCGCTGCCACAACTGAAATTGTACATTGCAACCACCTCAGACTGGCCCTTGAGAGTGAGACAGAAGCCACCCCCTTAACTCTGAAAAACTACGTCCTGAACTCTCTGCCGGTGTCGAATGAGATCAAGCAGGCTATATGGCTACTGGCGACAGAGACCACAGGCCCCGTCGTCCAGAGAGTCAGTAAGAATGTCATGGTCGTCAAGTGTAAGATCCAGCCCAAGAACCTGCTGGGCTTCCTCCACTTCTCGTTTTCGGAGAGCCAGCGTAAGAACGGCACTGTTGAGCACAAGTTCCAATGCACCTGTCGACAATTTAGAAACTTTCGAGCAGCCCCTGGAGAGGAGTTGAAACGGCGCTGTGTACATTTCTACGCATGCATCTGTGCGTTTGCAAGTGATGAGGCACTGGCTAAAGAATTTGACTTTTTCATCAACTTGGATTCAGTTGGTGAGTCAGTGACGTTAACTTTCATTGTCTAATCTGTATTACAGGAGTTCAGCAATTTGTTTTCTGAAAAGTTTAACTAAATAGCATGAGTGAACTTAAGTCAAATAGTATTGTTTTCAACACTCTAAAAATCTGATCGCATAAAGGGTGTCATCATTTTTACATTTTTATATACAATGGGATTATGGGAAACTTTTTGGGACACCAGGTGTCAGCAGACATACATGTACCAGGTAAATTTTGCACCTTATATTCAGGCATTGAAATTCATCTTTTAGAGGCCAAGGCCACTTTTATTTTGCAAAGGACCAATTCTATTGGAAACTTTTAAAGAGGCACCAATGTCAAGACCAGGGCAACAATGGCCACTGATCTTAGCATAATGCCTGTCACTCAGTACATAACAAGTCCAGTCCAGAAATGTTGACTTTCAGATAAATATCTTATAAATATCCTTACTAATCAAGTATAAGTACTTAACGTTCTTTTTATTCTTTGTTTGCCCCAACTCAGAATCAATAACTGTAATTAGTGAACCACTCCAACTGGACCAGGTTGTAGCAGAGGAAAACAATCCAAACCTGCTCATCAAGATTCAACGCAAGGATGACATGTTAGGTGGGTAAAACAGCACATCATTGGTGGTTGAATAATTACTAGCCTGGAATTAACATTATTGCAGGGCAATGTTATTTTCCAGTATACATTTTGAGATATGGTGGACACTATAGTATCAGAGTGCACTGTTTGGTTTGGGTGTTTACAGACACATTTACCAAAACCTAATGGCATTGAAGTCTGTGACAGCCATATGTCAGAATGGCTGATGAAGAAATTTAGCATATATCCCAACCTCGTTCCAAGTGTTGTAGGATCTCTATCCGCAATTTTTGGCTTGATCATAACCCCTTGAAGTGTGACCTTGATAACTAAATATATTTGATATTTTGATTAGTCCTTAAGTTGATCCATTGTCATTTGTATTAACGATAGTCGACTGCACTTATTGTAATGCTCCATGTTTGTTTCTTATTTATAATGTTGCTAAAAGAAGTATCTGTTTTTATTGTACATTGTCATGAGCTTTTGAATAGCCTACGCTAGAACTGGAGCATTATTAACAAAAAGGTTATTATTATTATTCCATTTTATCACAACATTCAAAATGAAGATCATATTTTCCTTTGAGCCGGTATATATTATTATTATTATTGTTATTATTATGTGTGATATGGGATTTGAGGCATTGATGTTGAGATATCAATATTTTGTTTGCTGTAACATCATGTTTGTGTCTACTTGCTGAGTATATTTTGTTCCTTGGAGAACTGTCTGGCTTTATAATCCACTACCGCGAAGTATATCTTCGGAATTCGGAAGACTTCTCTGTTCTGAAAAGAACTACTACTACCTGTGTGATGCTACAAACATGTGGGAGATACTTTCCCTCAACTGTACAGTATTTTAGATAAATACTTGTTAAACTCTTTCACTTTGCAGCCCAAGCAAGCAGTGCACTCCTTACCCTCCAGGAGAGTGCAGCCTCTCCTACTAAGAAGCAGGCCACAAAGAGGGGGCAGTTTATGCCCCCAACGACACCAAGTAAGGTTCAGGTTACACCACCGGACGGTGAGAACTCCTCCATCGGTTTCACCCGGTGGCTGGCGAGTGTCACGGAACGGATCAACCAAACAATGCATTACCAGTTTGATGGTAAGTTCTGGCTTTTTGTAGTAGCTTACAAAGATTGAAAAGCATATTACAGGGATAGTAATACAGGGCTTGCACCACGGCACCCACCGCAATTGTCGGGGTGTCCAGTGCTTTTGCTGTATCGTCTTTTGCAATGTTCCTGTAGAAATTTTTCTCAAAAAGGTACCCCTTACCAGAGGGAAATTACTGTGCCCCGTTAAGAGCGAAGGTCTGGTCATAATTAATATTGGACATTAAGTAGAGGGGCACATTGTCTGTTTGTTAAAATTGTTCACACCAAGTTTTGTGTATTTTGCTAACCTGACTCTTGATATTTTGACGAATTCAATTTTAATGTGTGTACATGTATTTGTCAACCAAACTGATTTACATTTTTAAGATTACTGGCTTCTGTTATATTTACTTGTTTTCAAATTATCTCAACTCTCACATATTTGCCCGTTCTTTTGCATAATTGCTCAGTAGATCATATTATCATGTACCTTGTTTTGTGATGTGTTTTACATGTTGTTACTTTTCTCCTTTATCCATGTAAACAAAGTGTTTCACACTAAATTTTCTGTTTTGATTCATGGCTTGTTCTTTAAATTGTTTATATTTTATATTTTTACTGTTTGTCTACAGGTCCCTTAGGGACAGAAGTTGTAAATAAATTATGAAATGAATAAAAATATTATAAACAAATAAATAGATTAAATCCCTCCCATCAGTTGATAATCAATTATGTAGTAATATTATAACATGAAGGAAAACAAATTATGCTATTCATAATTCCACTTCTTTATATATAAATCATTGTTTCAAATTTGCTACATTTATCAAATGAATGCCGACTGAGAGCTGAAACTCTCAAATTTTTCACTTTTAATGACTTACAAGTTCTTCTGCCCTTTTCATGTAGGTCGGCCAGAACCGTTGGTTTTCCACGTACCCCAAGTGTTCTTTGAGCTCCTGCAGCAGCGTATTTCCAGTGGCAGCAAGAAGAAGCGACTGCCTAACGCAACGACGGCATTCATCAGAAAGGACGCCCTCCCACTAGGAACCTTCTCCAAGTATATGTGGCACCTCACAAATGTCTTACAAGTCAAGCAGATATTTGATACGGAAGAGGTACGTTAGAAAAACACAAAAATCCTCTTAAAATTGGTTCCCTGTAACTACAATGTAGATGCAATAATTTGTATTTCTGACCTTGACAAATAATTTTTCAGTCCTTACCCGACTATGCGGGTTTTCCCTGGAGTAAGTGAATAAACAATAATATAAATTCTTTAAATTTCTGTTGCAGATGTTACTGGAGATAACCCGTAGTTTTGTTGAGAACAGTGATGGTACCTACACCCTGAGTCCCACCCCGTCACGACTTGACCAAGACCCCTCAGCCTACAGAAAGGTCAATGGCCAAGTACCCATCAAACCGTTTGAACTGAAGACCTATCTAAAAGTTGGTGAGTAAAAAACAAATATCGGAACTTACATTGTACTTTGTTCTTGGGAAGGGCTCAGAGTTTGTTTTATTTGGACCAAATTTCATACAGTTGCTTAGGCAGCAACTAGTGTTTAACAATTTTCTGTTAAGCAAAAATTAGCAGGATACGATGACACATTTGGAATGGTATTTTGTCCAGTAGCCTTAATTTGGTAAACGTAATTTTGTTATGCTTAAGCAGCTATGAAATTGGACTCAGCTTAGAAAAGTGGAAATATTCTTTGGAAATATAGGATTGTCAAATAAAGATAAAATAAACAATTGCTGTTCTGTTTCAATTTGTTAAATCTTAAAATAAATCATAATAATTATTTACCAAGTTTACGCTCTTTTGGAGAATAAACCAGAAGTACTAGTTCACTTTTCCGAGTTATTTAAAGCAATTAAAGATTGCAAATTCAAATAAATTGTCCTTCTGTTCCGTTTGACCGATTGCACAGGTCACACCTCACCAGACATGACTGAGCCTACACCTTTCATCATAGAGTGGATTCCAGAGATTCTACCCGTCACCCATATAGGTGAGCTCCGTATCAAATTTGAGTACGGCCACCAACGTAACGGACATGTGGAGAAACGACTCCCTGGTACCAAGACGAGTTTGGGACAGCAGACAACGATAACAATATTATGAGGAAGAACTTGGGCGTGCATCATGGTGGTCAGTAGCCAGGATCAAAACTGATTGGTATTTTTACGCCTTTACTTTGATTTTTTTGCGTGTTAATCATTTCCTGAAGGTCTTCAACAAAATCTTTACCTTGCCTTTGCATGGTATTTTTTAAGTGTTTGAGCTGAAGCCGGAATTACCTCTTGTTTTTGTTAAATTTTGTGTTGCTTTTGTCTGATACCCTACCTTTACCCTGGATAGCTTCAGGAGAAGCTATTCGAATGCACCCAATGTGATGCTGGTCATTACAAGAAAGTAAGAGTCGTTAAGTGCAGCTTTTCGTTAAGTACAGCTCTAGTAACGAAAACTTCAAAATTCTTAAATGGGAAGTGACTCAAAGTATGTAAGGTTGACATTCACGCACAGACAAATTAATAGAACATTTTCTGTTTCATCTTTGGTTTAATGGTGTGGTATTGATAAATTAGTGGAGAAATTTGTATGACTTCTTGGACAATTACACCTGGTGTTGGAGGCCTTTTTATCTTTATTGCGTGTGCTAATTAAAAGATATTTATCTCTGTAAAATGAAATATACCGTCATTAACAAAAGGTTGGGCCAGCCTGAATCCAAGTATACAATTATGTATTATTTTTAAAGAGATATCGCCCAACATTAGTTGTGAGGCTGAAAGGCCACTTTAAGGTGAGGGCTACACTTAGCTGATTTGGTTTGAGTAGGCATGGATATCATTCCCTAGCTGGTATAGCAGAACTTCCCAAAATTAATGCTGGTGGGCACAAGTGTCATGAGCAGGATTCGAACCCTCACTCTGCTGCTGCTGCCAACACTGTGCATTGGTCAAAAACATCCTGTCATGTTGTCATTTTGAACGTCTATTTATCAAATCTGACCCCTTGTGAACTCTCATTTTTAGTCCCTTTTCAAACTTTTTATTTGTTAGTTGAACCTAGACTCAAACATTTTCAATACTGAAATTATAAGCCAATATGTATTTTTTCCACAACTAGACAGAGACGGCAGATTGGATGATAAAGGACTGACTGAGTTATGTCAATCCTTATTGTAAAAAGTGTACATAATGATAAAATATTGTTCTGCATATACTGTATAGAAAGAAAGTACATGTAAAAACTTGAGAGCATTTGCACTTGCGTTGGCAGGTATTGAATAAATCTTGTATTGAAAACTACTGAAGTATCTGTAAAGCCTTTGTGTGGGTATTTTTGTTCTACTTCACTATCCTTTAAACCCCGAAGGGTTATGCCAGGCATCACAATAATCATCACCATTCGGAAAAGACTTTTCGACCGTGGCCGCCTCATCCTCTGATTGTAACAGGGATCCATCCGTAGAGTCGCTGCCATCACCTGCATTCCTTCAATCACTGCTATTCTCAGCTCTTGCACACTTCTACTACTCCACTTTGTCACATTGTCTATCAAGCACAGCTTAGGGCAATGTCTGCCATGACTTGTACCCATAGGCAGACTATAGATGCAACAGCCCATGCATGCGTGTGGGTTGGTTTACACTCGTCATTCTGGGGACCTATAACATAAACCTCCTTAGTTAGAAAGTGTGTACACAACCAACGGGAGATGTTGCTCAAAATTCAGTGTACAAATAAAAGAGACACAATATTAATCAATTTTGGCAAGAATTAAAATGATGTTTTATTAAAAAACTTTTCCAAATATACACACAATTAGATCTGAATTCACAATCTTAAATAAATGTCTCTATTGATATTAACTATTACTGTGTAAAAACTATTTCTGTCAAACAATTTTTTTTCTAAAGGGGGTTTGTTGGTTATGAACCCTCAAATTATAACGAACCAACTTTACTGAAATAGTATTCCATGAAGTTGTGTGGCTTGTATTTGAACCCTTTTTAAAGTATAATAAACTGTGTTGATTTTTCATTATCATTTCGATTCTGTCCTGTAAAAAATTTTTTGGTCCAGTACATACTTTTGAGTTGTGGTCTTGTGGTGTTTCCCAAATATTTGAGCCAAGTGAACAATCAATGCTCAGAGTTTTTCATTTTAAAAATTTGTCTTTATATTTTAAGAATAAAATCATTATTTGTTAATTATTTCATACATTTTTGGCAAAAGTTTTTAGCAATAAATCAAATGGTTTATTTACTTCAGCTACATGGATTGTGCTGTGCTACACTATTCCTTAAGACAATGGGTTTGCCCTGGATTTTTTGGTATTGGCTGCTGTCTTTATCGCATTACACCTCGTGTAAGGTCTTACAAGGTGCTACATGTACATAAATTGGTCTCATAATTCATAGACATAAAAACCTTTCTTAAAAAGTCTCTCTCTTTGTTCATGCGCTATAAAAGACTCTTCTTTACCATTAAAACTATTACTATTGATTACACTGCCAATCAACAGGAATCATTTCATGGTAATTCACATAATTGTTAAAAATTATTTTTTAAAAGAAAAATCATATCAATGAAGAAGAATCTCAAAGGATTATGTTTAGTTTACTATAAGCATTTTGCAGCTTTCATAGTGGAATATAACACGCTAGATAAGAATTGCTATTAATACTGCATCTTCTGCATCATTCAAACCTGTTTCTCTCTCATTTTATGTAATTTCCGTTACCAGAAATATGCATTAATTTCACTCTCAGTTAAAACAATTATTTAAAATCATCCATCATAATATTGCTTAGATCAGAAAATTGCAGCTGAAGTCGAAAGAGTTGAACATAATTCTCATATATGGAACAACCAAATGTATACAAGACCACCCCAATGAAATCTAATCTTCAAAGCTTTTATGTACATTTGTAAAACTTAAGGGATGTGTATAGACAAAATACTGGACCTTTTTGGTTATTAAGCCACTAGCTATGTGCTAACCAAAGATTACAGAGTGCTTAGGGCTCGAAATGGGAAACTCCAGCTCCGGACGCCATTTCAGTAAGCAACTCTTTAGATTCAACAATAACCAGTGCAGAAAATGACCATTGCTACCAATGAGGTAACAAAACAGTTACTTGCTGAAGTGGCGCCAATTTTGCTCACTTTGGTTTGCCTACTTTATGATCGATGAACCGTAGAGCCATCAAACGGATCCATATTTATTTGAGTCAGTGGGGGTGCCCAATTCTTCGTAAGGGATTTTCCTTTTACGCCAAGTATATCGGTATACAGCTGCAACCAGTAAAATCACTCCCACCAAGAAACAGACTGCAACGACTGATATCCCGATGTAGAACCCAGACACTGAAAACTTGGAGCATGAAGCCTCTGTTGGAATCAGGTTAGATGCGTTGATCATGAAACCAAGGGACCAGCCTAACTCTTGACCTTTGACCTGGATAATAAGGCAGATTTGTACATTGTTACCCATTAAAACTGAATGAAATTTCTTTAAATGATACTGCAGTAAAATGTTTTGCTTGACAAATAGTAATGGTTGAAAAGAACCCAGTGCACTTATAGTAGAGAGAAGGGGTTGACTCAGGTGTTCCTGGTTGGATGGCTGCATGTTGCGCCACAGCACCTTGTAAAACCTTTACATAAGGTCTCATACTTCAAAATGTAGCTCTGCATACCTTGCAGTAAAAAATACTGAGCGCTTTGATCTGCCCCCGGGGTGTGACAAAGCTCTTTAAAAAACTCAGTGTGTTAATTTTGGCTGGTACTAACCTACACTTCCATATGTGCTGAGCATTTTTGTGAAATTGTACCACGACCACAAGTTTGGTTTCTAATCCTTTAAATATAACAACAAAAATTCAAAGATGTACAAATACTTGCCTCGTCGGTGAAGGTAACTTTCCATGTTTGAGGATCAAACCCATATCCTTTGAATAATAGCGTGGAGAGGTAGTTGATTTCAAAGCAGTAAAGTACTAGAAGATGTGGGTCACCAGGCAAGTTTTTAACCTGCAAAATTTCAAATAAAAAGTTGCTTAATAATGCGACCCCAGGGCTTGAAATTAACACTGGACATTTTGTGGTGCTCTTTAGCAGTGCATTAATTGTATCTTTCGAAAATCCGCTGTGTATTGTTATACTACAAACATATTCTACACCAAGCTTTACCTGATCATAAGTTTCTGCACAGAAGGACTGAGTCTTGTTCTGAATCTCTTCGATGGTTGCATTTCTGGGTAATCCCAGACCCACAATTATCTTTTCAAAAGTACTAAATGCCTGCAAGAAGAGAAATCAAATTAAAATTAAAAACAAAAATGTACGCCTTGGTACCCTTCCCCTTTCAACCACGAATCATATGAACTGGCTTTAAACAAAAACAGGAAAAATCACAAGATTGACTCGGAAAAAAATACTTGAACCAAAAACTTACCATGAACTTCCCATTTGGCTTGGGCTGGTAGACCCCATTGAAAGAGCAGGGTGGATAGCTACAACTTGCGTTGACATCAATCAAACTCTCCACAGCAGCAGCGCAGGCAGCTGCATCGCTCGTACCAGTGAAGTTATAGGTGGATGGGGTGTCAGTGTCGTGAGGGGGCATGACCTCTGTACCCCAGCCAGCTAACGCTTGTGGACCTTTGCTACAAGGGGCTTTCCATAGATACTCGTCGTCAATCACTTCAGAATAACCCTCAGGAGCGCAGGGGTTGATGGTTAATTCCTTGTACCCCCCATCCTGGTGAAAAAAACGTAAATTGTGATAAAGTTAACCAGTTTCCAACATCAAGAATTTTCAATGCAGGATTACAGACAAAATACTACTACGATAGCACAAATATCTATCAATAAGTTACTCAAACATCTTGAGTTTCCTGGAAAGACATATTTTAAGAAGCTAAGGACTGTTTGTTCAAATCACCTTAACCAAATACGCTCTGAATCTGCGTAATGCTTCATTGATCCCGTAGCAAAGATAGCTATGTGTGTAGAGTGTGTAATCCACGCCATACAACCTCAGATGGGCCGTGTAGTTCTCAGGCATTGAAGATATGTCCTCGGGAATAAAGGTGATTTGAGTCGATGCCCCACCTAAGTCTAGAGCTCCGTATGTGGGTGGTGGGTTCGTGAAGAAGGTCGCTGCAAAACTTCCGAAAAGTGAGGGGCTCTTAAAGAAAAATTGATAGATGAATATAAATTAACCTGGGTCATTGTACTTAGAAACATACGGAAACAAAATGTTAATGGCCAAACGTATTGAACCTAATTCTTTCTCAAAGCCTAAATGACAAACATAATTAAATTTTCAATTAAGTTAATAAATTGAAATTGTAATAAGAAAATGATGGTTAACTAGTGACTTTGAGTCTGGTACCAGTAAATATCATTCAATTATGTTGAGTATCAAAGTATAAGGGAACCTTCTCCAGTGCTTGTTCAAATTAAAACAGTTTACATGATAAACTTTGTAGAAAGTTCTTTCTCATGTTGATTTTCGTATTGTAAAATAAATTCTGGTTCGGTAAACATTTTGAGCTACAATCCCTGTAGTCTTGTGGACTTCAACAAAAATATGAGCTCAGATTGTACGTCCAAAAGGTCTTCACAAGAACTCAACATCAAAATACCATCCAAGAAGAACCCAGAACTCACATTGAGTGTTCCAGCCAGGAAGTTTGTTGAGACCCATCCATACGTCCCCTCCTCTGACCCGCTGATAATAGTAGCCTGATTTGCAGTGAAGTTGTAGGGGTATGAAGCCATAGTTGTCCGCACTGAGGTCATAATGGAGTCACTAGTAGCCTTTTGAGTCTCCCTAAATCGAAACAAGTAAAAGAAAAGCAGGCCATAAACTTCACTCTTGAAGGGGCACAGAAATTTTCCTCCAGAGGGGCACTTCTATGGGGAAAATGTAAATTTGTATTGGAACCTTGCAGAAGGCACCATAGCAAAGCACAGGGCACCATGACTGTGGTGCAATAAGGAGCCGAAGTGAACTTCTTTTCTTTTCGGTAAGAACATTGTTTTTTTTTTTTTTGGTTAATGTGTTTGAGTGTTGGAATCGACAGTGTTCTGAGATATTGTTTTAGGTGGGAGGCACAAAACCAAGAAAAAAAGGACAGCATCTAATTAATAAATACATAAAAATCACCTTAACAATCTCATCCCGGCGGTTGCACCAAGATACAATGAGGTGTACTCATAATACTGCTCTGATATGACGTCTTTCACAGCATCAAGACAGCTCCTAAGTGAGTCACCAGCAGCTTGAGGTGTATCGGTATAACTAGAGATGCCTCCACCTTCAGGGAAAATAACCATCACAATTCAATTAGAAACTGCAGTCCGCTACATGTCTAATTTTTAACTTGAAAGAGAGTACAATCAGTAAATACAAAAAGTAAAGTCTGTCCCAAGCAAATACGGCTCATTAAACTGTATAGTTTATATCTGGATTCATTGGCATTAAATGACTGAGAATATTATTCCTATTCTCCAGGATGCCAAGCCATCACAATTTACTCCTCAGCTCTTGCCATTTTTACTCCAAAAGAACCTTCAGAAAAGATCATGATCTTTAAATTTATTGATCTTTGGCCTACAGTTAATTTTCAAGCAAGTTTCAATATTTTGTTTACAGACAGACCAACCAACAGAAAAAAAACAAACAAGGGTAACAAATATAACCTCTTTGGTCGAGGTAAAAATAATAAAGAAATCCAATTAATTATGTAACGGTAGTATCGATATAATATCTTGGTGTGTTTTTACCTAGTGCCCTGCAGGTTGCCTTTTGTGTCACAAAGCCAGTCTCATCAACTCTTGTATCATTAGGCCAGCTGTACACAGTCATATTAGTATGTGATGAACCTGCATCAAAAACAGCCCCATACTGTACAAACAAAATAATAATAATATTAATATGATACTTTTCATGTTTTCTTTGATGTTTCAGTCATTTTCCATTATCCAGTAAATACATTGTTACAATGTTTATTTTTGAAATTTTAGTTTGGCAATTTGAAGTTTATAATGTATTTTCAATTTCAAAACTGAAAGGTGTCTCAATTAAAAAAATTGAAATCCTGTGTGCACGGAACTGGAATAGAATGCATTAGTAGCTAAAAAGAAACTCTAGTTTGAGTGGATTAGGGGAAAATGCTTGATTAGGAAATTGAATTAATTTTTAATAAAATTGATCCGGAAAACCTATATTATAATCACAAGTATTAGTTACTTTTTTACATTGATCAACCTACCCCTTGATTGGTGCAGATCTCACTAGTGAACTTCATCACCAAGACAATGATGCCCAATATTGATCCAGTTACAAGAACAAATCCAACTGCAAGAAGAACAGCCGAGCAAGCCCCTTCTTTGTCCTGGGCAGGTTTCACTCTGACATGATGGTGGTCACCATCAGCTACGATCACACACATGGTGTAAACAAATAGTATGAGCACACACCACGATGAGTTATATAATGCCCAAGTAGATCCTTGTCATTTGATTGGAGGGTTGGAGTTCACACGATACTCATTAGTCATACTATTACCTGGGCAACACAATTAAATGTCTTTTTGGTACTATTCAGCGTTTGTCTTTTTTAGTCGGTCCCTTTTGCACTTTTGCTTGCTAGAATGCGAGAACAGGGTAGGCTATACTAGTTAGTTACGTGGCTGAAAACTTGATGTGCAATAAGTTACCACCGATTATCTGATTCACTCAAGACAGTGGTGCTCTTCAGCGATCAATGATTGTCATCTCATAACTGACTACAAACCAGCCTTTCACACAAGCTCTACAAAATGCCCTTGTAGCGGAAGCCAGAATACAATATTGAACTCCTTGGTGATTGGATTTTCCTCCAAATGACAAAAATCTACTCACATGTATAAAACAATAATAAATGCTTGTACATTGAAGAGCCAATTTCATTCGTTGAAAGATGGACTGTTCCATTCAATTCATTGAATGGAACAGTCCAGCTTTCAACTAATGAAAATGTTTGCACCATTGTGCTCATAAATATTCATTTATTTGTATTTAGATACTTCTACGAAGGTAACTACAGCTGGACCCAACCTGCATGAGTTGCCTGTCCACTGTAGATGTAACAAAGCTGTTATGGATAAAAACATTCACAACCAATCATCAAAAAATGTACCAGCGTAAATCTAGACACTTGGGCGAAAGCATCTAATTAGGAAATATTTTGACATTGATTATTACAAAAGGAAAGGTACAGCAGGTACATGCTTAAAGCTTTCAATACATCAAATATATTTATCCAACATAGCAAATGTGAAATACTAAAAAAACTTTCTAAGGGTGCTGCCAGGGTTTTTGTTTGTTTCTAAACCAACAACACAAGGCTGTAAGAAAAAATGGTCCGGTCCATAATTTGTATGATGAGAAAGAGTATTCATTTCCACCATAGCACATAGGGAACATGACAAACAAAATAATCAAGCGTTTTGCAGAGAGCGTTATGCGCAATGCTTAAAATAAAAGTACACAACGAGCAAAGCTCGGCTTGAAGTCATTTTGAAGGATTTCACTTTATGTACAACACAGGATCCACATACATGAGTTCTGATATTATATAATTATATGGATTTGGATAGAAAATAAAAGCAGATCCTAAGTAAACAAAAACTGCAAGGTGTCAGTTTACCAAAAGGCCAAGAATTTATTTTCTGTGTTTAGGAAATAACCTCCTCTCCAGAACACGACTTTACAAGCTTACCAACCATACATTGACATACCATTAGAGTCAGTCTGTAGAATGTATAGTGTGTCCCCATTGTGGACTCCTGCCTCAGCCAGGGTGCTGTCTTTGTCAAGTATTACTCCGCTATCGTTCTTCATTTGGATACTTTCAGGAGCTGGAATATCTGCCAAGAAAAGTTGATGAAAGAAAACACAAAATTAGAAACACAACTGATGTTACAGATTGTTCTCGTGGAGTGGCATTTTTTGTGCTAAAAGGTAAAACAATAGATTGATGATAAAGTTCATTCTTTTTTTTCCTGATTTTGCTCTTGCACACAAATTTCTGGTTTATAAATTGCTGTCCCTTTGAGCCTCATGAAACTGGAAACAGGTCCTTCAGACAGTAGTGGCACATCTCCAATTACCCATCATTGAAAATCTTATTATGGTTAGGTGTTTACTCAGTTTCTCAAACGAGATTGTGAGACTCTTAATAACCAAACAGTGGATACGTTATTGATTAAATCAATATTGGACCAGAAAATCCAGCCCCTGGGTGTGGAAGCTGCATCCAGGAAGATTTCATTTAATAATAAAAGAATAGTAAAACCAATGATCTTTAACTGAGGACAGAATAACCTTGGAAAATAATTTCAAAATGCATCATTAATTAAAATGTATCATCGTTGTTGTTTCTTTGGAAGACTTAATTAACCCACATCCTCCAATATTCAGTAATCGCCCAATCAATGATGACATTAAAACACTGAAAACCTTTTCAATTTTTAATTAAATGTTGTGCGGATTTACAATGGACATGATTCAAATGAACAAAATAATAATTCAGTAAAACAACTGGAAAATGAATAGACAAAATTCAGTTAAAGGCAGTGGACACTATTGGTAATTACCCATAATAATTACTAGCACAAAACCTTTCTTGATTACAGGTAATGGGGAGAGGTTGATAGTATAAACATTGTGACAAACAGCTCCCTCTGAAGTGACATAGTTTTCAAGAAACAACAATTTAAACAAATTCAGTAAATGAACAAAATTTATTTTTTGTTTTACATATATAAATGATCAAACTTTAAACAAACTTTGTTCCTTAATTTTTGGTTTTTAATATTATATAAACAATTTAAAATATTTCAGTAAACAAATAACTGCTCTTCCTGAACAAGTTTTCTTCAACCTTAAAGACTCACCAGTCCTGATGCAGAATGCAGCGATGAGACTCCGTACCATGTCCCCTCGATCGATCTCAATGATCACACTCCTTACGTCTCCGTCGACGATTGATTTCACTGTGATCTGCATTGGTGCAGCCTCTTTCATCTACCACCTCGATAAAACAAATTTGGCCATACGAGTAAAGAAAATTGTTACCAGTCTACAATAGACCTTGAACTTCACTCTTGAGGGGCACTGCATTTTCCTATGGTAAGGGGCCCTCTATGGGGAAAATGTAAATCTGTAATTCGCTTTTCATCATTGTACCCTTCACATCAGACCCATCATTTAGGACCCCCCCCCCCATGCATTGGCCAATCACATACCTGACCAAAAGTAAAACAAAAGACCGACACAATAACAATCCCATTTTAAATTCACCAAACTCAAGCTCTGGAGTTTATGGACAGCAGAGAGTGTTGGTTCGAGTCGTGACATAAGACAGCAAGACACTTCTATTGTTATTGCTGTACTGAGTTCTTCGGATGGGAAAAAGTTCCCTGCTAACCCGTGAGGTACGCTTTATGTAAGCACAGAAGGATGCGGAATTCCCTGCTAAAGCTACCTTAACCGTGGCGTAAGCACCAATTGCTTGCTTTCAAAGTTTTGTCTACCAAGATAGATTTTAAATGAAAATACTCGGTCTATTTACTGCTTATAGTTTCTGCCTACATGGTTAGTGCACAGAGGTTTTTCCTCAATGGTAGTGTCAAAGCATGAAGGAAGAAATAGTCAAAGTCACTCAAACTCAAAGCATAGTTACACATGATCGTAGTACCATGGTAGTACACACATACAACTATATACAACCACATATCATAACTGGTTAATGCTGGAAATGTGTACCAATTCACTTGGCAAGAAGAACAAAAATGATCGCAATTTACTCCTTACCTGGGATACGATTTCGGCAATCAGAACAAAATCCAATAATTTCAAACACCTGAGACCATCATTGTAAGCCAAGATCTTCACATCGACACAAAAACTGAGGGTGGACTGCGCTGTAAATATTGTTCTTTTTCTACAATCAATGTTTACTTCTATTCGACTGAGTGAACTAGTTTTGTATAGCGTGTATTGTACAACCAGGAAGTATTAACTTCGCATCAGTCCTCCGAGAAGAACATCCCGCGAGCACATTCCCTTTACTGGTATTATTTTGCATTTTATGATAGTTTTGCTCAGGGTTTTAAAATAATTTTGGTCGTTAATCTATTGTTCAATTATTTTAATCCAGAAAAATTGCAGCCACTAACAAACTTTATAAGTTTTATTAGTTTTTCACTAGAGCTATATTTATTTAGTAAATAAAGGACAATGCCAAGTTTATGACAATGGGTGAGAGGTTATCGTGTGTACTTGCACGTGACTTTTTATTGTGATGAAAACAATTTGTGCATGTACTGTACAAATCCTCATATTAAATATTCATACAATATTGCTAAAGTAATAACTTTCTGAATACAATGATGGAAAACTCAGAAATGTTGAAATATTTTCAGGCTTCTTATACTAATTATATGTTACTTACAATTAAATACATTGTTTAAGAAGAAAAAATTAAATATAACTTTTTGCTTTGCAAGATTGCACTATTTAGCAACATAATAGTACCTTGAGTATAGCAGAACAGTTCAAATGAAAAGTATATCTTGCCAGTGTTTCTACTGTCAAACATTTATTTTTAATCTTTTATTATCAAAATTTATTTTATTCATACATATAAGTCGATTTATATTTGTTTTCTTTCATTTGCCTGTTATTGTCTTTTGTTGAACACGAGAACATCATCAATAATTATTTTTGTTGTGTTCATTTTTGTTTGTTTTAATTCAAATGAAATCATGTCTTTGTTTTAGAATTTAACACTTGAACCGTAAGCGCTGAAAGATATTTTGTCTGTTTACTGATATAATTTGCATAAAATAATGAAACAATGATTTTCAATCTGTATTGAATAAATAACTTTATGCAAATTTTCACCAAGTGAGATTACGGCGCCAAAAGCTAAATAGGTAATAAATTATGCAAATTGGTATTCTTGACGTGACGTCACACAGCCAACAACAAGTAGTTTACAAACGAGAGAAGACAGTGGGCACACCACACCGACGAAAATATACTGCGACGTTAAATAATGGACAAATGTCGGCCCCAGGTAAGAAATTCACTCTTTATATTATTGGTGTAGTTGGTTGGTTTCATTAGCAATAATTTAGTGATAATTTACGGAATTGTTAAGGTAGTTTGAGTACTTTTAGGGACGATTTTTATTGCTTGTCCCGTCGTGTCGAAGTTGGAAATGATGCGCCGCTTGACCTTTGCTATAGTGGTATTTCAATGCTATTGCTGTATAGCGTGTGTGTGTGTATTGTGTGCACAGTGAATGGGGACCCATAAGAATGTAATTATTGCGCACAACTTGGCAGCCAAAAATATATTATTTTAATTTACATGTCTCGTAATTATGACTTTGTTACAGTGGGTCGGCACTCCATGTGGCCAGCATGGGCCCAACACGTTTTATAAAGGCTGTAAATTTTATAAAAACGGTAAATGGAGAGTTTTGTCGAGGGGTGAATTTTTCTTCTTGAAAACTTCCGAGACGGAGCCACTTTGCATAGCTGAGCTGCAATTACTGTGGCAAGATGACAAGGCCGTGAGTGGCGGTTTGATGCTATCGAGTTCCAAATTATATTTTCTTCCCGAAGACACTCCAGGGGGCCGAACAATCCGCCATGGTGAGGTAAGTCAGAAAAAAAATAAGCATTTTTTTTTCAATGATTTTGGTGTAAACAATCTTTGTTTTGAATTTGAAATGTATGTTGCCCTTTTAAATCGAGTTGCATTTAAAAAACTTTTGACAAAGTTTCACTACACACTGGGATGTGTGATGCCACCACACAACCTTCGTGAATACAAATTTGCATAGAGAAAAAAAGCAAACATCAATTGGGGCAGGAAAAGTCTTGTTTGTGGTGCTGGAAAATCAATGAATTTTGAGTTTTTAACAATACTTGACACTTATAAACTGATGTTAGGTAAACTTCAATTTATTAATAATTTACATAATTTAAACTCATAAGTTTTGTTGTTTGATAATAATATACAAACTTTGTTTTATTTTCATTTGGTGAATGCTCCGATATGCTAAGCGTTTAGGGAAGTGACACCAGTATGGTTAGTTTATGAGGGGATTGTAATGCAGGTAATTCCTATGCACTCATGGTTGAATGCTCTTGGTGAATACGAATCAACTGTTTGTGTGGTGTTCAGTTAAAAGTGGCTGAATGCCAGGGAATCAATACACCCTAGTACACTGACTGTGTATGTAAATAGATTTACTGGGAAATACTTTGCATTTATTTTTGTAGCTTGTAGTAATCAATTACTATTTAATCAAACTAAATGAGGCCTTCATATTATTTTTTCAGCAAACTCTAACATGAGAAACTGCTGGTTATGTTACTTTAAAGTTCAAACTTATGAAGTACCACGTAGGCCTACAGCTATCAAATATCCTGTGAAGTTATTATAAGAAAAGAAGTCTTAAAAAGAAAGTAAAAACTTGAATTAAAAATATATAGTAATGTAACAGTTAGTAATGTCGTAGTTCCTTCAACTTTCTCAAATTAAAGAATGATAACAAAGTTTACGTTTTTCATATGTATCACATTTGTTGTAATTGTATGCCATGATTTATTGAAATTTTGAAAAGTGTACCTTCTGCTGCTTTTTGCATACCATAATTAAGATAAACAATATTTTATAATTAGTTCCCTCCCTGACCATAGTCTAAATGCTACCTCTATATTCGCTCTGACAGAAGTTTATTTTTGTGATAACGATAGATGTAATTGTTGGTTCTCCACCAAATATTCGCAAACAAATAGTTAATGGACTGAGTTATTTCGACCCTAGCAGAGTTTTTCTCGAAGGCTAAAAATATCAAAACTATTTGTCAGTTTTACACCAAATACATATTACTAAAAAATTTGTATTTACACCAAATACATGTTGAAAAAAATAGTACTTAATTGATAGAAACTAATGTTAAAAATTGCCTGTTATGCTTTCAAGGACATGATTTTTGTTAAATGTTTATCTGTGCATTTACTAATAGCCTGCCCATTCCACAGCCATGTCTTTAAAATCTTCGGGAAGTTGTACTCAAATGCAGGAAGTTTGATGTCAATTTGTACAATAGAAAGTTCTTAGAACTGAATTAGTCATTGTATAATTGAAAAGGCTATTGTTGTTGTGTCGCAAGCGTTACTATTGAAATTAAGCTATTGGTTTTTTATCAAGTCAAATCCATCAACGTTCTCATTTGTTTACCGTTTTTTAAGTCCCCCAATATTTCTTTTGCCAGAAAGAATAACCGAACCTTTTTATTTCTATCAGACGTGTATATGGATAACACAATTTTAAATAAGCATGGCCCTGAATTCAGATTACACAGTATGCATAGAAGCTTGTAACCTGTGCTACATGGAGTCATGTGTTAGTGCTTGGTTGGTGTGTTTTTTAATAGATTGCCCGGAACTCAATAATACATCTCTGCTTGGGGTCTTTGTAGAAGTTTGATGTTTTTCATATGAATAGAAAGTTTCAACCAGAATGATTTCACTAGAAAAAAATGTTGACCGTAAAACATTTGTTAAAACTCATTATTGGGATTGTTGTTTTTTGGATTTAAGATTAATCGAAAAGTGATTTAAGTTGCTTTAAGAAATTTTAAACTGTCTCCGTAGCACAAAAAATAGTTTCAATATTGTGAGAAACAAACGCAGTTTCAATACGGTGAGAAACAAGTTCTTTCAGTCAAACTTTGATTTTAAAAAATATGCTGAGTTAAAATCCTTATACGAATAATTCTTCAATTTAACTTTTCAAAACTATTTCCTATATTGTGAAAAAACAAACATTTCACTGAATATCCATTCAATACAATTTCTCCTTCTTGATATAGATCCATACTGTCTAGTAGTAGTAGTTGATAGATAGTGCATCTCCTATAGCTGATATTCCACCCAATGAATAGGCCATTGTTTGTGCAGCAAGGGCCAAGCTGGTCCCCATTGTATAGCCCTTATTACACAGATTAGGCGGCCCACTGGTTCAGCCATGGTTTAGGCTATGGGACACTTTTTTTTCTCCTGCTGAAGGTAATGAATGATGTGTCATTATGCTGAACTCTAAATGTTTCCTGTGGAGTGGTGGAGGTAGTTATAAACTGCACCATAGGTACTTTAGTTTACGCTGCATTTTTTTCTGGAATTCTTCTAAAGAGTCTGTGTGGGATTTTATACTGGCCTAATTTGAAAATACTTTCTTAGTTTAGTGAATAATTATGAAGAGTGTGAAGTTTTTAGTTGTTTGTTAGATATTTATTCAAGTTGTGTGGTTTTATTTTTTTAAAGCAATATTAATTCTTCAATCTTGTCTAGGAACGGATAGAGCAATGACCAGATTGGTAATAAACATCTGATGTAATTCATAAAGCTGATGCAAAAAGGACAGGAAGTCGTACTTCCTGATGAATCAATTTTTTCCTCTTTGATTTAATTCGCTAACCGTTGTTTAGAGTGATCTATGTGTATGATTTGTTCACTCTATTACACAAAACACACGAGGGGGATTGTGTATAATTTTTTTAATTAAAATTACAATTTGTGATTTGCCGCTTTGATTTCTCTACCTTTTTTGAAGGTATGATAATCTTCAATTCAGTAGAAGAAAATGAATTGTTTAGAAAGTTGTAGTCTTGCAAATATTTGGATTTTAGACTAAAAATTACAAGCTGATATAGTTGAAAAACATTAAGATAGAGGAAATCCAAAGTATGGAAATGAATCTTCCAAAACATTAAAACAAGATGAATCAATACTTCTCAAAAGTTATTTAAAGTAAGATGATCCAAAATTGTTATAAAAGATCACATTGCACTGTAGATAAGTTAAATTAAATAAATCTTTGGCAAACATTAATTCTAAACGACTGTTATCCAACAATATAAATAGAATCTGGAAGAATAGTCTGTTTTTATCTTTTGGACTGGCCGTCGTATCAGAAGGGGGGGTAGGGAAGTGTGTTCTCATATACCAGACCATGGATTTGGAGTGGTGCGTTAAGAGTAGTGTACATAATACATAACTGGGTCCTTTAATAAGCTGTTGATAAACACCCGTCATGAATATTGAAAAGATCAGAGTCTGTGCTGTATGGAAAACAGCATAATGACAATTTACATGGCAGGGTGAACAGTATGTTGATGAAATAACCAGCGTCTCCCCCAGTGATAATATGATTCTAGTGTGTTTATACAATAGATATTGAATACCTAGCATGTGATAAATTCTCAACTAAGTCTGCATAAACGTACTGATCACTTTGGACTGTAATCGTGTCAATTGTTTAATCACATGTGTGATATTTTACAGGATGTGCTGTCCTTATGTTAGCTACATCAATAACGATTTCAAATTTCCTATTATAGTAAATTTCTCAGGTTTAATAACTAAAACTTCAGTTGGGAGATTTGTGTAAGTCTATTTACATATTTTTATTGGGGGGGGGGTGTCATTAATGTTTGTATTAGTAGGCCTACACTAATGAATTTCCCCCTTTTCTTTGTACATGTTGAGATCATTTTGAGAGCAAGTATGTTTCTGAAAAAATATTGAAGAAACAATAAACAATTAGTCAGTATATCTGCTAACCAAAAATACTACACTTTTTTATTTCAAATACCTCATACCCACAAGTTTGAAAACCAAAAAATATATAAAGCAGTAATGAACAAACAATTAGGCCTATCTGCTGTTGATTTCTGATCATCAGTTAATTTGTGATTGATTAGTCCATGGAGGTAGAAATGTTATTTAGAAAAGTCTATCCGAAAATCCCTCTGGGTGCTCAGATTTGTTGTTATCAAATTTTCTGTTTTTGACAAATCTTGTGACTCATTTTACAAGAGTTTCCTGATTGGACCTGTGCGGCGACAAAATTATTTTTAAACAACAACAAAACGCACAATTTATATAGCCCCCCCCCCCCCCCTGTTGATAGGATACCTAGGGATTTTAAATTCCGAATTGTACTTTTTATTACTTTTGGAATGGAGTGTACACCTGTTACCTCTCAACATAGGCATTCCCATACACCCAAGGTACTCAGAGGTGTTTGTTATTCATTGTTGCCTTGTGACATCAGAGTATTCAAATGCTAATTAGTTTGGGGGCTACAGGATAACTAAGCGCTTGTTACTTTCTATTTCATTTAGGTACATGTATGCTCACTGTGGCATGCCTGATCTACTTCATGGAAGCATTGATGGAGACAATCAATTTTACAGTTTTTATGAGGCTATGAATTTAGATTATAAATTATAAATTATACCTTATTTTCGAGTAGCGAATCAGTGAAAGTTGGTAAAAATTATAAATATTTTATTGGCTTTCAAATGTACATAAACCAATTTGAATACAGACATTAAAAACTAAGTCAAACAAGTTACAACTCATAAAATCAGAAAGTTTTTCCTTCCGATAAACCTTACAGATCTTCATCAAAAGTTTAAGAAGTTTTGTTTAAACATGATTGTCTTTATAATAGATTGTCTTTGTTTCTAAATTTTTCTCACAAGATTGATTTACAACAAAATGGTCAAATTGATTCTATTTGAATATCAGTGGGTACAGTATAATGCAATGATATTATGTTCAATCCTTAAATTATACTGCTCTCTGCAATTGAAGGTCACCTATCAGGCTGTTCCATTATCTTCAGAGGGGGAAACGAATAATCATTATTCCACTGCTCTAGACAACAATTTTGTTCTCCATGACCTCTTTACTGTTAAGGAAAGCCATTTTGAATTAACTGATAATGGTTCAAGCAGCCAGTCGATAATATGTTATGTTTGTCCTTACTTTTTGTTCTTTTTTCTCTTGGCTTATATACTTTTATATTTTAAAGGGATGGTATACCTTTTGTAATTACTCCAAAACTGAATGACCATGCAAACTGACTCCGTAAGAAGCTCTGCAGCTGTTGATAATGTGTTACATTCTGAGAAACGACTCCCTTCTAAGGAAATTTGTTTAAGAGCTAAAGGGATTTAAAAACATTTCAACCTGAGAATTTGTTCTGCATGAAAAGTTTCTCTGATTGTGTAACATTCCAAATACGGATTGTTCTTCCTACGTTGACACAATAGCTCCAGATTAGCAGCGGTATCTCAAAAAAGCTATCGCCTTTTGAAATGGAATGTTCACAGATTAGTTTCATTATGTAAACCTACATTTCATATAGGACGAAAACAATCGAACGGTTACAAAAACCAAAAGGATACTTTTCCTTTAAAACAAAGTTTAGCATTGTGAGAGGAAAGATGATTAACTCACCATATAAGTAATTGTCGGTTTCCTAATTCTGGGATCGTGTGTACGTACCGGTGAGGCAAAGGAAGTCAATATTTTAATGCATGTTAAGTTCAACTCATTTCCGTAATGTCTGTCTGGAAGAAGAATCTTATTGCCCATCGACTATATGTTTTCTTTTTGAGAAAAAAAATCAAGAGTACATTTGTCTTTGCAAAAACACAATGTGAATTGTAAAATTTATAACCGTTTGTCTTAGTTGTCTATATTTTTATAGAAACTCAAGATATCCTTTAGACATCACTGTACTATAAAGAAATGTTTTGTTGCAACTTGAAGCAAGTCCCAAAAATTCGAAATAAATATTCCAGCATTTTTTTGTTTAAAAACAAATCAAAGCCATAACCTGTTTACCATCAGATTGGTTTTTGCCAATTTAACACTCAAATCACCCCTTTCAAATTTGACTCAATCAGAAGCGCATATCAGTCTTAATTGTTGGGTTTTTTTTTCTTCTAATCTGTGAGATTTGCAACAATCCTGTTGTAAGTTATATATCGACATCCATGTGAAATGCCTCTGTTAATTAAAATCAACGTTTCTGCAAGATTTTTCTTTGTTCAACCCCAAATCAAGAATTCATTTTGCAAGACCAAAACCTTAGTGAGAAAGAACTTCCTAGGCTATTATTATTTGAACAAGCACTATGAGAAGATTCATCTCATTTATCTCATGGGTCTTTCCTATTCTTGAAACTTTTTCCCAATATGTATTCACTAGACTTAAAGCCATTGGACACTTTCTGAACAGAACAAAAATTAAAAGTTCAAAGGTTTGCAAATAACTTCACTATATATTCACTAGACTTAACTCAAAGCCATTATTTGAACATTCTTTTCTTTGTCATTAATTATATTACAATGAGTTATTGTTAATATTCAACAAGTAAATAACAAGACAAGTGAGCTTATCCAGTCATGAGTTTACTGGCCCGGGGGCGAACTTTTTCCCCAAACGACATTGCAATATTTTTTCCCCTTTCCGTCAAAATTGGCTCTTTCCGTCAAAATTACGTCATAATGAAATTAGCCTGCTCTTTTTCCAAATCATTGGCAATGTCGTTTGGGGAAACTAAATTAGCAGTCCAGGGCTAAAATCGATGGCCTCAGAGCCTGATACACACAGACTTGTGTACATTTTGTTTAAAAAATGGTATTTCGTTGCCAACAAAATACTTGTTGGTCTAGCTGGCTCTTTTGATGTAATGAGTCACTTTTGTCTAGTTTTACTTTAGCACAACTTATCTTAGCAGGGGTAGTGACACATCTTTTGATTAAGGGACTATGCACTGCACTATATTGGTACCTAATTACTTTCTTGTTTAAAGCTCAGGGTCAAACAAAGGTAAGGCCTTTTTAATGAAGTATTCTCAGGAGAGTTGTAAACCCATATGGTTTCATTTCACACAAGGCTTGAAATGTGGCTGGCATATAAATACTTTTATCAGTATATTTTTTTTAAATTAGTATCAGATTATCAATTATCTTCTTGAGCATTTGCTGTGATGAAACACTCAATAAAAAAGTTAAAAAGCAGGGTTAAAATTTTCCTGTTTAGTTTCTCCCCTTTTTGGAAAAAAACCCCTGTAATATAATAGCATCATTGATGAAAAAAAACATATTCACTCATCAGACAAAACAGTAGCAAAGCTTTTCACAATTCTGCCAGAGCCTTCTTCACCAGTCCTCAATAATTGTCTTCAAAGGTTATTGAAATAATCAATATCATAATTTATAAGATACACTCCATTGATGCTCTTTTCAATTGTCCAAGGAGTAGGTCTACTGTTTAGCACACAGTGATGTGGAAGTAATTTAACCACCATTTGGACAGGGCTCAAATTTCAAGAGAATCTCTGCATAGACCACTGGGTCCAATTTTTATAGTAAAGTAATGGAGGTAGCTAACCACAGAATTAGTTGCTTCGCTATGGATGGCCTGTAAAGCATGTGGTTCTATCATGGAGCAATATGGACTGTAAGCAGAGTACCACAATAAGCAGTGCCATTAAATTGGGTCCAGGTTTTGTAGCTTATAACTTTCCACTGGACCAGAATAATTATTTACCAGACCTCAAATATTTCTTTGGTTTTTGTTAGTATCTGCTGTTAAACGTTTAAGAAGTTTTGGGATCGGAAAGCTGACTAACAATTGGTGAATCTTCTTAAACATGTGAAGTAAATACAGTGGTTGTTTTTTTTTCCCATGGTTACTGGCCAAATTGCCAAAATAACATGACTCTGGGGAGAGTCTTCAGACCTTTATACATTAAATACAATTGGTGAATCTTTTTGAATATGTGTATTAAAACACTGGGCCAAGTGCTAAAATTACTGGACTCTGGGTAGTGGTCCAGTGAGCCCCATGTGCCAAACAAAATGAGAGTCCCTTCAGACCTTCAACTTCACAATATATTTTTGTCATATCTATCAGTGCGAAGGAACCACCCATAAAACAGTGAAACCGGAGCCATAATGGATTTAATTACCCACTATGATGATGTGCTGAGACCTTCAATGAGTCAATATCCTGAGAAGCGTTTTCCAAGTTCGGAATGACAAAATACCAACACATGCTCCCTGCAATCACACACTACACGCATTACAAATATTATTAGTGCACTGACGTTGCAGACAGTTAAAGAATACCATACTGCTGTATTTTGCATGTTAGAAGTTGACTCAATTGGGTTCAATTTCAATAGTTGCCAGTAACTTTTACACTTCTGTTGTTGTTCTCTCTTTACACACAGAATCAATCCATAAATAAAGATGAAGAAAGACAAAATTACATAAACATAATCAAAAAGTTGAAATTTTTTGTTTCATTGTAAGGGCTTGAAATGTTTATACATGCGTGAGGCCAGTGATCATAGCACCAGGCCAGTAAACTCATTATACTGAAACTAAAAGAACACATATTAGTTTAATTTTCTAATTAGTCATCGGATAGGATCAGGCAATGAATGAGGCAGTCATGTTTATTAATTGGTTTACTTTAGATAATAATCACAATATTCATAAAGATAATACTGCTTAGAGTGAACCAAAGTGCATAGTAGAGCTTTTCAAACCAAATATACACACCAAGTACTTTTCAAAGACCTCACTTCAGTCCAGTGTGCTGAGGCCAATCTTCCAAAATTTGGGTCCAGAGTGCTTCCTTTCAACATACAAAATAAAATGAGCCCTAAATACGGATTCTTAAAACCTTCAAATATGAGAACTGGCCATTTGGACTCCCCAGTCTCTCTCTGGTGAGAATATTCAGAATATTCAGCCAGACATTTACACACATCTGTGGAGGACTGGGATTGGTGAACTTGATAACTAATTTGTGAGTTTTCAGACTTAACTACTTCTATTATTACCTTTCCTGTACAGTATACTTTTTGTTCAAGTAAAATTGCCATACAAAATAGGGTTAAGGGAATTTTAACAATGGATTTGACATATTTTTTTCCATTAAAAACATGCTTCTTAATGGGTTGTCAATGCTTTCATCTTTAGAATGTTTGTTTTCCTTTTGAGAAGGAAACTGGGTCTACCAATCTGAATAAAACAAATGCTGCTTCGTCTTTGAAACAAACAGACTGCATCTATTTTTGAATAATTAAATTACTTGACCCATGCAATTATGGGTCTCTGCTCGGCCTGTGTAGAGATGATGCCTCTGTATGTCTATAAAAAATGACTCATCATTCATACATGAAACTTCAATAAATAAACGTCTCACAAAAAAAATATTTGTTCATACAATATTGTTCAGCCTTATTTGCTTTTAAGCTTTGTTATTTTTCAATTGAACTAATCTCGTTATTTGCATGACAAAATTATTTTTGATTAATGATCATTGAAAATTAATTTTCGAGGATGAATTGGCGTCTGTATAATCCAAAATGAGACTGCTTGCTGAGTTCCTAATAATATTAATTATAATAGAAATATGATTAGGGAAGGTACAGTTGGTCATCTCTCTTAAAATGATTGGCAATAAAAACTTAGCCTCTACTTGCTAAGAAATACAGCAGTTTTTGATAGTATTATTTCCCGTTCAAGTAAAGTCGTTATAGAAAAATAGTTGAGTTTTTTCCTGGAAACTTTGAATCTGAGAACAATTCGGTCAGAAAACATTTCTCAGATTGTGTACTTAAATTATTGACTATTCTTCCCTCTTGAACATAACCACCCCTGATTTTCGACAATATCTCAAAAACCCTATCACCTTTCTAAAATAAATTTACCCATGGTAGTTTTATTGTATGCATGTATTTCTACATTTTTATAGGATTAAAACAATCGAACGGTTCTAAAAATAGGTTTACTTTGCCTTTAAGTTTAGAAATCACTATATGCCTTAAGATTGAGTGATCGCCACCTAGTCATTTTGGAAAGTATGTAAACCTAAATATACAGAATTTCCTGTGGCTGTCCATTTACAAGGAAATGGAGCTGTGAAAGAAGGTCAAGGTATGTCTACAATAAAACATACAGGAAAAACAGTCCTTATGCAGGACGCAATCATAAATGCAAGAAGGGTCAAACACTGACGTTATGTCTGCTTGTGTTATTATTTCAAAATAATTGAAATCCAAAAGAGCTCAGTTTAAATCAGACTTTAAAAAACAGCAGAAATGCATTAATTCCTAATTATTATTTTATTATTAAATAAAATATTAATGATGGAAAGGTCTTCGTTAATTATTACATTTATCCATTAAAATTTATTGATATATTTTTGTTTATGTTTTATGTCGTCCTGTGGTGGTGAAATTGCAATTGAATTATTTGATATTTTACTAATTTTTTTAATATTTTTTTTTGAAAGGCTATACAATTGTTTTCATTTGAATCAACTCTCCATGTAGCTGCCTGCAATGACCAAAGAAATTTCTTACAAAGACTAACAAACAGTTGATCTCAAATTAATTTTCGCCAGGTTAAAAAAAATTAAATAAAAACCCTAGAATGCCAGTACATGATGAGTTACACATAAGGAGGAAGAGAAAAAGATACAAAGAAAAAAATAAAAGGTGCAGGTCGAGATAAGACAAGCATCTGCCTGGAATTTACGTCTAGTAGTAAATACCATCCCCTCGGATCAGTTTACCAACCGCCAGAGCGGGTCACCTAGTAATTCTTAATTTAATGAGAGTGTACATTTAATCAGATGTTCCTTGTAACTGTAGTATGGTCGCTGTATCATCACATCTTGCCCCTTCCTCTTTGATTTAAACTCAGATATTTTGAGAAACTCCTCATCTGTGTTTCTTGAACTCTTAAAGTTGATGAGAAGATGTAACATTTTGTTTTGAAGTAGTTAACCATCTGCGCTAGGTTTTGATCAAATTGACTATAAAAGAAAATATGCCTTCAGAAATTCCTTTGAAATGACTAATTTCTACGATGAAAGAGCAGTTTTAAAGTTGAAGAATTAATTTCATTTTGTGAACGGAACCTAGGTTTGTCCATGGCACATCTTTTTCTCTTAAGAAATGAAGAAGAAAGTTAAAACGTGTGAAAGTTTCTCCATTAAATATTCTTACATATTCTTGCCAATATTTTAAAAGCACAAAAAGTAGCTAAGCACACCACAATTATGCTTACTAGAAGAAAGGTAACCAGCCAAACTAACACGACTCATGTTTAAAGATTTCTGCTTAGCATAAAACTGTCAAGCAATTCATACTGCCTAAAAGCAACTCTATGAAATTGGTCCCACAGCATCAAGCTGTTTAGCAGATAAATGTGCTTAGCAAATGTCTTTGCTGAAACATTGTAAACTTTATTTGTTTTTGAGCTGGTAACCTGTTTCTGATGAACAATATATTTGTCTGTGCTTAGCAAGCTTAATAAAAATTAAGCCCTGCATTCAGTTCCAGACTATAATGACAAGTTATCAATATTCATTACAAATGAGACGTAAATCCTTGGGCTGTGTTATTTCAACATCAATAATCTTATTTGTAACACAGACATTTCTTTCCTGTGCTGTGGTCCAAGGCTCATTTGTTTGCCCCATCAAGAGCCAAGCCAGTCAGAGGGTAATTCATAATATTTTTACCACCTGCAAAGCTATAAACACACCACCTTAAACCAACTCAACAGATTAGCCAGTATCGAGATTCAAACACTCACTTCTGGCCGCACCCCTGTTTTAATTTAGGCAAAGTTTTCTTTATGGAAGTACAGCAACATTACTCTTGTTTTCACCGTTTGACCCATGACAATATCAAGATTAACGTCTCCGGAATAACTGCTAATATTTAACACCATAATTTAGACAGTGAGTCACTGTCCCATGAATCCCCCCTATGTGTCAGCTATCAGCACTTTACTTGGGCTGCCTGACAGCTGGGTCTGTTTTGCCACTTTACAACAAATTTCTGAGTGGAGGGGAAAAGGAAACATTTACTGGGGTGATCATCTATAACTGAATGCTGGTAATTAGATGTACTGTTTGTGCATGATGGTTTGTGTGATCTAGCCTTTTACAGCTTTGCCATTAACATTTTTAAAATAAAGTTTAGTACGCACAGAAAATTACAAAAAATACCAATTCGAAAAGTTTGTTTTGTTTATAACTTGTAAATACAGGATAATTACAGTCCTGATACTTCATGGAGGCACTAAAGGTGATTGCCTCCCATGCCCTCTTGTCGTTACGCCTTCTAATGCTGCAGTAAAAATTTACAATTTCCTCATAGAGTGCCCTTCACCCAGGAAAAAACGCGTTGGTGCCCTTTGCCTTTCTAAAACAAAGCATACAGGCCTGGAATTACAAAAGAGATTAGGAAAACAACTAAATTATTCCATTAATTTAAATTTTGACTTTTATTGTTTGTTCAGGAATCATTGATTTAATTATGTAAACAGTCAAACTGGAATCAGTTGCATCTTAATAAAATAACTGAAGTCAACCAAAACAATGACAGCTTCCTACATATATTCCGTAACTTATTAACAGACTTTGGAATGGGAATAAATAAGTTCTAATTAAATAATTTTGCTATTTGATACGTTACTTAGAATAATAAGAGGACAGTAAAACAAAGAAACACAAAGCAGAAATGAGATTTTGGACTTCAGAATGTACTCTTTATTTATAAGCAGAACCTCTTTGAAACAGTGCTCTTTATAACGAGAGCCAACTGTGTTTATGAACGATTACGATGGAGAAAAGAATGTTGTAGTTTATTGTTTAAAATAATGATTGAGTAACAAGTTTTAGTTTTGAGGCGTCCCAACTTTGACATGGTGGAGAGTTGGTTTTTAAAACATGCATTATACACGGAAGATCAACAGATACAGTATGAACAATCAGTCTCTGATTGATTCACAGACCCTCGACTTGTACTAGTCTGCATATTGTTTATCATTCGCCACCCATCAGGAATGAGCACCAATGTTAAAGGGACTGTATGGTTTCGTTTTAATAAAGATACCAACAAATCAAATGTACATACAATGTTGAAGCTTTTTTGTTATAAGCAGGCATGGTATTCTTTCTGCTATAACAACATTCTTGATTTGTCTTGCTGTAAAAAAACACAATTGTTATCAAATCCATTAAAAGTCTATAAAAGCCTACGCTTAATGCAGGTATGTAGGCCTTAATAAAGATTAACTGTTGTTTTCCAATGTGTCAACTGTCGTTCAGCTAAGTACCAGTGCAAAATGTCCTGACAAAAATATTTCTGTCTACAGTGGATGTGCGTGTTTGAAACAATAGTTCCCCAAAACTTGTTCTTAGTCTTTCTTGTGCAAATAGTTTGATTTGACAAGTAACAGAAGCTTGTATTGTAAGCTTTTTAGGTGTTTAACATTTTAAAACACAGTTTTTTAAGACCGGTTCAGGAAGTGTGACAATTAATCTGATGAAATTTCATGCAGGTTAATTTCGGGTTAATGAATCATAAATCCTCCTCAAGTAAATAAATGTGTTTTGATGTATGTGATTAAACAAGTCAAGGTCGTATACTACAGTGTTATTTGGTCCTGTGTGGATTGGGAACACTCAACAGTAGAGCAGTCCTTGCTCTATGATAAAACCATAAAGGTACGTGTATGTAGAAACCTATCACCAGCAATAGGACCAGCACACCACATGCACCAAGGAACACAGTCATGACAGTCTAGTGGTTTGGTTTGACTGAGAGTAAAAGCAATGGCAATAAGATTCCACAGTTAATTATTACCATAGGAGTTTATGACCACTGAAGGGTGCAGTCTATAATCAATATTCACTGAATATCAAGTGTCAATGTTTTGATGAACTTTGAGTTTCTTCAGTACCTTTTTTTTAGCATGACAAGTTTATTTTTAAAATATAAGAGGTTTATCAGATTGTGTCAATACTTAGAGTTATAATTTTATGTTAGAAAAGGCAACTGTTTAAAAAAAAAATCTTTGAACTTAAATTAATCATAACCCGTTAGCTCATTGAACACAAAAATAAAGTTTTGTAATTTAGAATGAGAAAATACTTCAGAAGAAAGTTATCAAAGTTGGCAACTAATCCTTAATATTTCCTTGAAATCTGTATTATGCAGGGGTCAGGGTTGTTTACATTTACAAGCACTGCACACATTTTATGAGCCAGAGCAAGTGCAAAGCACAACAGGAAATTGTTAAGTGATTTTCTCCTTTAGGATCTCTAAATCTCAAAACAATTTAGCTATGTTTTGATAATCACAGTCTACTTAACTTTCATTGTTGTATATGGTGAGCATTGAATGTCACTTCTGCCTCCTAATTAATTGTTATCACAACCTTTTTCTGCTAGAAACATTGATCTATGCTTACAGGATCAAGCAAGTACATTTTTTTTGTAATAATGCGCCAAATGATTAAATCCTTAAAGCTGATTGGGCCCAATTTCAAGGCTCAATCTGATATAAAATTTGCATTTTAACTTGACTGCAATTCAGCCTTTGGCTGTTTTTTTTTTTTTTTTTTTTTTTTTTTTTACTATAAACCATATCAAATGTCAAATTATAAGCAAAAAAGAAGAATTGGTGCTTACGGAAGCAGGGAATTAGACAGGTTAGCAAAGAATTTCTGCATTTTCACATTATTTTTAAGGCATTCTTCACTTCTTCATTCTTCAAATTCAGTGCTCCCCTTTAATTTAAGCAGAGAATAGTGATCACAGGCGCAGAATTCAATGGTAAGCAGGGCAATGAAATTGGGCCCTGCTCACTCACAAGATTACTTTAATATTTTAATTGCTTTATGAAAAATACCAAGGGAATTAGTCATGAACAACAAAGCACATTAAGTGTTATTTAAGCTGGTAACTGTTAAGCAAGGTTTTTTTTGCCTGGACTTCATGACTATGTGCATACCCCTTGCATCATGTCTGTGCGTTTTTGCACAGGTACACTGTAGAGTCTATTAAATAGAGACAGACATACAGAAACATGTCATTTTGAGGACTCCAACATAATTACTTTGGCAACAGTACACCATACATTGCTGAAGCCCTCACTGCATGTAGTAGACTTCATTGAAGAGTTTTTATTCTCCAGGTATTACGGACCCTGTGTGAAGTGTGCAGAAGATTGTGTTGCCTAAATGACTGCCTTCCGATTGGTGGACAGGTGGTCCCACAATGGTTAGCGGGGTCCATGGGTCAGGCATTATAAATTAAACTCCCCACTACTACCTGTACTCTCTCATAATGTGATCAGAATGCTGTGTAATGTTGCATGGTGGCATAATAATAAGAGTCCATGATGGAGTCAGAGGGATCATTAATAAGCAATAGACAATTGAAATCTGTGGATCTGGAGAATGTCATGATAGGGGTTTGTTTTGAAATCAAAGAGTCAGTTGTAAACATAGAGTGTGTAAACATAGAGGAACACAATAGAATGGCCAATAAAAAATAACCATTGTTTTGGGGTTCGTTTGTTTGTTTGTTTGTTTGTTTGTTTCTTTCTTTCTTTATTTATTTCTTTATTTCTTTGTTTCTTTATTTCTGTCTTTCTTTCTTTCTTTTGTTTGTTTTGGTTTCAATTTTTTATTCTTTTATTAGTCTAATGTATAAATTTGTATACTCTGCAGATCACATTTAAACTAGTAATGTTATTCAAAGTTGTCTTTTTAGGAAAGAGAGAAATTAAGGTCGAATCAATTATACTGACATTTGATAGACTTACATGCTTATTGCCGAAAATCTTGTTTTTTCCTGTTGTTGTGACTGTGTTATTTATTGCAGGTTTAAAAAACAAATCATTTCCTTGATCTCCAATTTGTTAATTACATTTTTTAATTTAGTTTCATTTTTGCTCCTACATGACTGATGAATCGGAGTTACGCGACTGAATAACTTTCATTAAATATGATCTTTGAACTAGTTTTGGGTCACACGATGAACTTTGTGAGTTATTGTGAACGGTAAATGTCATTGTTCAGAAACACTCTTTCAAGAGTGAAGGCCAGTGAACCCCCAAAGTGTGATATATGATATGTTTTATTACCATTTCTTTAACAGAAAGCAATTTGGATTGTGCATTTTAGGCTGTGACAATTTGAAAAAGGAATGTCATTGGAAAGAAAATTTAACAGTAGAACATAATGATTCATATTTAACTTTCCTTTGAAAGTGTGGGTTTTAGGTAATTTCATGTCAGAACACTGTCTGCTATGTTGTGCCTAAGAACAACATGTTTTACTTCACTAAATGGTGTAGCTTTAAGTTTGTTTGGCTGGTTTTATTTCAAGAGGCAAATTTATTTTATCATTTCTCAGTGGTAGGTATTTTTGTCCATGAACAACTCTTGAAAAGGATAAGGAGCAATGGGAGCAATTCCAGACATTATTTTAGATTTGAAGGAAATTATGTGCCCCTTCATATCAGTCCCCCGACTTTTGTGCGCACTTGTGTTTTATTGGGTTTTTTCTTGTTTTTTTTTCTCCTTTTAATTTGTGTGTGCATAAGAAGCAAACAAGGAATTGAGACTCAGTGAGCGTGTTTCTAGTTCATCACCAGGCAATGTTGCTTGGCAAAAAGATGCATGTTTAAGTAGAAGTAACAACAAATGCTTGTTTTGTTCTTGATCTTACAGAATGAGCTGGTATCAGTCAGTGGTAAAGCCATTGTCCGATTGGACGATCTCATCGACTGGGTTTGCACCGATGTCAGGTGGACAAGGGGTTGTAATGCAATTTGCGAGAAAGACATCAAGAGGGATGCGCAATCCACCGCAAGTGATCAACAACAGATGGCGCTCTTTGCACAGAACAGTGGGATGAACATCAGCGATATAAGCAAGGAGAAACAGATTATGGGTGAGAACAATAAAACAATATGCTTTGGTGTTTTCTTTCTGAGAAATGTTACTGTCAGATCCTGTGTTGACATAGCCTCTCTGGATTTTTGGCAATATCTTAACGCTGGCCGGCCACCTTACAAAATTAAATTTGCACAGTTTTGTTGTAGTACGCTATGATTAAAACAACCAAAGGGATTAAAAAATCAAAGGTGCAAGTTCCCTTTAACTATAACCTTGGAGAGGATGTGTTTCTTTGCATGTTTTAATTCTGTGAATTACTCTTTGTGAAATTTCATTTAAACAAAAATAATGATAACGGTAATTGAAAAAGTACCAATCACTGATGGGGAAAAACACCACTTATTCACAAAACAAATAAACACTCCAGCTTGTGAGTACAACCGGAAGCTAATGATTGTAAGATTTTGGGATTATTTTCGCTTTGTTAAAAATATGTGTACAGGGCATTCAATGTTCAACGGACACATGGCCAGGAAACGGTTATAAAGCAAAGGAAATAGTGTTGGGTACTGGTGGTAATTTTATGCTTCCTTCATGATTGTTGTGAAAGGATTAGAAACTACAGATTCTTTGGTGTTTAAAGGCTTTGGACACTAATGCTATTTACTTAAAATATATGTTAACATAAAACTTACTTGGTAATGAGAAAACAAGAGCTATTGATAGTAAAAAATATAAAAAAATAAAAAAAACACTCTGAGAAACGGCACCCGGTAACGTTTTTGAGAGAACAGGTATATTTGAGAGAAGGGGTAATAAAAGACTTCAGGCCTGAAGCTTTTTTGTGAGACATCTTAAAGCACCTTTTTTCTTTCATTATTTAATTTATGAACCAGGCTTTGGGGTTTACATGCTACATACAAATAATAAAAACAAAGAATAAACAAAAGTTTTTGTTTGACGATTAAATTAAAAAACGCTGAGGTACAATGGTGAGGTGTGAATTGTGTTTTTGATTAGCCAATTGTTTTAAAGAAAAAAATGGTTCTTGGCTGAGGAAATTTAAGGATTCGATACAGTGCCCTTTATTTCTAATGTTAACTTGAGTCCAGATTAAAAACTGATACTCGGTAAGTATGCCTGAATGCTGCTGCAAAACAAAATAGTAACAGTAACAGATAAGTTTGATTTTTTTAATGGGCAATTACTGCTCACATTTACCTTATGTCTTTGAGAAGTATGTTTTATGGCTTCTTCAGTGTAACTAAGGCTTTGCTGACTGGAAGAAGTAAGTAAGAATTTTCAAATGAAATAATTGGGCAACTAAGCTCATTAATTTTTGCTTTTATGATAATGAAAATGAACAAACTGACCTATAGTAAAACGCATATGCTTTCTAAAGTGCACTCAGCCTAGGAACATGCAACTTTGAGAACAATAATGAAATTAGCATAAGGTTATTTTTTGAATGTTTAAACCACAAGAAGTACTTAGAAAACAATTTACTTAGGAAGGAAGTGAAACTGATTGATCATTGGTGATGTTGAAATGCAAGCATTCTGGGGTGTGTTTGAATAGCTTCCCTGACTCAACTTAACACACAATTTTATTTTGAACAATCAGTTTTTTTCCCTTTAATTTGACCTTTGGTCCGAATGGAATCCTAAATGTACACAATGTACACAATTACAGAGAAGTGTGCATGCTGATATCATAATAAATAAGTTTTAGTATTTAATTGGTATGGTATCAGAGATTTATGGACTGCATATTTATTTTATATTACCCTTACACCGTTGAGTCTTCTTTCAAGTTATTCACAAAAAATACACAAGCTCAGCGCCGTAAAGCCCGGTTCATACTTCCTGCAAATGCGAATGCAATACAAATTTTGACATCACAATTTCGCAATGAATTTCGCAAAAGTTGAAATGTGCTTTTACTCCTCTGAAACATACCCTGCAAAAACAGACCCATGACATCAAAATTTGGTTCGCATTTGCTGGAAGTATCTACCAGGCTTTACTGGGAAACTTACTGGGAAATCTTTCCCTTTTACTGTGGATTTAATTTTTATAATGCATTAACTCTTTCGCTCCCTCACTCTCTGGATTTCAAAATAGGTTACAATGATGACGAACAAGACAAAGTCATCGTTCTAAATTACGCCAACTACTGCCGGTTCTGTGCTGCATTGAAGCGCGTTGAGCTTGTGCAGGATTCATGGGCCAGCAATCCCTTCATGAGAACGTTAGGCATATTCACCGTGCCGCATCGGAACACCAGAATCATGTTCGTCAAGGATGAGTTTGACCATCCGACACTTGGGGAGAACGAAAAATTGTGTGACCATTTAGGTGAGTACCAGTCTCTGGGTTTAATAAAAGTGTTTGTTTTTAGGGGTGCAGCAAGTCAGAAGAAACAGTGTCTTATTCATAGGCTTGATGCTTCATGGAGGCAAAAGAAGCAATTGCCTCCATTCAACCTTTGGTGCCTTTTGAAACATCCCATTAGTTATTTACAAGTTTCTCATTATAAATGAGAAAATGCCTTGGTGCCCTGGTGTTTTCAGGAACAAAGCATCATGTCTTCGCTCATTTTGCTACAGGCATTTATTCCCATTTGAAAATATTGACACAGGCAAATTGGGTTCTGGCTTTGGGCTAAGTCAAGCACTCTAACTTTTCTAAGCAACCAACTGGTTCAAGAAAAGATTACATAATGCACCAAGGGTTTAACATGTTCTTCTTTTTCTGTTCTTACAATAAACTATCGTAGCTCCAAACATGAAGGGTAGACCAAGGAAGAAGAAGCTGAGCGTGCAAAGTAACAGCAATGAAGACTTGATGGGTGACTCCAGCAATGATGGCACGGAACATGCACAGGTAGGAATGTTTCATCTACACAGAATAAGGGGTGTCATGGCCGTGCGGTTTACAGCAGTAAATTTGATTTCTGGTGGTTATTTCATCGGAGTGTGGGTTCAAATCCCACACTTGTGTCTTTGAGCCAGATGCTTTACTATAATTGCTTCTCTTCACCCAGGTGTATAAATAGGTACCGGGAAGGGTTAATATTGATGCAACAGAACACTATCTAGCCCTCTCATTTATATACCTTGGTTAAGAGAAGAAGTTATGTTTAAGTGCGATGGACACGGGTGTCATGACCGGGACTCAAACCCACACTCTGATGATTCAATTATCAGAACTCAAGTCCGATTCATTCAGTAGACCACTCAGCAACGACACACCAGATTCCACAAAGGATGTATGATCAATAGAGGGGGCTATTTTCATCGAGCTTCTAGCAATATCAAGTTGAACACTAAAATCCTCATTGTTTCTTTCTCTTCATCAAGGTCAAACATGAGCTTCTTAGTGCCCACCACCTTAAGAAGCTGGAGCACAAGAAACTCCAGGGCAAGTACCGCACCAAGATAGTCAATGGCAAAGTGAAAACGGAGATCAAGCGCGTCCGTCCGAAAGACGAAGCAAGCTTCTTGGCTGGGTTGTTTAAGTTCATGAAGGATCGCAACAGCCCTATTGAGAGAGTACCAAATCTCGGCTTTAAGCAGAGTAAGTTCTGGGACAGAGGTTGCTAAGCTGCTAAGCAAGCAAAGTTGCTTTGCAGAAAACCCATAGATTTTAGTATAGAGTGTATTACTTACCAAAGTCCTGTAAAAGTACCAAGTATACAGAGCTTGTCATGAACCAAAGTTAACACAAAGAATAAACAGTAGGTTCATATGAGTTTGTGTTTTTCATAAATAGGTTGTTCTTTTTCTTTTCCCATAGTTGATCTGTTCTTGTTCTACTCCATGGGTCAGAAGTTTGGTGGCTATGAGGCCATCACGGCCAGGAGGCTCTGGAAGAAACTTTACGATGTCCTCGGTGGCAGTGTGGGAAGCACTAGTGCGGCAACTTGCACTAGGAGACACTACGAGAGGTAAGGACATTTTGTATCCGGACATGACATTTTGTATCCGGACATTACTTTGACCTGTGAATTGAAGTAGGTCAAACCTTGCGAACATTTGCGGCCGCTACGGGTTCTTTGGTATGAGCTGCTTGGAGCCGTTATGGTCTCTATTGGGTTAAAGTGTTATATGTTGATTGTAACAAGCCACTTGGTTTTCACACCTCAGTGGAGTTTCAGTAGCGGAGCAGAAAATCTTCCCCCATTTCATCTTTAGAACGCTTGTTATCTTTAGAACCCTATCTTTTTCACAAATTTTTGATGCACCAGTGAACTTATAAAATTGAATTTAACTGGAATTTGATATTGATGTTTTTATGTTAGGCTGATTCTACCATACGAGCGATACCTCCATCAGGCAGACTTCAAGTCCCATCACATCAGCCATCAATCCAAAAGTAAAGACTCTTCCGAAGTCAAGTCAAGCAAATCCCACCATTCCGACAAGGAGCACCACTCCAGCAAACACAAGAAGAAGGACAAACAGGCGTCGGAAAGACCGAAAGGGATGACCAAAGCAGCGGAGACGTGGATACGGGATCACCAGAAGAAAGTGGCTGCTGGTGTCTTCCAGCAGAAAATTATGATGCCGTTGATGTCTCAAATAAAACAATCTTTTGAAGTGGTGCCCACTACCCATAGTGCCTCAATGATACCTGGAATGACCCACGGAATCCAGCCACCACCACCACCTCCGCAAACAACATCAAGCTCCTCACAGCTCCTGCCAGCTCCACTTTCCAATGAGCTTGTTGTGCCCAAGGAAGAACCCTCCTTGATGCCTAATTTGAAAATGAAACTGAAGTTGAAGAAGTCAAAGCACAAAGACGGGAAACGGCCCAAGGCGCTCAGGGAGCAACTACAAGAGCTGGAGAAACAACGAGCATTAAGATACATTGAGGAGAGAAGTCAGGTTGGTACTATTGTTATTAATATATACATCTCTCTTGGCAGTTAAACTTCACTTTTGAAGGGGCACAGCAATTTAACTCTCTGGTAAGGGGCACCACTATGAGGACAATTTAAAAATGGATTGGAAATTTGCAAAGGGCATCGCAGCAAAAGCACAGGGCACCATGGCAATTGCTGTTGGTGCAGTGGGTTATTTTGAGGCCTGATCTCTGTTAATGAACCAAGGATGCCTTACGAGTAAACTTAGGGTGATATCAGCCCTGATACTTCACGACGGCAACGATGACAACTGCCGTCGATGCCCCTACCAATTGCCGCAGTGCCCTTCAAAAAACCCATTTTTCGTGCCAATTTTTGATGTTCCCTTTTCTCATCATTGCCGCTGCGCCCTTCCTCCAGAAAACAATTTATATTCAAAAAATGTCAAGTTCGACCTTTTTTTAAAATGACGCAGAATAAAAAAGAAAAAAAAACGCACATGTCCTGATGTCTCTGCAAAATTAAAACCCAATTTTACGCACGTAATTCATATTCACAACAGCAGATTTCAGCCCGCTAGTATCTTGCTCAAGGATGTACACCTTGCTGATATGATCAGAAACAACCAAGCTTGAGTCCGGTGCTCTGAACCAATCGGCCCTGACATGCCATTTAATAAAAGATGAAATTTAAGTCATTTGTAAAATCTGTACATTTTTATAACTAAAAGAGAAAATCTTTTACAGACGTGAGCAATGTTGGTGTCGATGACAAACTATGTAATTTTTACATAAAAAAATGTGGCACAAATGAAATATTCAGTTTATGTTTTTTCTGCACAAATCAATAAAGACGCTGATCATGTACCTATATTTTAGTTTTTAATTAATTGTTTGTTTGGTTTACCCCCTCGATAGTCGAATCCACCACCTGTTTCCAGAAAGAAGACGAGGTCAATCGCTGACATCCTAGACCACCAAGCTAAAATGCAGGCCAAACAGCAAGCCAACCATCCCATCACAACGGCCGCTGAACAGACTGTACCAAGTACGAGTAGCAGCACTCACGGAAACCTGGCTCCGTCATCCTCTGCAATGTCTGTACCCTACACTGGACAGTCCATTTATGTGAATACAGATTCTGGTATGCCTCTGTTCCTGACGTTACCCCAGATGCTGCCAGGAAACAACCAAGTCGTCACCACGATGCCTAACCCAGTGAAGACCGAGGCAGAGGTTGCAAAGGGGGCTCAGTCCGTAGGCCCGTATCCCCTGAACTCTAACATGGCGACGGTGGTCCATGTCGGCCAGCCTTTACAAGTCATGCAGATGCCCACAATGTCATCATCATCATCCCAAGTGAAATGCCCCGATATTTCAACCTCGATACAGTGTCTACCGAGGATGGAGTCACTGGCTTCAACAGCCAGCATGGCAAACACTAGCGCAGCATATTCCTACGCATACAACATGGACATTCCACAGAGTATACCTACCTCCATGACTGCAGGTATGCAGCCTGTCATGACGACGGCACCTCAGTCACCTTGTAGCTCAGTTACTGGTATGGATTCTTCATCCGGGAGGCCATCAGTGATCCAACACACTCAGCAAGTTCAGCCACAGACATCAAGTCAAGCCTCGCCACCCTTTAGAAACGCTATCCAGCCAAGTGACTTAATCCTCAGAAACCTTTCCCATGAGAAGGGAACGTCTGTTGCAACCTCCTCCTCGGCCCATTCCACCGTTGTCGGTCAAAAACTCTCAGATCTACCCAAAGATGCAGTGGTGGTCACACCACGAATGGTCAGCCCGTACATGGCCTACATTCCAATGCCGTCATCAATGTCGTGCGGGGAAGGGTCAAAAACAGATGCCAGCAAGGATCAGTTAAATAAGAGAAAACGAACAGAATCGGGCAAGGAGAACTTGAGCAGACCGCTAAGCCCACACGGATTCAGTGTGGATAGAACTGGGAAGGTGACATCCCTTCCCTTTGCGCATCCTGTCTTCCCTCCCCCAGTACCTGTGCAAGAAGAACCCTGTGATCTCAGTATGCCTAAGAGGAGACGCAGCCCGGTCGATCCCATTGGGTTTAGAATTGAGGCTGGTCCTCACGTTAAGCACCGATCCTCCTCGAAGAGACACGGTGAATCAAGCAAAGAAAGAACTCGAAAGCACGAGGAGCCAGGCTCCAAGTACCACTTGTTAAATCACATGGAGGAAGCCTTCCCCTCATTGGCTTCATTACCAAAAGTGAAGATGACTCCCAACCCACGAGGTTCCATAATGCAAGGAGTGATCAATCCAAGTACACTCAGCCCTTCCTCTAAACCCTCAGACCACAGGGACTCACCCTCAAGACAAAGTACAAGCTCTAACGAGACGGCCCCTTCGCCGCATCCACCACCCTTCCCGTACTTCCCTCATCCCGGTATGCAAGGCGTGCCCTCTGACAAACAGCCAAAGAATCATTTTGTCTTTCCAGAGTTCAACCCCCACCACCTCTCCCAAATGATGGGGTACCCACCAAGACTCTTTCACCCTTCGTTCATGCAAGGGCCGCTGCTAACCCGCCCGGAACTCCTCCCTACAAGCCTACCTCCAAGTATGCAGCTGACCCCAGAGCAGATGATGAGGCGAGAGATGTTCTTCCCTCCGCATCTTCCATTCCCAATGAGACCATCTTTTCTTAGCTCCCAACCTCTTAATATGAGAGATGGCCAGCAGCCTTACATGCATCAAAGTTGAGACCTTCACGACAGAAATGCCTCAAAGCTTTGTGAATGTAACCGATTGCAACAGCAGTTTTTATCTGTTTCAGATTTGCCTGAAACACCCTGTGCAAGTACTGTGTTTAAAGTTAAAGAAGGGATGTACATGTAGTGTGTACATCTGGTAAGAATGTGTAAAACTAGTTTGAGACTGTTTTTCCCAAACAGCAGATAGTCCAGGCCGATCTCAAGAACTTATATTCTAGAGTCTATGGGTTGGCGCAGATTTGTGCTTCACTGCAGCAGTGGCTAGTTGGCTTAAACAGCAAAGACTGATGAATTGACATCTAGTCATAGACTCATTCCTAAAAGTGTCATCGTTTGGAGGGCAAGGCCTTTTCATTTAGCCAAGGGCAGTTACAATGGAGAACATTTTGAAGGAGCACCAAGGCCAAAACTCAGGGCAGTAGAGGCTGTGTAATTCCAAGCCTATAGTCACAGTGAAAACTGTTCATTTTCAGACAAGACTACATTATCAAGGTGATTTTTAAATGCATCTGGTGCTTATATTATAGGATGGCTTAAATCATTAATATGTCAAGTATACAATCAGCGAGCAATGGTGTTAGCCGAATTTGTCCATGATGTATAAGAAATGTCCCAAAACTGCCATCAGAAACAGAAATTGTTGATTTGACCATAGAAAAAATCAGTGTAGCGCCCCAGAGGTAAATCAGAATTATTTATAAGCCACTGAACATTCCGTAGAGCAGGCCTCAAAGTAATTTTAGGACAACTTTTTAAAAGATTAAAAAAAAAAGTTAAATCAAGTATACAAACAATATGCATATCATATCTTGTGTTGAATATGGTAGAGCCAGATGCTCCTGTTAACAACTAGTCTTGATTGGGAATGCTGTTTTTGTATTAGTCAGTTGAGGGCACCACATTGACTGCCTAGGAGGCTGACTCAGAGAGACTTGGCAAGTCTATGAATCTGTATCGAAATTTGTGTGATACAGATATCTCGATACAGATATCAGATCTCTTCTCCGGTATAAGCACCCTGCACTAATGACATCACTTTTGTTAAAATAGCCGGCTGTCAGACAAACATGGCAAGCCACATACGTGATCACTGAGTCATCGATGCGCCAAACTGCACTAGTATTGTAGTAAGTCGCGAGTAAACATACAATTTGAACGTACGCACATTATGTAGTTAAATTGACACTTTTGTCTGAGAGTCGGGTAATGAGCTTCTATTTTTAGAATTGGTGCAGATTGCTATAGGTTTGTCTTGCGATATCGGCAATTACATTAACAAATTGATCGTCACCAATCAAGACTATGTTTTAATTGCAACAGTCCCCATTTCCAGTTGCAATTTTTTTTATATCTTCTTGTTCCAGAGTGGTACACCGTTTCACAATTACAAAGTCAGTATTATCAAATGTGACCTGGGCCCAATTTCATAGCTCTGAATTCTGCATAAATCAAGAGTTATCGGACAAATTTTATACAACAGTGTGTGAGATTCTTAAAAGCTTAATCTGCGATCAATGGTTGCTAAGTAACATCAAAATGGAACTTTGGTTTCCACATGGTGTCTCCATTTTAAATACTTCCAAACTAAATCACACTTTTCATTGTGTATGTTACAAATTTTCAGATAAGATGTTTTGAGAGGAATGGTAATTTTAACCAGAGAGATCATTAACAATTTTTTGAGATTCCAATATTTTTTTTACAATGTTGATCTCTTTCAAAACCTCCAATATTATTTTTGTATTTTGTTGTAAATGTCAAATTATTATTATTTTGTTAGTCACAGAGTCGGTTAGGTCAGTTTAGTAGTGTAGAAAGTAAATGTTTGATATTATAAATATATAAATGTGTTTGTAGAGTTTATTATTGGTTATAATCTTGGCCAGGTGCTTAGTGGTTGTGTAATATATATTTGTACAGGATATAAACTAAATTTCATTATCTATGCAAACAAAAAATAGGTCTAGCTTTATTTTGGTTTATAACTTTGATTAAACGACCATTGTTAATATCTATAGTGTACAAGAACAGATGGTTTATAATGTTAATTTACTGTTTAATTTGTTGTGAAATGTACAGGAAAGCAGTCCGAAATGCACACTGTGAAGATAACATTTTGTCAAACCACATGATTTCACAATCAAATTTCTGCTCGAAGTCTCTCCTGCTGTTCAGTGGAAGTTGGAAAAGATAGCACCTTTAACTTGTCCAGATTTATTTAACCATAAAGTGCACTTATTCAATTCCAGGTATATATAAACTGTGACGATGCATTGGTTTTGTTTCCTTAAAGGTACTTGCTGGTAATTTTTTTAATTTGAAAATAATTTGTGGAATTTTCGTTGTACAACACATGGAAAGAAACAATGAATCGGGTGTTATTATTTGTAAGGCGCTTAACCATGTTACCAAACCATGTCTTCTTAGCCTTCGGCTCCAAGACACTATCCGAGTGTTCAAGGTCCGTGCCGGTGCTGAAAGTTTCAAAATATTGATGGGGCTTATATTCTAAAGCTTAAGCCAGAGCCATGACAAGCCATAGCATGTCAGGGCTAAGTGGTTTAGTGCATTGGACTCATGTTCTGGTTGCTGGGTCATCAGGTTCGGGTTCAAATCCCAGTCAAGACACTTGTGCCCTCGAGAGAGACACTTAACTCTTCTTCTCGTCACCTTGCAGTAAATGGGCACCTGTGAGGGATGAGATTGTTCTTGTGAATGATTTAGTTTGGTGCGTTACATATTTTGGAGCACAGGCTTTATACTCCCAAGGGAGTTGAGATGGTTCAAGGAATGATATGTATTGCCCAGTGACCAGAGGAAATAATTTCAAAGCCCACAGATCATTATTTACAATTTCGTTATATAAGAGTCTGTATTATGGTTATAAAAAAGGGCCCAAGACTAATGATGATGTTTTATCAGTACCAATACTATTTAATACTCTGAGTCATGCAGCGACCTCTTTAATTGACGTTGGTGACCTCTGTCAAACATTGTACGTGTTAATTTCCATTGACATATAAATTCAGTGTTCAAAAATTCCAATGGGTTGTAATCATGAGTTTGATAATTAGGTCGTTTCCTTCAGGTTTGAAAACGTCAGGCATGTTACAGTATGAGGTTTTGTTGCAGCTGTTGAATGGTGAGGTGTTGATATTATCTGCCTTATCCAAAGCCAATCATTTTATTTAAATGAAACGAAAAGCATTAAGTTAGCATCATTAGATTGTCATTTCCTTTTTAAAACTCAAATTATATATTTTGATAAGTGAACCTAAAATTATGGATATTTTTCAAATTGAATTATTCATTCGTTTAGGTTTTCTACCAAATATCAAATTCTTTATAGGGACAATTTGTATGAATAATATCAATAGATTTTGATTTTCTTTCAAGCTTCAACTATATTCCTTGGTAAATGAACCTGACACTTGGGATGACTCTGGAAGTGATTTTCAAACAGAAATAATTGTTTTTATTAAAGTTTTTATTCTATGTTGTATATTGTATTGTACTGTATTTTTTTCTGAAACTTGAACAAACCCCATAACCTTGGGGAGGGTAAAATCTGTATAATAATAAATAAGATATAGTAAGAAGTCGTAACAAACATTTTAAATATAAAACTACCTTTAAATTTGTGTGAACAAGTTCGTTTGGTGCTGGTTTAAAATGTTGAATTACAGTTATTTCATACAAATAATGGGTTGCAAAGATTGTCTGAGACTCTTGTGGCATTTTTTTCCCAAAGAAATTATGCCAGAGATTGTTTGTTTTAAAGAAACACATCATGAAACTGATTTGTACATTTCCTCCCTCTCAAGTTACTCTCTGACCAAACATTTCAGTTATCCTTTGACCAGAAGGTGGTTCTTTTTGTAAAATTCCAACTCTTGTTGGTCTTTTGTTTGTTAAATCATCACTCGCACCTTCAAAATCGGTAACAATTCTGTTAAATAAAATATATTGTGGCAGTTTATTTTTGAAAACGTAAGTTGCACACAACTTGTGTCATGATGAATCAAAGGGTTGAAATTTATTCCTTAATATATATACACCTGTCCATTAGATACCACCAACTGGAACAAAAGACATTCCATACACTTTAATTGTTTATAATGTTATTTTTTTGTTAGTGGAGACCTACTTGTTATCAAATTCAAAGCTTTACAAAACTTTCATCTTCAAGTTTCCAAAGGACCAGGATTGTACAATACAATGGTGAACACAACACCTCTTAACTTGTGCAAATAGTTCAATCTGAATCTCTGCGCTGCCATCTCGATTCACTACACTTACGTTGAAAATGAAAAAATGTATGCTAAACTGTACACAGAGCTAATCTAGTTTTATGCGGTGCTTTTTTTTCTATGCAAAACAGTAAGCAATTAAATGTATATTGTCCTATAATTATTTGTATCTGTCTTTGTTATTGTCAGTTCACAGTATACTTTGCTGTCTAGCAAACAATTACATGGGAAACTGTCAACAAGCAATGCACACATTACACGGTTGGTGGTCTGGTTCTCTGCTTAGCACTGAGACTCATTTTGTTGGGTTCTGGTAAGCAAGGATTTGTATCACCAGGGGCCAATTTCATAGAGCTGCTTAGCAAAAAAATTGCTTAAGCACGAAAATAGCTTGCTTATTTTACACAAGTTACTGGCCGAAATTTCATTCCATGTACATAGCTTTTGACTGGTATTAAGCTGTTGTTTACTTAGCATAACAATTGAGTGGAGTCTTGGCCTGTAATCTGATTTTACTAAGAAAGGATTTTTTTGCTTAAAAAGCAAATATTTTTGCTTAAGCAGCTCTATGAAATTGGGCCCAGGGGGCACTGTTTTAGGTTAAGGGGGAACTTTTAGGAATGAGAATTTTTTTACTGCAGTTCGTTTTGGAATTGATGTTAAGCCAAATTCTTTTCCACTGAGAGATGTGAGATGATGATGATCATTTGTAACACATTCCATGCTAAACCCAGGCACTTCTCGCCAAAAGATTAAACTGGCTTTAATTTGCTCACCAAAAAGATCAGAATATGAGCTTTCAAATAAAACGTAAATAGGACTTTCGATGTAAGCGTATCTTAGTATGTGGAATGTTTAAAACATCACATCAAATATCACAAACAATTAATAGCATTTAACTCCATAAAAACATACTTGGAAGAAGCAATATCCTTGAAAGGAATGTGGTTTAAGAGAGGGGGATTCAAAACCATTTCAGTCTGAGAAACATTTCTGCATGAAACATTCTCAGAGTGTGCGTTCCAATTACTTATTATTATTCCTGCGTGGTCATAAACAATCCACAGAGTTTTGGGTGACATCTCAAAAACACTATATAAACTTTGGACTAAAACTCTTACATGTAAGTTTTATTGTATATCTACATTTATATAGTATAAAATAATTAACTGGCAAGTATACTTTGCCTTCAAATACCATGTCACTTATTTGAGAACCGCCCGATTTGGTGTTTGATTGAGCGTACATTTGTTGTTTATCATTCAAGTGTGATAATTATTTTATTTCTCTCTTATGCTGTCAAGTTCGAGGTTTTTTGATTTATAACATTTAAGTCTGTGTTTAATTTAAAATATCCTCCTCTGGAATCCAAAAGGCTCATCAGACAATGTGTTTCATTGTTATTACTCTTACTAAATAAAGAACTTGTACACATATATATTACAATTTATTATTTTACAGATTTGTAAGGAACTGTAATACGACTCCAATATCTATGATTATTAAACTATTTCAACTGTTTATGAAATCAGGGTTGTGACTGCTGAGTTTCTTTTTTATTCTATTTTTGACAAAGGAAGGCTTCAGAAACTAGGTTGGATATTTCGGATTTTTGAAAGACAACATTTTGAAAGTAGAGAAATACATAAAAACAGATTGGCGCTCATGTTAAAAAAATTCTGGTTCTGTTGTGTATCATAAGTTGCCCTTGCATTGCAGATTGCTTAGAGAGGGAACCAGACTAAGATGGTCACACTGTGATGGCGCTGATTGCGTTTCATAAACTGCTTTTGAAGTTTGACTCTTCCTCTTGGCTACTACTTGAAACGAACTTTCTTTGCATTTTCTGGTACCCTACACAAACAAAACCATGAACAACTTAGAATATTTTGAGAAAAGAAGATTGTTAAAGAAATAAAAATAATAGTAATAATAATGAGGACATTTATAAAACGGATGCAAATCGCTGGAAAAGGAAGGTAGATAATGCCAGAGAGACGAATGGAGGGGGACAGAAACCCAGATTACATGTGAGTTGAGGGGAAAATGGAAAAAGTTAGATAGTAATTGGTAATTACTCAAAATAAATGTTAATTTAAAAACTGACGTGGTAATGAGCATTGGAGAGCTGTTGGTAGTATAAAACATTGTGGGGAAACGACTCCCTCTGAAGTAGTGCAGTTTTTGAGAAAGAGGTAATTTCTCTCTAAAATATTAAAAGACTTCTAGCTTGAAGTCTTTTTATTTCTATCTGAAAGCACACAAATTTGCCAACAAGGGTGTTTTTTCTCTTCATCATTTCTCCCAACTTCGATGACCAATTGAGCCAAAATTTTCACAGGCTTGTTATTTTATGGTTATGATGGAATACGCCAAGTGAGAACACTGGTCTTTAACAATTACCAAACGTGTACAGTGCCTTTAATTAGCTTTTTGAATTTGGGCCCTTGTTTGAATGTTAACATACCACAAAGACCCAAAGGATGAAGCATTGATGCCATCTTGAGGTTTATCATGCAGAGGTATCTCTTCTGATTGTCTTGAACCTGAGGCAGATGACTGGAGTGGTCGTCCCCTGACTGAAGGCTCCTTGGTCCATGGATGGGACGCTTGGCGGAAGTTGAACTGCTTGTTGGTGCTGCTGTTGGAACTTACTGCCTGGATGAATACAAGAGTTTACACTGTATAAGATTTATTTATGATTTACAATTCTTTTAACTGACTATCTGGGCTCAATTCCAAAAAGCTGTTAAGCAGAAAATACTGCTCATCAAATTGATTTGCTGTTAAGCAAAGTATGAGCGGGGATTTTGGCAGGTGCCTTATTCTCTGCTTTTGGAAGAAATGAAACTGTGCCCTACTCTTTAAGGCCTGGTGTAGATTTCTCTCTCAGACGCTAATTATTTATAAGTTTACCTTGATCTTTGATTCATCTTTTCTGTTGATCTCGATCTCTCTCCTGAGCTTGGCTAAATTTGGCCGCTCGATTCCTCCCATTTGTAAAGGTTCCTTTTTCACAACCACAGCTGGGATGGCATGGTGGGGATTCGAGCCTCCCCTCGCAAGAGGGGCGTGTGAATCAGGGCTCTTACTGCTGGAAGCTTGGTCAACTTCAGCAATGAATGGTGTTGGTTGCGCCGAGTGTGTAATGCGGAAACTACTCCATGAGTTACTTGTCTCTGATGTGGAGTTTGTGGTTGTTTTGAGCTACAGGGTTATAACATAGCTAAGTTTAATCATTATTAATCAACGCTAGAATGGATGTTCAAAACTTTGTTTTGAACATGTCTGTTTTAATTTGAAGATGTCAAATTTGCACCAGGGTTCAAATCCCATCCAAGTAGTATGGGTATGTCTTACCTGTTTTTTTCTTGGGCCGCTTTTTTTTCTCTGTGGTTGGGCAGCACAACTGGAAGAGCTAGCCTGGTTTGTTTGAATGGATGAAGAGTTAGCCTGGTTTGTTTGGATGAAGGAAGCGTTAGCCTGGTTTGTTTGTCTCTGTAGTTGTCGCTGCCAGTGTTCTCTCTGGAGTCGGTCAACCTCCTGTTGTAGGGCATGGCACATTCCTTCCAGCCCCTCGTCATGACACGCCTCCAATTCTTTCCGCATTCTGATTATAATTTTGAAAACAAATATGGGGAAAAGGTTTTGATGCAATGGTTAGACTCTGGATTAGGATAAATAGACTGTAAAAAAATCGTTCCTATACAAAACCCGAGCTAGTCCGGTTTGGTTTACATACAGTCAAAACTGTACCAAAGTAATATTACAAATCTTGTATTGAGTCAACCCTTTTGCTCACCTCAAGTACTCCGGATCAACCTGAGGCTGACCTGCCACTTTACTCTTGACCTCAATTAGCTTCTTGGTAACGACTCTTTGTTCTTCAAGATCCATGTGCAATTCTGATCAAAAGGAATTGAATAATCATCAGTTTGAGACTTTGCATAGTCACGAACGACTAATATTGTAATTTGTTTTGACGTAAGCTATGTTGCTGTCTTGAGTAGTTTGGTTCTCATACACAACCCAAATTAATATTCTCACCATGTCAGCTGACCTACTTCAGTGTTTGTCAGAGACATACAACATGTGACTTGCTTCTTTATAAAACTCAAAACAGAATTTTGTCTCCCAAGATTCGATTGTCAGTTGACATCCACTAATTCCAAAATAGGTAAGCAGTTCAACAACAATTGGTTTTAGGGATACTTTTTGGTACTTGAACCAATTTCAGATGCTACAGTCCTGGAGAGGAGAGGGCTTGCAAAGAGTGCCTTTTCATTGAAAACTCAAATTGCGTGGGAAACATTTGAAGGGGCGCAAAGGCCTAGACCATGAAAACTAAGGCCTCCATGTCATTCCAGGCCTGATACTAAATTAATGCTATTTTTACTCTCCAGTCATTGACCAACCTTCTGATGTGTTTTGTAGTTTTTTCCTCAAAGCCAAGAGCTTCATTTTCTGAGACGTTTGCGAATTCCTCCTGATTTCTGCGTCTCGATGGTCAGATAGTTCTAAAAGAAAACACCAAAAGTGTCAAAAAACAAACAAAACGTAAACATAACTGTTACAAACAATCGACTTATCCATCATGCCCGACAACTCAAAGCAAGGACCAGTGGTGGATTTCACAAAGAGTTAGGACTAGTCTTATCTTGAGTTAGGACCAGTTACTCGTCCTAACTTAGGACTATCCATGCAATTTGTATATCTCCTAGGACTAGTCCTAACTCTTTGTGAAATCGACCCCAGGACAACAAAGTCCCAAAACCAGGGCAACACAGTCCCAAAACCAGGGCAACAGAGTCCAAAGACCAGACCAACAGCAGCCCTTAATTCCTGGTGTGTTACATTTTGTAATACCTGCAAGCAGACAGCTCTCCTGCTGTTTTAATTCACAGAGTCTTTGTCTGGCTTTGGTCTCCCTGTGTTCTGTACCCTGTCCACACAGATCATGAGTCTGGTTGAAGTCTGATATCTCTTGGATGAAATTCTCATACTTCTTGGTCTGAACTGCTTCCAGAGATTCCTACAAAAAGAAAGCAACAAAATAATATTATACAGTAACTGTTTAGGAAAACTATGAGGCACTCTTCCAGGTTTAAAACGGTTAGGTAGAGAAAAAAAAACAAATTAAATTCAAACTAAAGCCTGAGCCAATTTAGGGTAGCCACACAACCTCAAGTTTGTGCCAGATCAATGGGAAAATCGAAACAATTATTTTTGAAAAGCTGGTCATACACAATCTGTTCCACTTTCAGTGTGATTTTTTTCAGCTTTCTCTCCAGCATGTGTTTTTTGTCTCAATTTATCAAATCAATAAACACTTTTACGATCATTTGAGTGAACAGGCTAGGGGTCTATTACACAAAAATATTCCTAATTTAGAACTAGACTGTAGCACTGTGTAGTTATTAAAAACTTAACGCTAGTCCTAAGTTAGGATGAGTAACTCTTTATAACTCCTCCTAACTCCAGATGAGACTAGTTGTAAATCTTTATGAAATAAAATAATTTGCCCTTACCAGTTTGACAGCAGAAGCATCCCTATTCTCCGTGACCTGTGTCAACTGATCTTTAAGGATGTTCTCTCTGTGTTGTAACCATGACAACGATAGCTCTGCTTCTGTCTGATGATGGATCTTTAGAATTCAAAGAATGATGGGAAACTATAAAGTGCACTATAGACGGTCACATCTTGTTTTTGGTGAATATAGTACAAAAATTGGAAATTGTTTGTTGGGACAGAAGTGAAAATAAAGTCTGTCCTGAGTTAAAGCCATTGGACCCTTTCGGTAAACAGAATTGTCCAAGGCCCACACTTCATGTATCAAAACTTATATATAAAATAACAAACCTGTGAAAATTTAGGCTCAATTGGTCATCGGAGTTGGGAGAAAATAACTGGAAAACCCACCCTTGTATCCGCGTGTTTCGCCGTGGCATGACATGCGTTTAAAATAAATCCGTAGTTCTCGTTAACGAGAATTGATATTGTTTTACTGTTTTCTCAAAAAGTAAAGCATTTCATGGACTAATATTTCAAGAGAAGTATTTCACCACTACCTTCTGTAAACCCTGTAAGTTATTTGTAAATCTGTTTTGTTTTGTTTTGGGTTTTTTTACCAAAGGGTCCAATGGCTTTAATACGGCTCATCCGGCTTGTGATCCGATTTCATTGGCAATAGTTAGACGACTGAGAACACTTTCTACTCCACCTGCCATGAACAGGATGCCAGTCCAGCACAGATTATTCCTCAGCTCTCCCAGTACCCATTTGTACTTCTGGGTGGAGGGGAATTGTGATATAAAGTGCCTTGCTCAACGATGACACTGACACAAGTGACATGACTAGGCCTGGATTTGAACCCACATTCGGGGATTGAGGAAGCAAGCTGACTGACTACACCAGTAAATGATTACTTACCTTCACAACCAGTTGACCCTGTGATGTGGTACATTCTTCCTGTAGTTCTTTTATCCGCTCATGAAATTCATTTATTTCATTTTTAACTGGGAAGAAAAAAGCCACAATGTCTTATTCTTAGTTTCTAGACTTAGAAAAAAAGGTTAATACTTCTCACCTCATCATCAACAATTGGCATTTTAAAAAAATAAATGGAATTTGCTCCCAAAAATGGACCCCTGTGGTCTCAATTCCTATTTTAGTATTCGTGACAACTTCTGTCATTGTAAACCATTTCTGATAAGAAAATACAAAAGACAAAATTAAAAAATTATACAGACAGAGGCAGATACAACTATGAGTACATGACTCTAGTCTAGAGTGTGACTGTCATCAATCGCCATACATAATGCCAGTTACTGCATGGTAGGTAGGGTATACTCCTAGAACTATTTCGGTTTCGTTCCGCTATCGTCTCCCATTACAGGAGACGATACAGGAGCAATAGTGGAACAAAACCGAAATTGTTCTAAATATAGGGAGTAGAGCTATCACAAGCAAAAAGAGATTGAAGAACTTCCCAATGAAGTTGATTACTATTCCTTCCTCTAGCCCATCTTGTTGTGCTGTTATGGCTCTCTCAACCTTCGTTTTTTCAAGCCATTGTTATGTTTCATTTTCAGGCAAAGAAAAAGCTAAATTATTATTAAATTAATTAATGGAATGCCATTGCATTATTATACTAAAGTATAGCCGCATAAATAAGACTAAGAGGAATTTAAAAAAAAATCACACACACAAACCTTCGTTTAGGAGTGTTTTCCTTTCCTTCGCTTTCTGCTCCGAATGTAAAATTTGAACAAAGAGATCATTTAAGCTCATCCTAATTTTATTTCTACAACCAATACGTGATAAATAGCTTTATAAATCGTAAAAGTAGAACACATCAATCTGGATTATCGATCTTTCAATGTCGGTGTAAACTTTCTTTTAAGAAACACTTGAGGGCGCCTACCCAGTGTGGGGGTGGGGCCACTGTACTGGTAGGGGGTTCAAAACATTCTACTCTATCGGTGCGCAAATTTTTTTGCACATAAGAATTGCCATTCTAAAAAAAGTGCCTGATGGTTTTTTTTATGGACTCTCATATTTTGAATCGATTTGGAAGAAATAAACATTCTAAATTGAAAAGCAAAATAAAACTTGTCCCACCACGTACGCGTTATGAGACTTGCGCACGCGCACACTACTGGATTTCCAACGAGGCGGCAAGCATGGGATGAAAAGTGAGAAGCTGAGGCCGAGGTAAATGTCAATTTTTTCTTCATTTACCACAATTTTTTCTTTATTAAAAGAACACAGTATATCTTCAGGTATTTTTTGTTTGAAAATTCAAAACTGATAATGTTGTATAGCGTCTCAGAGTTCCAACAAATTTTAGTTTACTGTTTGGCTCATCAGCGGAATTTTATTTCAAAATGGCGATTTTACCCGCCGTATATATCGTACAGTGATGTTACAATATGTAGACAATTTTGTATCCGACCCATCCCACACTTTCAAAGCGTTTTTTTTCTTCTTCTATAAATCCATTCTGATCAGAACAAACACCTAAGTATTCAACATCAAACAAAAATCATGAAAAATAATTGTTAGGCATTTCTGCATTGGTCTGAAAACATTTGTTAATTTAATAAAAACTTGCTTGTGTATTTCAAAAATGTGCAGGGTACCAGTCACATGGGGATGGCACATGTCACATGGTAGTTTGGTTTATACTCTGGTTTCAAACTTTGTCGAATACTATTTTGCTGTGCCTATACTTTTTGAGGATAACTTTCTGTATGGCGCCACCACTTTCTCACTCATTTTTACAAAAAGGGATATCTCATTGCGGGTAGGTAGATTCACTACCAATAGAGGGCGCCCTCGCGCCGCATCACTCATTTTGGCTATGGTTTTTGCGTCAAGGTCGAGTTGGTCACACAAGGAACATGTGAGTAAAAGTTCAGACTCTTGAGTTCGGTAGAAATATTTTTAACAGATTTTTGAATTATTTTTGCAATGGTACGGGTCCTTTGATACCCTGGACTGTTGTGTTGCATGCAACGGAGGCGTCCAACCTGGGCTAACTTCATAACAATCCGTTTCCCCCATTTCAGACCAGTAATGTTTGGTTTCCGGAGATAAGAAACCAATCTATGATATTTTCTCTTTAATGTAGACTTTATATTTATTACGCTTATCGGAATTTATTACATTAGGCCTATGCAGTTAATAAATAAAAAATCTTTTTGTCATTTTCACTTAAAATATTTTAATATTTTTCCCCATATTGGCACACCATAGAATCCCAAATAGTAACCACCTCACGTGATCCATCTAGTGACTAAGGCAGAATGAAACTCAATCTAGCAGATTTTTGTAATTTTGTTTTGAGCTTTCGAGGTTGGATGATGTTTCTTTGACTCATTTGAATGTTGGCATAATAACGCACTAGTGATTTGTACCAAAAATCAATCATTTTATAAATGTTTGAGCATAACCAACGACTAAAACTTTATTCTCAGCATGATTAAGCCTGATGAAAATACAGACCGTGAGTAAACTGCATAGCTTATGTCACCGGTGCAGCTTGCACAGTTTCGCGGTAAACGGGAATCAAAGTTGGGTTTCGAAAACATAAGAGGGTCGATAACGTATGACGCTACGATATATAGGGATATATAGATAGATACTAGATAGGGACGGTCACTACCAATAGACGGCGCCCTTTGTGCCACATCTCTCACAATAGTCTGCTTTTTTTCTGGTTCTTTTATAAAGTTTAAATTTTGTGAACGCAATTTTTATTTTTTTTCTCTCTCTCTAGCCAAAATTAGGCTTTATGTGTCCTTCGAACTCTCGTTGGCCCTGTGGATAGGGAGGTCGACAGGTTTTCTGATTTTTTTACGGAAAAAGAAAGTTTGGTACCATGAGCTTATGTCAATTGTAATCTAATGGTAGTAAAATCAATCGTTTATCTTTAAAGGTTGCAGAGATATTATATATTAATGTATTTTTGTGCTTTGTTTTTGTCTGTCGGACCATTCTAAAAATTAGGCCTGGGCGAATAATTTGAATATCCGGTTAATGGCGAATAGGTTTTCCTAAAAAATACCTGATCCGTGCTTTGTGTACAAACATATGGACGCGCACGTCCATGATAAATTCTTTCCGTAATTCAGTCCCCAACTACTCCGTTTTACCACTACACTACTTTTGCGTGTATTTTTTTCCAAGGACAGACGTGGAGAATTATCTGCACACGTTTGTCCTGGAAAGAAAAAATACCTGATCCGTGCTTTGTGTACAAACACAAGGCAGACGTCTGGGAACTATTCTTCGTAGTTTAAAAATGTGTTTATTTAAGAAAGGACAAACCTCACCCAGCCCCCCTCCCCCAAACATCCCAACCCAGACCTTCGTTTTTGAGGAGCGCGATCGCGCTCGCGCTCCTACCGTGCTCCTGGGGCTGTTTTCAGGTGCGCGATCGACAGCGCTCCTCCTCGATCATTATTTATAACACAAAAGCAGATTTCACGCCAGTCGTTGTTACTTTGCGTGCGACAATAAATAAAAGAAACATTGAACGTTAGAGGTCGCTTTGGAACGACAGTAGCGTGATATTAAACGCCCTCTATTGGTAAAATCTACGCGAACCAGCAATAAACGCATTGAGACAAGACTCGACGTGTCACGTGGGAGTTTTCGCGCATTTCCAGGCGGCGCAAATTTGAGGGCGAAGCGCATACCGTTGGCGTATGTAGCTAAATCAACATCTGTTGTGCAATCTCGAGATTGAGCAGCACAATTAACAGATTGATAGCTTTACGAACTCGCAGCCGGGTACATTAATACAGTACGTACACATACACGCTACTGTATACGTCGTCCGTGCAATACTACTAGAACTACTACTAGATCAACCATGGATCAACGACGTATTTTCACGTAAGAAAATGTGTATTTTCTAATGCTTTATATCAAATGTGAAAACATTTTAGGAAAAAAGGAAACATTAAACATAAAACCTTAAAATTGTGCGGTATTTTGTCACACGGGAGTGGGATCGGGGTTGTTTTATTTTATTTTGTCTGTAAATTTTATTTGTGTACGTCCGTGTCCGATTCGACCTGACCATTTTTTTATTTTTAGTAATCATAAACTGAGTATGCTATCAAACAAATTGAGCTCCTGGACAATCTAAGAAGAGTGATTTTTTAGGAGCTCAAATTGAGCTCCTGAGTATTCTCAGGAGAGCGATTAAAAGAGCTCCTATTTCTATAAACGAAGGTCTGCCAACCCCCTTAAACAAACACTGAAGGCCCCAATGGAGAGCACAAACCCCTGTGAGACTCCCTCTTTTGTGTGACTATAGTACTCCCTTTGGGTGCATTATGGCTTTTTGTTTTAAGATTTGATTTTACAATTAATTATTTTTAAGCTCTACTTAAGAAAAGGGCATATAAAAAACACAAATCATTTCCCCATTTTATTTTTCATTCAATCACAACCTTGTTCCCTTTTTCTTTTCTAAAAACAAACCAAAATGTGTCGACCTGAATGATTGTTTTATTTCCTTTTCTTTTTTTGACATTTTTGGGGGACAAAATTTCAACTGAACACTTATACCTACTCAGCACAATTTAAATTCTGACAGTTTTATTATGTCTTAACTGTATGTATATTATTCCTTATACAGAGTCTACCAGCTTCAGTATGAATGGTGCTTATACCTTGCAAGTGTTTGCTGCACTGAAAGAACAACTGTACATGTTCATCCCTCCCTGCAGTATGAAGCATGCAAGCGCAAAGACAATGAGCAGCGTGTTGTACAGCCTCAAGTTGCGCAGGTGAGTCCATAAAACCTTCTTCAGTTTACTGTCAGTTGGTGCTATCAGTTGTGTTTGTCTAGGGCAACATGGAGGCACCAATAACAAAGATGTTTCGTGAGATATCGGCTAACAAAACGAGGCTAGGCAGCCACTTCCAATCAACTCTCACTATACTCCTTGGGCTGAAACAGCTACCCCCTTCACATTACAAAGGGATGTAGATAGGCATCATTCACTGGGAGCCTGACTGGTAGTGGTAGAGAAGAATACACTATTCCAACCTTTCTATGAAGCAATTATGGGTTAAGTGGCTTGCTCAAGTGCACAAGTTTCATGACCGGGATTCAAACTAACACTCGGCTGCTTCTAACACCAGGAGCTTGGTTCCGGTGAACTAGACCGCTTTGCCACAACACGCCTGAAGCACAGGAGGCATTAGAAATTAGTATTTTATTCAGGAACTTCTTAAAACATAACATTTTGCTCGACAAATTACTTTCCTAAGTAATATAGTAGGGCACCAGTCACAACAATGTAAACAACATATTATTTTGGCTGGAAACCTTTAGGGTAAAAAAATTTCTGGGATGCAAACCAATCCTGCTTGATCTTTAAACTGCGCAAACCATTTCCAAATGATCGTCGAATTGCGCAAATTATTCCTTTATCAGGCATGAGAATCTTCCGGTTTAAACCGGAATTCCGGTTTTTTTCCTTTCAAAATTGTGGTCTCCGAGTTCGATGTGAATTTGCTATAAAATTCGGGGGGTAGGTTTTTTGGGGTATACATTTGGATTTCTCTAATCCCTCTTCTCTAGTCGGACAATGTCAGTTTACCTTTGTAATTGTTATTATCGTGGATCCACACGTACGGCGTTCATGAAAAAACTAAACAATAAATTGCCGTCCAGCAACTGGCCCAATTTACGGCTTGTGGTCTTCCTGGCATCGCGCATGCATGCAGCAGGAGCGACAGATGTATAAACTTGCCTCATTCCTTGCTTCGTTTATAGTGGTACGGTTCAATAATGTTTGCGTGTAATGCGCTTGCTGCTGCAGCAAAGATAACACGTGTGGAGACTTTTGAAAGTCTACTGAAAAAACAATGCACGTGTTTGCACCATGTGTACTGTGACTGTGTACGTGCAGGTTTGTACACGAACCAATGAGCGGCGCGGCACGAATTTGAGATCGCCGGCAGGCCATGGAAAACTGGTACCTGTTATTGCCTCACAACTAGCGAAAGATATATTGGGAACCAGCGAACACACTGTACGTCCGGACGACGTGCTTTCTTCATTGGTTCTATTTCTATGTTGGGGTCTAATCTCAACCTCGTTCCAGTTATACCCTATGCTGAATAACAACCTCTTTCTCAAAAACACATCGCTCTCGCCAGATGTATAGGCCTATATATATTTTAAAATGCGCGTCGCCGACGGATCGTTAAAATCACAAACATTTAATTGCAAAAGAATTTCTTTTACACAACCAAATTTCAAATCAAGAACCTATAAAAATGGTTGTTGGTGAGATAAAAAGCATTTTCAAGGGCAGAAATAAGGGATAAGATCGTCAGAAAAATTAAAATATTATTACTATTATTTTTTTTTTCTTTCTTTTTCCGGAATTGTTACAAAATCGCAGGCGAACCCAAAATTGTTTGAATTGTTTGAGCTTTACATTCCTTATTTTCCCTTAAACCTATTATTAAAAATTAAAATAAGGAAAAATCACACAAAAGTAGCTCACTTCTACCTGGAAAAATAGGTGTCAGAAATGCATCAGAGACCACCACAGAGCTTCTAAAATACCCAGAGCTCCCAGGGCCCTTAGCGGGCCCTGGACCCCGGCCGTAGGGGACTTCGCGCTGCCAAAAATGATGGAATATTGACATTTCCGATCAACTGAATTTTTTTCCTGTTTTTTTATCATCACCCATTCTCATGCCTGCTTTATGATAAGCCGATTGCACAAACCATTCTGGCACCATCGCGGCGATTGCGCAAAACATTCTTGCAAGATTGAACCATTTGTGAAAGAACAACACCACTCTGTGCACGTGTGCCCAACAGCTTCTACTGGAAATGAAGGTTTCAGATTTTTTTCTTGCTCTCCAATCGGAAGTCTTGCCTTCTTCGGTATGCCGTTTTTTTAAATATCCAGGTACAATGTTCATTACAATAAATGGTTCGACAAATTTAGTGAAAATTTTTTTCCCTTTTGCCCCCCCCCCCCACTACTTTATATTGAGCTTTTAACCAATTTAAAGGAACGATACAGAATTGGTAACAAAAATTGTGAAAATCACAGATTTACATAAAACTTACACAGTCTAATGATGATCATAGTAGAAAACATCCCTTGAAATATTTCTGTCTGAAATGTCATATTTGATGAGAAATAAATAATCTAACCTCGCGTTTGGAGTTTATCGCCCAGTGAGCGTTTTATTCATTTTTATTTTGGCATCGATGCAATGCAAAACACAACAGTTAGTTCCATTTTTGAGGTCATCAACCGACTCCGGTCTCTACGTACACATCACGAATAAAGGTGAGCGATCGGGCAGCTGAACACAGCTGCTTTTATACTATTATTTCGCTACGGTCTTTTCGCAATCAATCTCATTATGGCATCAACATGTAGGCCTCTGAAACAATGGTCCCTCAGCAAGAATAAGACAGCTAATTCCTTTGAGAATTGGAAGGATAATCTCCAGTACACTCTCTCCCTCGATTTAAACTGCGCCCAATTTCTTACCGAAGACATGAAGTGGGAGAAAATGTCCAAGTCTTCCCCACTACGTGGATTCACAGACGCTGGTCCAGACTATGAGGCCGCAAACCGCAGCACCGCTCAACAAAAGTTCACCAGAAATTGTTGGAACTCATGCTCGGGCAAATTGCAGACTACTGCCCAGTTATATCCTGTAATACCATTGTTTGCAACTAGACCTTCATTTCAAACATTTGGCAGGCAGTACACTTGCATTTCGGGTTTCAGTCATCAGGGGTCACACTTCATTGACCTCGCCTCAATTCAGCTCAAACCAGATGAGCACCCAGAGGATCTGTATCAACCTCGCTCACAAAGCCGGAACCTCAACAGACGACACCGACCCCAAAGCAGTAATCAGTTCAAGTCATGTCCACTGTGTAAGCAAGTTGGCCGATCAGACTCTCTCCACTTCCTTAGCGAGTGCCCACACTCATCCGAGCGAGACCGCCTTCCTGCTTATTTTTGCATCTTTTGTGGGATGGGATGCTGATTAATCAATAATGAACTTGATGGAGTATGATGATTTCCAAAATTAGGGCTCCGGTCGGGAGAGTTCATTAAGGTTCAACTTCTCGCGACGTTTTCAAAAACTACAACCTATTTGCACTGGAGCCCCGCACCAACACAAGCGCCAAATCACAGTCGTCAAGAGCATGGCCCCCTCCAAGCCTCGTACATAGTGTCACTGGCAAAGTGCGGATCCCAAATCTCACTTCTGAGCCCCACGTTCTACGAAGACGGGAACAATTCTGCCAAAGCTGGTGTTCGTTCATACTTCAAACGCCTGACAAAAAAACTGTCGCCCCAACAGACACCAAACCGCTTCCCCGCCTTACACCCCACTTACACCAAACGTGGCCCCTCGCTTCTCCATCTGTTTGTTTGTTTGTTTGTTTTATTTCCATTTGTACAACAAAAAATACAACAATGATGATTTCAAGTATATAAATACTGTTATAAATTTAAATTAAGTACAAATGGGGGTTGCAGCCAGAGGAGGTAAGACCCTCCTGTAGTGGAGCACCCGAACTGTTATAAAAAATAAAAAATAAAATGCTGCACTGGTTTCACAAATGACAAGTGTAATATGAAAGTAAATTATAGTAACCCTAAAATAAAATAAAGCACATCTTTGAAGACCCAGATAACATCGACCCAGATAACATTTTGACGCCATCTATTCAGTTGCGCTCTCTACTCGAGGAGTATGACAAAGTATTTGATCCCGCTTTCCCAGCTACAGTGGCTATGCAGGCCAGTTTCAAGCAGTCGTAAACATGGGTCCAGTTCAACCCCCACAGCGCAAAGGCCGACTCCCCCAGTACACTCAAGACAAATTCCTAGAACTTCACGCAACTTTAATGAACTTAAAAAAATTGGAGTCTTTGACCGCCCTGAAAATATCGGCAAACCTATTGAATACCTGAACAGCCAAATGGAGGGTTTCCTCTAGTCACAGCTTTCGCTGATGTAGGCTGCTACAGCAAACCCAAACCGTCACTATGCCTGAAATTGACTCAACTCTTGCACGATGGTGTTACCTCATAGCAACTGACCTTACCAGCACATTCTCCTCTCTCTACAGTCAATGAAATACTATGGTGAGGCAACCCCTTTCAAAGTTGTACGAGTGTATACCAGATTTTCAATGGGCATGTCAGGTTCAGAAACCGCACTTGAAGAACTTATGTGCCGTGTCCTAGGAGACCTACTTGAAAGAGGCATCGTGGCAAAGCTCGCAGACGATCTTTTACTGCGGAGGTGGCACTATTGAAGAAATCCTTCTCAACTGGACGCAGGTTTTACATGCCCTGTACAGCAACGCCCTCGGTCTCTCACAAGACCATCATCTGTCAGAAGAGCACCACTATTATTTGGATGGATTTGGACCAATGGTTCCATCCAGGCAAGCCCCCACCGTGTAGCGGCACTCTTCACTTGTGCTACACCAGTAAAGGTTTGATGCCTGCGATACTTCATTGGGGCCTTCAAAGTCCCTGCCTGTGTTATTCCCAACTACTCATCCCTCCGTTCCCCCTTAGAGGAAGCAGTAGCCGGTCGTCCAATGACCAATTGTGGATTGTGACCGTTGGTTCCGTCAAGAAACACAGCATTGGCTCAACCTTTTACATCACTCGCAACAGCAAAACTTGTTTCGCAGGTTTTTTCAGCACAAAATTATAAGGACAACAGCTGACCTGGATACCCTGCATCGCAGTCTCCGTCAAGCATTTTGGTCCAAGCATCATGCGAGTGTCTGCCTAGGAGGTCCTCTCCGGTGACGCTAAGCTCCTGTTTACAAGCAAAGCAGCGTGGTAAGCAGTTCAGTCGGAGTGCACGGATCTGCGCAGCACTCACGCTCACCTGGTCCAGGGCACCCATCCTCCCAAAAAAGCCACAAAGTCGCATCAGATAGTTCACAGAGAAGAGCCACTGTTCCCTACTGAGAATGCATCATCGTTCCCCGTCATAGTGCTCCGTGGCCTTCTTACTACACTCCACATTCAACTTGACCACCCAATACGCCACCAACTCAATTCTGTGACTCATCGCTGCTTCTGTGCCCTCGATTAAAACAAGTCTGTTACAGAGAGTTACTTCCAGCTGTCACTTTTGCGCATCACTACTCAACACGCACCACTCTGTTGTTAAGCAGTCTACAGGCGAGCTTCCAGATTTGGTCGGAATCTCTTTTGCATCAGACGTGATCAAGCGCAATTACTGTCAATTTATCCTCCTATACAACATCATGCATCATTGGCGATGAACACCAAGACACACTCCCCACAGCCCTTATACGCCTTTGTATCGAGCTCCGCCCAATAGACAGCCCCCCTCTCTGTGATCCGCACTGACCCACCACCAAGCTTTACTCGGCTGGTCTTGGACAAGCTCTTCCAACAATATTGCGTTTGTATTGAAATTGGTGTACCTCTAAAGCGGTCTAAAGCGATCGCAACAAGTCAAGTCTCATATTGTCTCATCTGTCGATGGTATGTGGTGTCACATCTGCAACTTTGATGACTCCCAACCGTGTCAAGAACTCAGAGTTCAACAAAGTTCCCTGCAATTTGGATCATACCCTCCCATACTCCAGCGATAATGCACACGATGATGATGCTGACTCCGAACCTATGCATCAGCTCCCTGAACTAGGGTCAAAAATTGAACAAAAACGTTGAGGCATTTTGTCAAACTTGGGCCAATATTTGAGTTTTGAATTTATGCTCTAAAATGATGTAGTATGCTCTTCTCATGCCTTTTTATGCAACTTGGGCCGAGATACAAGCTTTATTTAGTGAATTATTAAAACTTGGAAAAAGGGTCAAAAATTGAAAATATGAAAAGGGGTAAGTCCAGGCATTTTGTCAAATTTGGACCAATATTTGAGTTTGGAATTTATGCTCTAAAATGATGCAGTAGGCTCTACTGATGCCTTTTTATACAACTTGGACCGAGATACAAGCTTTATTTAGTGAATAATTGAAACTTGAAAAAAGGGTCAAAAATTGAAAAAAATTCAAGGGGTAAGTCCAGGCATTTTGTCACATTTGGGCCAATATTTGAGTTTTGAATTTATGCTCTAAAATGATGCAGTAGGCTCTACTGATGCCTTTTATGCAATTTGGACCGAGATATATTTTTATAAGCTTTATTTAATGAATTATTGAAACTTGAAAAAAGGGTCAACAAGTGGGAAAAAACGTCAAGGGTAAGTCCAGGCATTTTGTTGTAAATTCACTTCCGCCCATGGTTTGAGACAGTACAAAATTACAGTTGGCGCCCCCTACTGTCCGTCTATGGGTTCTTTATGTCTGTGCCCATCAGTTCAGCAACCAGCAGACGATGTTTGCTGACCTCAACATGATCCAGGCCCAACACCAATATCACTCTACTCACAACTCCACAGGGAAAAATGCAAGGCCCCTCTGAAGTTTCTTCCACCCGATACACTGGTCAAAGTGGGCGACTTGGTGTACCTATGACAGTGACAGCAACAAGTCTTGCGCACGAAATCGCTATCGTCTCGTCTGTCAACGGTCTGTGGTGCAGTACATCTGCAAATTTGTTGGCTCCCAACTCAGGAGCACCTCGACATACTGTGTCAAGAACTCGGAGTGCTACAAAGTTTCCTGCAATTTGGATTGTACCTCATTTGTTGCCTCAGCCCCTGAACCGCCGGACATTCCCCATGAACTATCCACGCCAGCCAATTGTGTGACCAACGCTGTTCCCGTCAGTGCCCATCCAGCTCCAGATTCCAGTCCCGACTTACCCATGGCTTATGACTCTGTGGCAGACCAGCCCAACACCACCACAAGTGTAACACTGGATTTGCCTAACGCGTCACATACTCAACCCAGACGCTCCAGTCATCAGCACCCAATCACTTGAAAGACTTTATCGTTGACCTGTAACTTTCCAGTTAGTGTTTTTTTTTCCTTCATTTGGGGCAGCAATGGACAAATGGTAAATAGAAGGAGTCATTGAAAGCCAGTTCAGTCTAGCGCCCTCTTGACGAGGTCGCTCTTTTTTCACTTCTCTGACCTATTGGCAGTATTAAAAGCCGTAGTTTCTCATGAAAACAAGTTCTATTATGATGGTGTATGTTTGGACATCCAACTACTACTCCTGTAGTTGCCAGTGCCTTTAAAACCCAACCCTATATCAAAGTCTTTATGTAGTGCAGGTATCTATCAACAAGGTATGCAAGGTGCTTAATTAGTGTATACATTATTACAGAAAGGTTGGTTCTTGAAGTTATTAATTGTGAGACCCAATTATGTAGCACTTTATAAGCAGCCACAGCCAAGAGCACCGGGGCGAACCCCTTCTCTTTTCCAAAAGTGCACTGGGTTCTTTTACATGTGTTACTCAACCTTCCTAAGTCCTTCAAACTATCAAAAAGATGAATGGGATGATTTTAGGGCAATTTCAGTCCTGTAAACTCAAACTGGTTGGTTTAAAAAGGTGGGGGATGCTATCAGCATGGTGTCAGGATTAGGCTTTACACATTGTGAACGTATGATACTCACACACATAATGTCTTTGATAACCAACGAATTACTTGTTATAAGCATTTAAGTTAAAAATGGTGACCATGAGGAATTATAATTTAACTGTTAAAAAAAATTGCTGGACACTGAGTGTAGATCTTGCAGAGGCACGTTGTGGCCAAGCAGTCAAATTCACCAGACCCAAGCTGCGGATGGTGTTGTCAGGAGCAAAGTGTGGATTGGAAACCCGGTCATGACACTTGTGCTCTTGAGCAAGGCACTTAACCATAATTCTTTGTTGGGAAGGTAGTAAGCATATTTCATACAAGGAATTTCATCTTGTTTGTAAAACATGCATCATGTTTCTAGGCCGCCTTCAATTCAATTCAGCTAGCACAGAAATGTGGCTCTTACCCTGCAAAATGATACTGATGCTGGAAGCAAATCCATAAAATTGGCTCAAGATTTCTGAAACACTAGACCAAGAAGCATTTGACCAAGTGCTATTGTTTGTATAATTTCATGATGTTTTATGAGATTAAATAAGGGAATCAATGTGTGGTGAAGAGGTTTTCAACTAGTGGTTTAATCCCAACGGGGCCTGGTTCTTGATAATTTTACCGAGACAAAGTCAGGGTAAATTATAAAGAACCAGGCCTCGGCCGGTTTAAACCATTAGTTGAAAACCGATTCAACACACTTTGATTCCCATACATAAATATCTTTTCGGTCAAAAACATCATCACTTTTGGTCAAAAAGTAAAATAAATGCAAAAATTATAATTGTTAAATGATTTCTTTCAACATAACACCCCTCCAGCTATGAAATGGTAAAGCCCTCCGCCGCCCTCGGGTAAACAACTCCTTATAAGGAAATCCTGTACGCGTATCGCCTGATGTGGCACAACTGTTTCAGCCGTTGCTCTCGACCAATAGGAATGAAGAAACATGTCTTATAAGAACAGGTGCAAGGTCGCGTGTCACGCCCATGAATTAACACTTTTTACTGGTCATAAACAAAGGTTTATTGCACACCCACATTACACGCTCTCCACCAATAGGAATAGCGAAACTGTCTGAGGTATTTATGAATAAGTTTATTTATTTTTCTTCAGTAATTTTAAAAGACATTGTGTAGTTAGTTACCTTGCAGGCTGTCTTCCATTAGTGTAGTCATGGTGTGATGAATGCAATGCTGGAGCCGGCTACTCAGCAAAAGATGATCCTGATCCTTCAATCCAATGACAGAGTTCTAAGTCTTAAGGTTTGATAGAATGCATTATTTCAATAACACGTATATTTTACCATTCACTTAAAGGCATTTAACACTGGTGGAAATTACTCAAAATAAAACACAGATGCAAGTGCGGCATCCATCAAACAGTTCAGTGTAACTCTTATTCACAGTCATTTTTCTCTTTCAGATGGTTGCCCAGGAACCATCCATACAGTTGGGAAGTCCTATCAGGATGGAAATGACCACCAACTTTACTACCTTTTTCTGCCTTAAGAAAAACCAATTGTTACATCCATCAAACAGTTCAGCGTACCTACATTAACACTTGCTCTATAGTAATTTTCTCTTTCAGATGGCTGCCCAGGATATCCACCACGTTTTGTTCTGGCAAGGTGAAGTAGACGAACCATTCAGACAGTTGAGATGTCCACCCACCAGGATGGAAATGACCACCAGATGCAATGACCAGGGATCTGAACTTCTCCAGACATTCACAATGACTGCCTTCCACTTGAAACCGAGACATAATTTTTTGGAGGAACAACATGAACTGGTAAGGTAGTTTACTGAATTAAGTCAGTGAATGGATCATAGGATTGTTGTTTTTACTCTCTATTCTCAAAGTAATAATACTCAACATGTTTTTTTATCATGGGGTTTCAGCACAAGTGATGAGGGCTTCTAATGTAGCCCTACAGACTAATCAAACCTCTAAGTTACTTCTTATTTGAAGATTCAATTTCTCATGAGATTATTACATAAGAGATCTTTAAAGTGCGCAGGCCTAACTAAAGGCAAATCATGAGAACAAAATTGTGCAAGGTCTGCCCCCAAATGTTGTTAAGTGGACACAAAGACAAAATAGCAATGCTCCACTGGGCTGCTCAGCCAAAATTTGTTGTGCCTGTAATGTCTTTTCTTATTTATTAGCATAAAAACTTACTTGGTAACCAGCAATGGAGAGCTGTAATATAAAATATTGCGAGAAACGGCTCACTTTGAAATAAATTGTGGATTTTTTTTGAGAAAGGGTTTCTCACTGAAATATGTTAAGACTTCACGCCTGAAGCCTTTTATTATGCATCTGAAGGCATAAGTTTGTCCAAAAAGGGTGTTTTTTCATTCATAGTTCTCTTGCAACTTCCATGAACAATTGAGTCAAATTTTTTTACAGATTTGTTACTTTATGCATACATGTGTTGGGTTACACCAAGTTAGAATACGTGGTCTTTGACAATTACCAAAGGTGTCCAGTGCCCTTGAACCAAAACTGCTGAATTGTTCTTTGCTGGGAGAGAAATCTTTCCATCTGCTGAAGATCAGCGTGCCTTCAGACAGATACAAGTGTGGCATCCGTCAAACAGTTCAGTGTACCTTTACTGACTCCTGCTCTAGAGTAATTTTTCTCTTTCAGATGGTTGCCCAGGATATTGACCATTCTCTAGTTCTGACAAGGAACCATCTTTTGGATATCCTACTAGGATGGAAAAAACCACCAGATGCATAGGCCATGGATCTTAACTTCTCCAGACATTCACAATGACTGTCTTCCACTTGAAACTGAGACATATTTTGCAGGAACAATCTTTACAGGTAAGGTAGTTTACTTAATTAAGTCAGTAAGTGAACAACATAATTGTTGTTGTTACTCTCTATTCTCATGCTTTCAATAGTAAGTCCAACATGGTTTGTTTTTTATCATGGAGTTTCATCACAGGTGCTGAGGGCTAGTCAAACTTGCTTCTTAGGTAGCCCTACAGACTAATCAAACCTCTAGGGTACCTCTTATTTGAAGATTCAATTTCTCATGAAATTATTACATTAGTGTCGCTCATAATAAATGCAGGCCTTTAAAATTGTACAGCTAACTAAAAGCAAATCAGCAAACCAAAATTGTGCAAGGTCTGCCCCCGAATGTTGATAACTCGGACACAAAAACAAAACACGCTGTAGCTGTTGTGTCTGCATTTTTGTTTTAAATCTTTTCTTATTTATTGTGTCATTGCTGTATGATTTTTACATCTTGTTGAGATTAAAGAAGTTTTTATTTTCAGTAATTTTAAAAGACATTGTTTTGATAGTTACCTTGCAGGCTGTCATCCCTCAGTGTAGTCATGGTGTGGTGAATGCAATGCTGGAGCTGTTCTCTCAGCAAAAGACGTACCTGATCCCCTGATTCTACAATCCCATGACAGATAAGTGTTATGAAGGTTTGATATAATGCATTATTTCAATAACCAATAGAGTACCAATTGAAAATTACTCAAAATATTTTTTTACATACAAACGTACTTGGTATTAACGAGCAATGGAGAGCTGTCGATAGTTTACAATATTGTAAGAAACGGCTCCCTCTAAAGTAAACTATTTTTTGAGAAATGGGCAGTTTCTCACTCATATAACAACGCTTCAGGCCTGAAGACATTTCTCCCCAACTTTACTTGCTTTGTCTGCCTTAAGACAAACCAATTGTTGCATCCATCAAGCAGTTCAGCGTACTTTATTAACTCTTGCTCTATATAATTTCCTCTTTCAGATGCCTGCCTAGGATATCCACCGCGTGTAGTTCCGGCAAGGTGAAGAAGATGAACCATTCGTACAGTTGAGATGTCCACCTTCTAGGATGGAAATGACCACCAGATGCAATGGCCAGGGATCTAAACTTCTCCAGACATTCACAATGACTGCCTTCCACTTGAAACTGAGACATACGTCTTCGGAGGAAGAGTCTTTACAGGTAAGGTAGTTTACCGAATTAAGTCACCGAGTGAATAATTTAATTGTCGCTGTTACTCTCTATTCTCATAGTATTAATTCCCAACAAGGTTTGTTTTTTATCATGGAGTTTCATCACGGTTGCTGAGTGCCAGTCAAACCTGCTTCTTAAGTAGCACTGAAATATTACAAGACTTGAGGCCTGTGGCCTTTTATTATGCATCTGAAAGCATACAAGTTTCAGCAACAAGGGTGTTTTTTCATTCATTTTTCATTTGCAACTCTGAGAGTTTATGTTGAGCTACTTTGCTGCTGCTTTCAAGAAAATCCATAGGTGAAAGCAAGGCAGCTGAACTAAACTATTTTACCAATGGCTAATGGTCTAAAACACTAAATTTTGCAAGTTTTATGATTTGTTTGTATTGTAGTCGAACTTGGGCACTGTTGCAGGATCGGAAGACCAAAACTTTGCTGGATCGACTGACTCACCAGATGGAGTGGCCTCAGCGTGGCTAAAGTTACTAAGGGGACCCTACAGCGGCGCCCCTGCACCAGCCACACAACCCAGGAGAGGTGAACGACTATTGTTGATGATGATGTAGTGGAACTGAGCATCCTCAAAAACATGTACTCTTCAACAATAAGATGTCCAAGACTAGCCAAGATGTAGGAGCTGCATTCTACAGTAAAAGGTAAATTAAAAACATAAACTTTCACCATTTACCCCTGGTCCAAATTGGAGCTCTGTAATAAAGTGCAAAATTTCTGTTGTTAGTCTGGTTTAAACAAAAGTTAAAAACAGTTATTTCTTGTGGCATTACAATTCTTTTAAAGTGGTTTGAATGATTGGAAATCATCTTTGAGTTGAAACAATCTAGCTTGGTTGTGTTGTTGCTGTAGGTATGCTTGGATATTGCGTTGTAGCTTGGGTTTAAGTCATTAAAATCTTAGTGTGTCTTTTAACAGATAAATTTCAATTTGCAATCTGATAGTAAAGTTCATACCAATTGCCACCCTTACGAACACTGTTATAGGCACCCCCCCCCCCTTCAAATTCACTGTTTTGTTTTGATTGCAATCTTCAAAATATCCCTGGTGCCCATGAATTCCTCAAAACCTTAGAAACTTTTTTTTTTTTTTTTTTTTGTCTGTCTGTCAGTATCAACACATCTTAAAATTAAAGATTTGGGGAAGGATGTTTCAAGTTGATCACACAATTTGACGCAAAATTTGATTCATTTAATTTTTTCAATTTAAATTGTTGATATACCATTTGTTAGATAAGATTTGTTATGAGAGATCACGTTTCGGTAAAATTATCAAGAACCAGGCCTCGGCGGGTACAAACCACTTGTTGAAAACCTCTTCAGTAAAGTTAAACCCAGCCACATTTTTCAAGAGAACTGTTTCAGGCCTTTAATGTCCCCCTAAGTTTGATGCTTATTCTGATTGCAACAAACAAAATTTCTTCTTGTACTTGAGTTCCTCCAACATTGTTTTCTGTTGTCTTATTTATTTATTTATTATGTTTTTTAAATATTGACAAATGTTAAGAAAGTAATCATTATTTTACTGATGGTTATTGTTTATTGTTCCAAGCTGTGTGTTGAATCACATTTATCAAGGCAACGCTTTTTGGGGGGTTTTCTGTTTTTAATATTGGCATGCCATGTACATGCCAGTTTCATTCTGAGTGATCACTGATATTTGCATTCATACCAGCACCAATCCTCAAGAGCGTTTCAAGCATCATTGCTTGTGTATTTGATTCCAACAGAATCTTGACATTATACTTGAGGTCCTTTGAATTTCTTTTCAGCTTCCTTTCATATTGACTTCCTGTATTTAATTGTTATTGGTAAGGTAAAATCAATTTGTCGTAAACTGTTTTACTTATGGTAATGTTTATGGTCACTGATATTGTAAGTTCTATACATTTTGTTTTTATTGCAGAAACGCTTTCTTTCTCTTAAGAGATCTACCAATCAAGAAGTAGAGGTCTAGACTGGCTTTAGATAGAGGAGCTGTACACTCCAGTGAAAGGCGAGTTCCCCCAAATTATACTTTAAATATTTACCTCTGGTCTCAAATGGACTAATATGATTTTTGCTCTTGTTTAAACAGAGGTTAATAACAATCCTCTTCTTATAGGAAGAAAACTCATGCAAAGAAATTTGAATTTGTTTGGCAATCATTTTCCTGTTTTTTGCAAAGTCAACCAGGACTCGACCCTCTCTTCCAAGATCCACACCTGCCTGGTCTTTGGCAAATGATAACGTGAGCCTAAATGGGTGTTAGTATAGCAACTGACAGCCCCTTTGCAGTCGTTGCATCCTTGCTGACTCTGGGCGAATTCTGGCTGTCATAAGTGTTTCTTCTTCAAGCAGCACCCCTTGCTCCTGGCTAGCCTCCATGGCAGTCATTATAGTTGGGCAGACTTTGGGTGAATGTACTGGCTGTAATGAGAGCTAGTAGCACTATAGTTGTAGTGTTTATTCTTCAAGCAGTACCCCTTGCTCCTGGCTAGCCTCCATGGCAGTCATTATAGTTGGGCAGACTTTGGGTGAATGTACTGGCTGTAATGAGAGCTAGCAGCACTATAGTTGTAGTGTTTCTTCTTCAAGCAGTACCCCTTGCTCCTGGCTAGCCTCCATGGCAGTCATTATAGTTGGGCAGACTTTGGGGAATGTACTGGCTGTAATGAGAGCTAACAGCACTGTAGTTGTAGTGTTTCTTCTTCAAGCAGTACCCTCCGTTCTCCTGCCTAGTTTTTAATTTCTTGCAGCCTAGCTAACTCTTCGGGAATGTACTGACTGTTTTCAGAGGCATCACAGCTATAGTTCTAATGTGTCTTCTTCAGGCAGTTCCTCTTGCTCCTGGCTAGCCTCCATGGCATTTTTTACAGCTGGGAGGACCCTGGGGGAATGTACTGGCTGTTGTAAGACGAACACTGCTATATTTCTAATGTGTCTTCTTCAGGCAGTACCCCCGTTTCTCCTGGCTAGCCTCCATGGCATTTTTTACAGCTGGGAGGACACCGGATGAATATACTGACTGTTGTAAGATGACCCACTGCTATATTTCTAATGTTACTTCTTCAGAAAGTAGTACCCCCTTTGCTCCTGGCTAGCCTCCATGGCGTTCTTTACAGCTGGAAGGTCTCTGGGGGAATACACTGGCTGTTGTAAGATGCAACTCTGCTATATTTCTAATGTGCCTTTTTCAGGCAGTACCCTCGTCGCTTATGGTTATCCTGTATAGCATTCTTTACAGCTGGGAGGACTCTTGGGGAATGTACTGGCTGTCGTAAGATGCTACATTGTGTCTTCTTAAGGCAGTACCCCCTTGCTCCTGGCTGGCCTCTATGGCATTCTTTAGCCTCCGTGGCATTCTTTACAGCTGGGAGGACTCTTGGGGAATGTACTGGCTGTCGTAAGATGCAACACTGCTATATTTTAATGTGTCTTCTTCAGGCAGTACCCCCCTTGCTCCTGGCTAGCCTCCATGGCATCCTTTATAGCTGGGAGGACTCTGGGGGAATACACTGGCTGTCGTAAGATGCAACACTGCTATATTTCTAATGTGTCTACTTCAGGCAGTGGCATTCTTTACAGCTGGGAGGACTCTTTGGGAATGTACTGGCTGTCGTAAGATGCAACAGTGCTATATTTCTAATGTGTCTTATTTAGGCAGTACCCCCTTTGCTCCTGGCTAACTGCCATGGTAGTCATTACTGCCTGGTCGACTCTGGGGGAATGTACTGGCTGTCGTAAGATGCAACACTGCTATATTTCTAATGTGTCTTCTTCAGGCAGTACCCCCATTGCTCCTGGCTAGCCTCCATGGCATTCTTTACAGCCTGGACGACTCTGGGGGGAATATACTGACTGTTGTAAGATGCAACACTGCTATATTTCTAGTGTGTGTTCTTCAGGCTTTACCCCCTTGCTCCTGGCTAGCCTCCATGGCATTCTTTACAGCCTGGTCGACTCTGGGGGGAATATACTGACTGTTGTAAGATGCAACACTGCTATATTTCTAATGTGTCTTATTTAGGCAGTACTCCCTTTGCTCTTGGCTAGCCTTCATGGCATTCTTTACAGCTGGAAAGGATTCTGGGGGAATGTACTGACTGTTGTAAGATGCAACACTGCTATATTTCTAAAGTGTCTTCTTCAGGCAGTACCCCCTTTGCTCCTGGCTAACTGCCATGGTGGTCATTACAGCCTGGTCGACTCTGGGGGGAATGTACTGGCTGTCGTAAGATGCAACACTGCTATATTTCTAATGTGTCTTCTTCAGGCAGTACCCCCATTGCTCCTGGCTAGCCTCCATGGCATTCTTTACAGCCTGGTCGACTCTGGGGGGAATATACTGACTGTTGTAAGATGCAACACTGCTATATTTCTAATGTGTGTTCTTCAGGCTGTACCCCCTTGCTCCTGGCTAGCCTCCATGGCATTCATTACAGCCTGGTCGACTCTGGGGGAAATATACTGACTGTTGTATGATGCAACACTGCAATATTTCTAATGTGTCTTCTTCAGGCAGTACCCCTATTGCTCCTGGCTAGCCTCCATGGCATTCTTTACAGCCTGGTCGACTCTGGGGGAATATACTGACTGTTGTATGATGCAACACTGCTATATTTCTAATGTGTCTTCTTCAGGCAGTACCCCCATTGCTCCTGGCTAGCCTCCATGGCATTCTTTACAGCCTGGACGACTCTGGGGGGAATATACTGACTGTTGTAAGATGCAACACTGCTATATTTCTAATGTGTGTTCTTCAGGCAGTACCCCCTTGCTCCTGGCTAGCCTCCATGGCATTCTTTACAGCCTGGTCGACTCTGGGGGGAATATACTGACTGTTGTAAGATGCAACACTGCTATATTTCTAATGTGTCTTATTTAGGCAGTACTCCCTTTGCTCTTGGCTAGCCTTCATGGCATTCTTTACAGCTGGAAGGATTCTGGGGGAATGTACTGACTGTCGTAAGATGCAACACTGCTATATTTCTAAAGTGTCTTCTTCAGGCAGTACCCCCTTTGCTCCTGGCTAACTGCCATGGTGGTCATTACAGCCTGGTCGACTCTGGGGGGAATATACTGACTGTTGTATGATGCAACACTGCTACATTTCTAATGTGTCTTCTTCAGGCAGTACCCCCATTGCTCCTGGCTAGCCTCCATGGCATTCTTTACAGCCTGGTCGACTCTGGGGGGAATATACTGACTGTTGTATGATGCAACACTGCTATATTTCTAATGTGTCTTCTTCAGGCAGTACCCCCTTTGCTCCTGGCTAGCCTCCATGGCATTCTTTACAGCCTGGTCGACTCTGGGGGGAATATACTGACTGTTGTATGATGCAACACTGCTATATTTGTAATGTGTCTTCTTCAGGCAGTACCCCCATTGCTCCTGGCTAGCCTCCATGGCATTCTTTACAGCCTGGTCGACTCTGGGGGGAATATACTGACTGTTGTATGATGCAACACTGCTATATTTCTAATGTGTCTTCTTCAGGCAGTACCCCCTTTGCTCCTGGCTAGCCTCCATGGCATTCTTTACAGCCTGGTCGACTCTGGGGGGAATATACTGACTGTTGTATGATGCAACACTGCTATATTTCTAATGTGTCTTCTTCAGGCAGTACCCCCATTGCTCCAGGCTAGCCTCCATGGCATTCTTTACAGCCTGGTCGATTCTGGGGGAATGTACTGACTGTTGTAAGATGCAACACTGCTATATTTCTAATGTGTGTTCTTCAGGCAGTACCCCCTTGCTCCTGGCTAGCCTCCATGGCATTCTTTACAGCCTGGTCGACTCTGGGGGGAATATACTGACTGTTGTATGATGCAACACTGCTATATTTCTAATGTGTCTTCTTCAGGCAGTACCCCCATTGCTCCTGGCTAGCCTCCATGGCATTCTTTACAGCCTGGTCGTCTCTGGGGGAAAATACTGACTGTTGTAAGATGCAACACTGCTATATTTCTAATGTGTGTTCTTCAGGCAGTACCCCCCTTGCTCCTGGCTAGCCTCCATGGCATTCTTTACAGCTGGGAGCACTGTTGAGGAATGTACTGACTGTTGTAAGATGCAACACTGCTATATTTCTAATGTGTCTTCTTCAGGCAGTACCCCCTTTGGTTCTGGCTGGCCTCTATGGCATTCTTTACAGCCTGGTCGACTCTGGGGGAATATATTGACTGTTGTAAGATGCAACACTGCTATATTTCTAATGTGTCTAATTTAGGCAGTACTTCCTTTGCTCCTGGCTAGCCTCCATGGCATTCTTTACATCTGGGAGCACTGTTGAGGAATGTACTGGCTGTCGTAAGATGCAACACTGCTATATTTCTAATGTGTCTTCTTCAGGCAGTACCCCCTTTGGTTCTGGCTGGCCTCTATGGCATTCTTTACAGCCTGGTCGACTCTGGGGGGAATATACTGACTGTTGTAAGATGCAACACTGCTATATTTCTAATGTGTCTTATTTAGGCAGTACTCCCTTTGCTCCTGGCTAGCCTTCATGGCATTCTTTACAGCTGGAAGGATTCTGGGGAATGTACTGGCTGTCGTAAGATGCAACACTGCTATATTTCTAATGTGTCTTCTTCAGGCAGTACCCCCTTGCTCCTGGCTAGCCTCCATGGCATTCATTACAGCCTGGTCGACTCTGGGGGGAATATATTGACTGTTGTATGATGCAACACTGCTATATTTCTAATGTGTCTTCTTCAGGCAGTACCCCCATTGCTCCTGGCTAGCCTCCATGGCATTCTTTACAGCCTGGTCGACTCTGGGGGGAATATACTGACTGTTGTATGATGCAACACTGCTATATTTCTAATGTGTCTTCTTCAGGCAGTACCCCCATTGCTCCTGGCTAGCCTCCATGGCATTCTTTACAGCCTGGTCGACTCTGGGGGAAATATACTGACTGTTGTATGATGCAACACTGCTATATTTCTAATGTGTCTTCTTCAGGCAGTACCCCCTTGCTCCTGGCTAGCCTCCATGGCATTCTTTACAGCCTGGTCGACTCTGGGGGGAATATACTGACTGTTGTAAGATGCAACACTGCTATATTTCTAATGTGTCTTCTTCAGGCAGTACCCCCTTGCTCCTGGCTAGCCTCCATGGCATTCATTACAGCCTGGTCGACTCTGGGGGAAATATACTGACTGTTGTATGATGCAACACTGCTATATTTCTAATGTGTGTTCTTCAGGCAGTACCCCCCTTGCTCCTGGCTAGCCTTCATGGCATTCTTTACAGCTGGGAGGACTCTGGGGGAATGTACTGACTGTTGTTAGATGCAACCCTGCTATATTTCTAATGTGTCTTATTTAGGCAGTACTCCCTTTGCTCCTGGCTAGCCTCCATGGCATTCTTTACAGCTGGGAGCACTGTTGAGGAATGTACTGGCTGTCGTAAGATGCAACACTGCTATATTTCTAATGTGTCTTCTTCAGGCAATACCCCCTTTGGTTCTGGCTAGCCTCCATGGCATTCTTTACAGCCTGGTCGACTCTGGGGGAATATACTGACTGTTGTAAGATGCAACACTGCTATATTTCTAATGTGTCTTATTTAGGCAGTACTCCCTTTGCTCCTGGCTAGCCTTCATGGCATTCTTTACAGTTGGAAGGATTCTGGGGGAATGTACTGACTGTTGTAAGATGCAACACTGCTATATTTCTAATGTGTCTTCTTCAGGCAGTACCTCTTTGGTTCTGGCTGGCCTCTATGGCATTATTTAGCCTCCATGGCATTCTTAACAGCAGTGAGGACTCTGGGGAAATGTACTGGCTGTCGTTAGATGCAACACTGCTATATTTGTAACGTGTCTTCTTCAGCCAGTACCCCCTTGCTCCTGGCTAGCTTCAATGGCATTCTTTTGGCCTCAAGGGCATTCTTTGCATCTGGAGGACTCTTGGGGAATGTACTGGCTGTCGTAAGATGCAACACTGCTATATTTCCAATGTGTCTTCAGGCAGAAAGCCCCCCCCCCCCTGCTCCTGGCTAGCCTCCATGGCATCATTTACAGCTTGGGGGACTGTGGGGGAATGTACTGGCTATTGTTTAATGGAACACTGCAATATTTCTAATGCTTGGGATTATTATTGTTATTATCGCTGTCTTGACAGCCGCTAGGCTGACTCATGGCAACATTGCTCTTGTAGGAAGCAAAACAGCTACTGTTCTTGGTAGTTCAACACCAAATACTGGTAGTACCAAAAACACAGTGGCTGATTCCATGTACCTTTTACGGGTTAAGTTTTAAACTTGTTTCAAATTTTGCTTTGTATTGTATTCAAGTCGGACAAAGCTTTTCCAAGGACATCTGACCTGTCAAGATCGAGATTTCCAAACAACCTAAGATCTAGGAGCTGCACTCGCATGTAAAAGGTAGATCCCTAACAACTTTTCTTTTATTTTTACCCTTATTCCCAAATGGAACTGTTTGATACTTGAACGCTACTGTTGCTATGATTTCCACAGACGTGAAGTTTCCCCCCCCCTTGTTTAGCTTTCAAGAACTAACTCAATACTCTCTAGAGTGGTTAGTGACTTGTGGACACAACTCAGTTTTATTTACTATGACAATATTGATGCAGATCAGAAAACAAAATTTTCCTCATGTTTTAACAAAATCACATCCATATATCTCAGGAAAATGAGAACATTAAGTAGACAACAAATGACCTAGCTTAAAAAACAAATTAGTAGCTAAACATTCTGATGGGGTCCAATGTTGTACTTTTTAACAAAAATGAAGGTTTTGAACAGTAAAAATCCAATAATGACTTATCAAACTGAAAAACTTACACCATCCATCACTGGGTCCATCCATGAATTGTAACTATCCTTGCAAAGGATTTTGCTTATTGTCATTGTTGAATTTTTTGCATTTTCTAAAAACTTGACCTTTCAGAGCCAGTGATGTATCTGATAGTTAAAATCAAGTGCAGAGAGATTCAACTCTACATGTGTGAGAAATCATCAGTATCAAGACATCTGAGATCGGCATCAAGCAGTCGTAAATGAACAACCAAGCGGTTTTTCTTCAACTTTAAGAGAAATTCGAAGCTGCAATGTACACAGAAGAGCAATGGATCATCATCAGTATCAAGACATCTGAGATCGGCATCCAGCAATCATGAATGCACAACCAAGCAGTCTGTCTTCAACTTTAAGGTATTGTGGGTTTGTTTTAATAGTTTGATTTCTCTTTGTTGTAAACTGTTATTATCTTGTAAATGAGTACACCATTGCAAGCAAGCAAGCACATACGCGTTTTTATGCTATGCAATAAGTGATCTTAGGGACTTGAAAGCGCGTGCGGCGGTCGAAAGGAATTGACGGAGGAGTGCGGCGGTCGAAAAGGAATTGACGGAGGAGTGCGGCGGTCGAAAGGAATTGACGGAGGAGTGCGGCGGTCGAAAGGAATTGACGGAGGAGTGCGGCGGTCGAAAGGAATTGACGGAGGAGTGCGGCGGTCGAAAAGGGACCTGGACACGTGCACGTGGCATGTGGGGTCCTACTTCCGGCTCGGGCCACTGGGTGGTTGATCTTAAAGGTGCATTTGGGCTCCTCATCTGCTAGGATGGTGCCGGTGTTATCACAAGTATGGTTGACCAACGGAAGTAGTCCCTAGTCCTTTCAACTAGGGACCGCGTTACTAAGAGTAGGGAGGCTGTCCTGGCGCCGAAGTTGGGACAGTGGACCGGACCCGTCCCACTTAGGGGGCGGTGCAATTGGCTCTTACGATCTCAGAAAGCGCGTGGGGCCGGTATCCTGGAACCTGCACGATGGTAGCCCTGCTAATCGAACTAAGCTAACCAGGATGACAATCAGCAAAATCTGATGACAAAAAGCTGCTTGCGATGGTGTACTTATGTAAAATGGTTTACTTAAATACATAAATAATTTAGTTTTATAATCATAGTCCATGTTCTGCTTTGCTATTGGATTAGCGTGTTGAAGGCAAGCCACCCCAGTATGATGTCTTGCAATGTATCCCATTATAGTCTGTCTCCTATCATGGGAGTGTCAGCTCCTATAATGGTGACATTGTGAGATTGCACTTATCATGCGAAGGTGCATGCCGCTTCTGCATTAGAGCGGAGGTGTGTGCCGCTTCTGCCTTGTGCGGAAGTAGTACTGCTTCTTCACAGTCAAACTCCTTAGGGATCAGGCAAAGATAGGTCATTAATTTACAATGTTGGAAAAATCCCCCAAAAGAAGTGATAAATATAAAATAAACTCGGATAACTCTTGATCTAATCTTATTAACCAAAATACATCAATGTAGGAGGCGACAGTGTGTTGAAGGCAAGCCACCCCAGTATGATGTCTTGCAGTGTATCCCATTATAGTCTGTCTCCTATCATGGGAGTGTCAGCTCCTATAATGGTGACATTGTGAGAATGCACTTATCATGCGAAGGTGCATGCCACTCTGCATTAAAGCGGAAGTGTGTGCCGCATCTGCCTTGTGCGGAAGTAGTGCTGCTTCTTCACAGTCAAAACTCCTTTGGGCTCAGGCAACGACAGTTCAAAAATTCACTATGTTGAAGAAATCCCCTTAAAAAGAAATAATATATATATAGAATAGACTGGAATAACTCTTGACCTAATCTTTTTAACCAAAATACATCAATGTAGGAGGCGACAGTGTGTTGAAGGTATGTCACCCCAGTATGATGTCTTGCAGTGTATCCCATTATAGTCTGTCTCCTATCATGGGAGTGTCAGCTCCTATAATGGTGACATTGTGAGAATGCACTTATCATGCGAAGGTGCATGCTGCTTCTGCATTAATGCAGAAGTATGTGCCGCTTCTGCCTTGTGCGGAAGTAGTGCTGCTTCTTCACAGTCAAACTCCTTTGGGCTGAGGCAAAGACAGCCTGTTAATTTACTATGTTGAAGAAATTCCCCCCCCCTTAAAGTTAGGTCAAATTTGAACTGTAATAATTTGCTTTTGGTGGTTTACTTGTGTAAAACTATATGCATTACTATTTGTGAATTTTGATGTTAAACCTTATCATTGGTGTTTACAGTACATTTGTTGTTATTAGACCCCAAATAAGTATTCACTGGTTAAATTTGTCGTTATAGAAATGAGATTGCTGCTGATAGGTTTGAGCGTGCTCGGTGCGGACATAAAACTTTCGTGCGTTTAAAATATTTGTTTCATCACATAGGTCTTGCTGTTTAAAAGACTTAAATGTACGGGAACGTGTCATTGTATTTTCTTCATGGTTCATAGACAAATGTAGATATTACAAAAAAATTATCCCCCAAATTGTTCATTTCTAATACAATTATATACACAAAATATAATTTTTTAACAAAAATACTGACCAACACAAACAAAATGATATTACGAGAAGTTAGAATTAATCAATTTATTTTAAATGTATTTGGGCTTTAACACATCTTACAATGATTTTAACAAAAACCAAAAGCTGACTAAAAGTAACACAAACGTTTATCCCCAAAATTATGTTTTTAATACATTTATATATACACAAAATATAAGTTTTAAACAAAAACACAGACAAAACAAAGAATAATACAATTAATAACTAAATTAAAATAAATCAATGTTATTAAATGTTTTTGGCCTTTTACACATCTAACAATGATTTTATGATGAATAGTTTATTCTTGAAATTAAAAATTCTCAATCTAATACAGGTTCAAATCTTATAACAAATCTAATAATTTTGTTAATGCATAATTCACATGATGGCATTATTAAAAGTTTATCAATTGATGAATATATGACACAATTACAATATATGAAAAAAAATGTTACAACTAACAATAATCTAACTGTATAAATTTTATGATGTACAATACTAACTTCAATGAACTAAAAACTAACTTAAACATAATAATGTTAATATGATCAGAGTTTCCAATTTTGAAATCTTTTATCGGTTGTAGGAATAACATTATATTTTTGTGCATTCCTGAATGTTAAAAAAGTCAGCGAGCGTCGGACATAAGTTTATCGCGTGTTAAAGATATTGTGACCAATATCAAAGCTTTCATATTTACTTTAACATTTCATAAATGATTTGTAGTTTGGGCTTTGTTGACAAACGAAGTCTTTCTATTATGATGATTGATTTTTTTACTTCACATTAAATCTCACCACTAACATATGAAAAGAAATTAAATAACTATAGCTTGATTCAAATTACTAAAACGAAGTAATTAATTTTTATGTTAATCAGTAGAAAAAATATTTGAAATATTTTATGAGTGTTCTGTAGCTTATTCTAATTTATTATTAATCTACTAACATGTCATAAATTAAATTAGGTTTTGAACTAACAAATGTATGAATGTTAATTGAATAAAAAACACTTAACATATCCTTTGCACTTTTAAATACCTCATACATGTATTATAGGCCTGGTACTACCAACAACTTCCTTTTCTCAATAACTTTAAACATAATAATGTTAAGAAATAACAATGACAAATTATAGGCTGTATATTTTCAAGTAAGATAAAACAAATCATTGTCACTTTTTAAAAGCATTTTATTTTACATTTACATGCTATTTATCCGTTATTATTACGAGTTGATTCGCGTTTCAACGGGTTGATGTGCCGATCGTTAAGCCGTGCAAAAAGCAGCCTCGCTTCTGCAAGGTAATAGTGTAATTTAAAAATAAATAAAGACATGGTTATCCAATTGAATTCCTTGAATATTTAATCAGTGTGTTCGAAGGACAAAATGATCCTATAATTGACTTGGTGATGAAGAAATCTTTTAATTATTCTTTGAAATTATAAAATCACTAATTATAAGAAAGAGTAATTTCAAAGGTGTTTTAATAATGAGACATGTGTAGGAGGGTGCTGTTATCAAGAATGAATAAAATAGTTACGAGATTGTGAAGCACTCTCTGCGCAGTAAAGTTAGCTTTAAAACTAGGCGTTATACTAAGAATATTGAAGTATGTATAAAACTGCTTGCACTGCAAGCTCTCTGTAGTCTTTAAGTGTTGCCATTTTGTGAATTTAAATAAATTCAGTGTATGACTATAAGAAATAGTATTTTTAAAAGGTGTACTTTCAATAAGACATGTATAGTAGGGTGCTGTTATCAAGAATGAATAAAATATAGCAGTAAGATAGTAGAGCACCCTCTATGCAGTAACCAAAGTAAATTTATAAGTTCATTTAGACGAGTCGCAATCGATCGCTAAAGCCGTGCGAAGAGCAGCCTCACTTCTGTATTGTTTATTATATACTGTAGTTAGTTTTACTTTAAAAAACGTTGTATCAATGAGGCACGTGTAGTAGGGTGCTGTTATGAAGAATGAATAAAATATTTACGAGATAGCAGAGCACCCTCTATGCAGTAACCAAAGTAAATTTAAAAACACATTTAGACGAGTCGCAATCGATCGATAAAGCCGTGCGAAGAGCAGCCTCACTTCTGTATTGTTAATTAAAGATGTTAGAAAATTTTACTTAACAAAATGTGATACCAATGAGACATATGTAGGAGGGTGCTGTTATGAAGAATGAATAAAATACTTATGAGATAACTGAGCACCCTCTACGCAGTAACCAAATTAGCTTTAAAACTTTGTGTTATACTTGTAATATTGAAGTATGTATAAAACTGCTTGCATTGCAAGCTCTATGTAATATTTAAGGGTCGCCATTTTGTGAATTTACATAAATACGGTGTATGAGTATAAGAACTAGTAATTTTAAAAGGTGTTCTTTTAATGAGGCATGTGTAGGAGGGTGCTGTTACAAAGAATGAATCAAATACATATGAGATAACTGAGCACCCTCTACGCAGTAACCAAATTAGCTTTAAAACTTTGCGTTATACTTAGAATATTGAAGTATGTATAAAACTGCTTGCATTGCAAGCTCTATGTAATATTTAAGGGTCGCCATTTTGTGAATTTACATAAATACGGTGTATGACTATAAGAACTAGTCATTTTAAAAGGTGTTCTTTTAATGAGGCATGTGTAGGAGGGTGCTGTTATGAAGAATGAATAAAATACATATGCGATAACTGAGCACCCTCTACGCAGTAACCAAATTAGCTTTAAAACTTTGTGTTATACTTATAATATTGAAGTATATATAAAACTGCTTGCATTGCAAGCTCTATGTAATATTTAAGGGTCGCCATTTTGTGAATTTACATAAATACGGTGTATGAGTATAAGAACTAGTAATTTTAAAAGGTGTTCTTTTAATGAGGCATGTGTAGGAGGGTGCTGTTACAAAGAATGAATAAAATACATATGAGATAACTGAGCACCCTCTACGCAGTAACCAAATTAGCTTTAAAACTTTGCGTTATACTTAGAATATTGAAGTATGTATAAAACTGCTTGCATTGCAAGCTCTATGTAATATTTAAGGGTCGCCATTTTGTGAATTTACATAAATACGGTGTATGACTATAAGAACTAGTCATTTTAAAAGGTGTTCTTTTAATGAGGCATGTGTAGGAGGGTGCTGTTATGAAGAATGAATAAAATACATATGCGATAACTGAGCACCCTCTATGCAGTAACCAAATTAGCTTTAAAACTTTGCGTTATACTTATAATATTGAAGTATGTATAAAACTGCTTGCATTGCAAGCTCTATGTAATATTTAAGGGTCGCCATTTTGTGAATTTACATAAATACGGTGTATGACTATAAGAACTAGTAATTTTAAAAGGTGTTCTTTTAATGAGGCATGTGTAGGAGGGTGCTGTTATGAAGAATGAATAAAATACATATGAGATAATTGAGCACCCTCTATGCAGTAACCAAATTAACTATGCGTTATACTAAGAATATTGAAGTATGTATAAAACTGCTTGCATTGCAAGCTCTTTGTAGTCATGTTCTTTAAGGGTTCCCATTTTGTGAATGTAAATAAATACGGTTTATTTCCAACTCTAACTGAGTTGGGGGGGGGGGGCAACTTGATAAGAGAATTGGTTTTTGCTCAATGTTTACTTACTTAATAAAGAATTAACTTAACTTTACTTTAAAAGTATTAGTAAGGTACACAGCTTTAGTTAGTACTTAATATACATGTAAGACATCAATAGACTTATAACGTTAGAGGTAAAATGATGTCATTTGCATAAGGTATTACTCTGTTAATTTAATGTACTATTTAGTTTGTAAATGTTAAAGTACTTGTTAAGTTAGTCCGGTGCTCTGTAGTCTGTACATTAACTTGCGAAATAAATGTATTGTAATTATGTGTAATTTTGTGCTATTTTTTAAATGGTATAATAAACTATTAGATAACGAACACCAACACATTTTAATTTGACCTTTCCATTCTAAGGTTTAAATATTAGTTCCGAGAATTTTTTTTTAAGAAGCCGGGTAGCGCAGTGGTGTAGCTCACAGCTCCAGGAATCCTGGAGCTGTGAGCAGGCAGGGTTCAAATCCCCTGGGGAGCCTTTTTTAACCATTAAATAAGAAAAAAAAAATTTTTTAGTAAAAATGGGTAGGGCTTGAACTGGGGACCTTCAGCTCTGTAAGCCCACTCTCTCACTGCTGTGCTACCGAGCTGTTATGAAAATCTAACGGTTTTTGGAGTGATGAAGTTAAAAATGGCTGACTTAGAAATTTTTTCAAAATATTTTCTCCAAGGCTAGACCCTTGGATTTCTAGCTGATCTGAGGGCTGAGCAAGGGGTGACCAAGGGCCTTGGAGCTTGGCTCGGGGAGTAAAATTTCTAAGTGCTGAGGGGCCAAGGAGGTTGCTGGATAGTAAGTCGGCCACTGGGTTGGGCTCGCTGTGATCAGGGCTTGGGATGATGGTAGGATTGATGGGGTTGGGTTGGACTTGTGATGAGAGCTTGGAGTGATGGGCTGGGCTGGTTGGAATGAGGACTTAGGGTGATGGTTTGGGTGATGGACTTGGCTGGTTGGGATGAGGACTTAGGGTGATGGTTTGAGTGATGGACTGGGCTGATTGGGATGAGGTCTTAGGGTGATGGTTTGGGTGATGGACTTGGCTGGTTGGGATGAGGACTTAGGGTGATGGTTTGAGTGATGGGCTGGGCTGGTTGGGATGAGGGCTTAGGGTAATGGTTTGGGTGATGGACTCGGCTGGTTGGGATGAGGACTTAGGGTGTTGTCAATCGGCAACTGGGCTGGTTGGGATGAGGGCTGTGGTGTTGGGTTGGGATTGTTTGGGTGGGGGATGGGGGTGATGGGTTGAGATGAGGCCTTGGGTGAAATGCTTGGAAGTTTTGGATGAGGGCTTGGAGGAGGTGGGTTGGACTTATGATGAGGGCTCGGAGTGAGGGGCAGGGCTGGTTGGGATGAGGGCTGAGGGTGATGGTTTGGGTGATGGGCTGGGTTGAGAGGGCGGATTAGGGGGTGGTTTGAAATTGGGGGATTTGGGTGCTGGGATGAGGGCTTGGGATGATGGTAGGAGTGATGGGGTTGGGATGAGGACTTGGGTGATGGGTTGGAATGGTTTTGATGGGGTGATGGGTTGGACTCTTTGAGATGGGGACTTGGGGGGATGGTTCGGGATGAGGGCTATGGGTGTTTGGCTGGATACGTTGAGATGGGGGCTTAGGGGGGATGGTTTGGGATGAGGGCTTGGGGTGATTGGCTGGACTCCTTGAGATGAGGACTTAGGGGGGATGTTTCGGGATGAGGGCTATGGGCGTTTGGCTGGACTCGTTGAGATGGGGGCTTAGGGGGATGGTTTGGGATGAGGGCTTGGGGTGATGGGCTGGACTATTTGAGATGAGGACTTGGGGGGATGGTTCGGGATGAGGGCTTGGGGCGTTTGGCTGGACTCATTGAGATGGGGGTGGGGGTCGGACATCAGATTGGGCAAGGTTTGAAGGGCGAGTGCTTGGTAGACTGTAGTCGGTTTAAGTAGGTGGAGGTTTATGGGAAATCATTATTGAATGGACTTGATTAAAGTGACAGTAACAGTATTTTTAAAGGTTTTTTTATAATTATATTGAAATGGTTACTTTTAGATAACATTTAAAGGAAGGGTCTTTTTTTGTGGCTTAAGAGTGTAACAAAGGTTTAGTAATAATTTCTTTCAAATTGAGTTTAAAGGGGTGGAACTTTTTTTTAAATATCGAAATGATTTACTTTAAGGTATGATTTAAAGGTATGGTCTTTTGGGGTTGCTTAAAGGTGTGACAAAGGTTTAATAATAGTTTCTTTTAAATTGAGTTTAAAGGGGAGGAACCTTTTTTAAATGTAGAAATGTTTTTTTAGATTACATTTAAAGGAGGGTCCTTTTGTGGCTTAAAGGTGTGACAAAGGTTTAATAATAATTTCTTTCAAATTGAGTTTAAAGGGGTGGAACTTTTTTTAAACATTGAAATTTATTTTAAGGTACGATTTAAAGGTCAGCCTTTTAGGTGGCTTAAAGGTGTTACTTGGTGTTTCCGTTAAATTGATTAAAGTGATCTTATTCCACTTTGCTTGAAAAGAATTGAGAGGGTATTTAGACCTATTTTTCCGCCGTCATTTTTGTTGGATAATATTACTGAATGGGACCAGTTCATTTTTAAATGGGGACGGATTTTTTTAACTCAAGTTTTGTTTAGTCTAGGATCAAAAAAGTTTAATAATTGTAAGCATAATACATTACTTTTACAACAATGAACCTAAAATAACGGAAGGAGAGAGATGTTTTGCTACATTTATAGAATTATTTTATTTCACAACTCCAAATAATAAGATACAAACATTTTAATTATCCACTTAAGACTATTACTTTCACTGTAGCGAAAAACAATTTTTTAATCTTGTTAGAGAGTGATCATTTCTACACTAATTTGCTCAGTTTTATATAACACTTATTTCAGTTGTCTTATTTATAAAAAAAAACATTAGTTGACACTTCTAAGCTGTAGAACTTCATTATTTGTGTGGGCATGTTTTTAAGTAAACCTCAAATCTTGAGTAACGTTTTAGGGCATACAATTTGTGCATATATGGGTTTTTTTCCCAGTTTAAAAGTCAAATCTTTGAGACAGAAATTGTTTTTAAAGGGGAGGTATGCGTAATTGTCTAAAAGACCAGTCTTTTCACTAGGTGTATCTCAACATTATGAACAAACCTGTGACAATTTTGACTCACTTTGTCATTGAAGTTGCAAGAAAATGATGAAAGAAAAACAACACCTTTGTTGGACAAAAAATTGTTTTCAGATAGGAATAAAAGGCTTCTTGCCAGAAGTCTTTTATTTTTTAGTGAGAATATACCTCTTTCTGAAAATACCAAGTAAGATTTTATGCTAATAAATATTTTGAGTAATTACCAGACGTTAACAGTGCCTTTAAGGCCTATTGATTTTGAGGTAGTTTAAAAACACGTACTATGTTACTTCAGAATGATTCATATCTCATAATGCTTTAAACTATCAACAGCTCTCCGCTGCTCAATACCAAGTGGATAAACTGAATTCACAAGTATCATTCAGCTCAACCTGCAAACTTGTAACCAAGTTAGGTTTTGAAGTTAAGCTATCAGTATCAATAGCAAAGATGTCTGTTTTGCAGACATTCTGTGCACATTCATCAGTTTGATTTTAAAAACCCCAAACATTTGGCAATTACCATAATTGTGAGTCAACCACAAAAATGTAAGCTTTGGATTTAGAAATTTTATTCCATTTCTTTTATGGATTTGTCCATTGTAGCTCATGAACACAAAGTTACAAAATGCAAACAGAAGTACCTTTATTAAAAGGCTTTTGGCCTTTGAGAATGAGGAAGGAACACATGTTATTGACCTTTAAGTACATGTGATGTGCGCTTTGGGGCTTTTGCACAGACTTTTGTCGAGATTTAAGTGGGAAAAAATACCATGTCTGTTATACTTACAATGGTTTTAAATTAATTTTTTAAATAAAATAGGTGCACCTTGCAAGCAGTGTTATCTGGGAAATTTTATCCCAGTAAGGTTAGTCCAGAGCTGGGCCACCACACCACTATTTTATCAAACCACTCATTGTGCTATTCATTGAACCATCACATAGCCAGTAATCGTACCATTGCACAATCAGTGCTTATTACTTCCAGTCTAAACATTGCTACATAGATCTCTGACTAAATGAGTTTGAAATAAACATTGTGTTCTTGCTTGCAAATGATGCACTTACTTTTTACAATAACATTCATGTAGAAGTAAGGGGTTGTACTAAACATCGTTAGTTAAAAAGTCTACGCGTTTACAAATGTAATCAACAAGTTGGTCGGTTGTCCATCCATGATTCCTTGATCGGTAGAATGCCTTGAATTGAAGCGTTGCTCTCCTCAATCTTTTTAGCTTTCATGATCGTAGTAAAGGTTATTTGCAACACACCTGGTTGAAGCATATCAGCGTTCTCATGCTGTGAAAAGTTAAGAAAACAATTGTATAAAGCTAACCCATTTTGGTATATGACAAATGGAAAGGTCAAATGAACAGCACCTCCAATTTGAGTTTGAGAATTAAATCTGATGGTTCAAATTTCACTAAGAGCATCTACCTCAATTTTCATCAAACATTTTGGTAATTTTACCAAAATGTACGAGTGTTTTAAGTTGAGACACTCATGAAATTCAACAAACTTTTTGGCAGTGGTGTACTTCCCCCCCCCCCCACCAAGATTAAAAACCAAGATTTTGGTTGGTTTGATTGATTAACATCCCCCAAATAAAAATGTATGATTAAACCACTGCTCTCTGGTTCTTTCACTAAATTTGAAGATGCAGAATCATTTACCCCAGGTTTGTGAAAATAACTTTGGATGAGAAAAGATGATGGGTTTCTACTAGAAAGATGACTGATGTTGTTAGGTTTTAGTGTGAATGATTTAATCTGTTCATCTAAGGGGTTTTGTTAATAAGAACATGTATTCATTTTTTTATCTGTAATCTGTAATCAATCTGTAGGGAGGGCCATTCATCTTGGTTAGGCGTGGTGCCAGCATGATCTCCCAAGAATGTTATGGCATGTGGTATGTGGGGTGAAGTCTGTTTTGTGCTGCTAAAACAGCCCACTTTGATGTTAGTATAACACAACGCTTGGGAATATCACATACCTTTTTTAAGCTTCACACATCTACGTTGTCAACGTGTAGACGATGGGCCAATGTAAGACACCGGCAGCTCTCAGGAATATACTTTTTGAATCAGACAGCAATATCTGCAGATAAAATCAAAATACAGACAATAGTTTTAATGCGACCTTAACAATTTTCACTTGAGCTTCTCAAGTACCAAAAGTTAGGAAACATGAACAGACGATTAAAGTAGAAGTATGAAATGTAAACACAGCTCTTCATGAAGTGTTTTTGTAGTGTTCTATGGAAAAACTAATTTTATTTCAGCAAAATGGAATGACTTTTGATGACTTCTCAAAAAAGCTAGCTTAACCCACAATAGGTTGTAGTATAAAAACTTGTATTTTTGAAACATAAACAAGTAACTCAGATGAAGCTTTCAAGGGTGACTTTTTTTTTACCTTCTTTTTTAAATAAATATCCCTATATACCAATATTAAATTGCCAAAAACCTTTCTATGACCCTACAAGGGGCAGATGATTTTACACAGGAACAAATATCAGAGCCAATTTCTTACAATTTCTTACAATGGGTACCAAGTCTATTTTTGCTCTCTTTGCCAATAATGTTCCCCAATTTTTTGGAGCAGCAACCCCCCCCCCCTTGGATTTCAAATTTCTTTGCATCAATAATCAATAAGTAACAGTTGGAACTACCCAAAGAAGGTGATGCTGAATTTTGATGAAAATGGAAACTAAGACATCTTTATGAACTGACAAATGTTTTAATGTTCAGGAGTTTCCCTTACCTTTTATTAAAGAGAGAGCAGTTCATTTACGAGACTCGTATTGTTAGGAAGCGTATCAGCTGCAGGTCTCAGACATCTACTTGGTTGATGTGTAGACCTCTCTGGAGTATGGGACCCTCGCTGTGTCATGCAAACAAAAAAACAAAATAATGGCGTTTTTTTTTAGCTTTCAAATAATACAGTGTAATGGAGCACAAGGGTAGTTTGAATATTTACCATCAAGAACCAACTTGAAAAAAATTATCATTATTGTTCTTTTGTTATACATGTATAAAGGTAAAAGAGTGTGTGATTAGATATAATTGAGTAAAACTCAATACTAATACTTTCATAACTTGACAAAACACAACATTTTAATCAGTGTCCAGCTGAGTTTCACACAAAAAGTCAATAAGCGCTTACGGACAAGACAATTGAAAGCAACTAGATAGCAATGGAAGACAAATGAAAGATTAAACACTAGGGGGGCTACTTTTTCCAATCAATTTTCAACAAAATAATAGTGAGGAAAACTTCTGTCACCATCAGTCTGTTAAAAAACTCTTGATGCATCTCAAACTACATGTAAGGGTTGTTCACATAGTTCAATTTAATTGTTTAGGTAGCTTTTGTTTGGCCAAGATTGTAAAGAGTCCACATAAGAAGTATTTGGGGCCATTAGTTGCTGAACCTTAACGTTGAAACTAGTGCTTACGTATTGATGAGGTAGACGTAGCACACAAGGCCTATCTGACTCAGGGCAGCATTTGCATCATGCATGTACTTTTGGAAAGGTAAACTTCATCTGACGTCATTTCTGTCGCAAGTCTAACTGCAAACAAAAAAAACAACATTATGTGAAATGAGTGTGGGTTTTTCTTCCTAAATTGCAGCAACAATTTGATAATGCTTAAAGAATGATATTTTGGGGGATTTACCCTTTACCCTTTGCTTACCACTGTTTTAGAATTGCAAAGATTGTGGGTTCGAAAGCGGACTAGTATTAAGGAAGAACATTGGTATGGTTATGATTATAAATAAATGAATGGTCTTTAAAGGGCCAAAAATATTAAAATTAAACTAGAGCACGGAAAATAAATTAGAAAAAAAGTATTTCAGATTTTGTTTTAAAGCCTAGCATCTTCAAATTGTCAAAAATCCATTGATGCATCTTAAATTAATGGTTGTTCATATAATTCAATTTACCTGTTGATGAAGACATCCTTGAATATTGAGCCTAATTTTATGTAATCAAAACCCATTCATTTTGAGTTTTGAATTTACAATATGGTCTAAAATAATGCAGTAGGCTCTACTGATGCGTTTTTATGCAACTTGGACCGAGATACAAGCTTTATTTACTGAGTTATTGAAACTTGATAAAAGGGTCAACACTTGAAAACACATCAAGGGGTAGGTCCCATCATTTTATCAAATTTGTGCCAATACTTGAGTTTTGGATTTATGCTCTAATGATGCCATAGGCTCTACTGATGCCTTTTAATTCAACTTGAATCATGATACAAGCTTTATTAAGTGAATTATTAAAACTTGAAAAAAGGGTCAAAAATTGAAAAAACGTCAAGGGGTAAGTCCAGGCATATTTTGTTAAATTTGGGCCAATATTTGAGTTTTGAATTTATGCTCTAAATTGATGCAGTAGGCTCTACTGATGCCTTTTTATGCACGTTTGACCGAGATAGAAGCTTTATTTAGTGAACTATTGAAACTTGAGAAAAGGGTCAAAAATTTAAAAAACATCAAAAGGGTCAAAAATTGAACAAACGTCAAGGGGTAAGTCCAGGCATTTTGTCAAATTTGGGCCAATATTTGAGTTCTGAATTTATGCTCTAAAATGATGCAGTGGGCTCTACTAATGCCTTTTTGTGCAACTTGGACCGAGACACAAGCTTTATTAAGTGAACTATTAAAACTTGAAAAAGGTTCAAAAATTGAAAAAATGTCATGGGGCAAGTCCAGGCATTTTGTCAAATTTGGGCCAATATTTGAGTTTTTAATTTATGCTCTAAAATGATGCAGTAGGCTCTACTGATGCCTTTTAATGCAACTTGGACCGAGATACAAGCTTTATTAAGTGAATTATTAAAACTTGAAAAAAGGGTCAAAAATTGAAAAAACGTCAAGGGGCAAGTCCAGGCATTTTAGCAAATTTTTGCCAATACTTGAGTTTAGAATTTATGCTCTAAAATGATGCAGTAGACTCTTTTGATGCCTTTTAATGCAACTTGGACAGAGATACAAGCTTTATTTAGTGAATTATTGTCACTTATAAAAAAAAGGTCAAGAATTGAAAAAATGTCAAGGGGTAAGTCCAGGCATTTTGTCAAATTTTTGCCAATATTTGAGTTTAGAATTTATACTCTAAAATGATGCAGTAGGCTCTACTGATCCCTTTTAATGCAACTTGGACCGAGATACAAGCTTTATTAAGTGAATTATTGAAACTTGAAAAAAGGGTCAAAAATTGAAAAAACGTCAAGGGGTAAGTCCAGGCATTTTAGCAAATTTGGGCCAGGTTTGGAGTTTTGATTTTATGCTCTAAAATGATGCAGTAGGCTCTACTGATGCCTTTTAATGCAACTTGGACCGAGATATAAGCTTGAGTTTAGTGAATTATTGAAACTTGAAAAAAGGGTCAAAAGTTGAAAAAACGTCAAGGGGTAAGTCCAGGCATTTGTCAAATTTTGGCAAAATTTTGAGTTTTTATATTATGCTCTAAAAAGATGCAGTAGGCTCTACTGATGCCTTTTAATGCAACTTGGGCTGAAATATAAGCTTTATTTAGTGAATTATTGAAACTTGAGAAATGGGTCAAAAATTGAAAAAACCTTCAGGCATTTTAGCAAATTTGGGCCAGGTTTAGAGTTTTGATTTTATGCTCTAAAATGATGCAGTAGGCTCTACTGATGCCTTTCATGCAACTTGTACCGAGACATAAGCTTTATTGAGTGAATAATTGAAATTTGCAAAAAAAGGGTCAAAAATTGACACAACGTTAAGGGGCAAGTCCAGGCATTTTGTCAAATTTGGGCCAATATTTGAGTTTTGAATTTATGCTCTAAAATAATGCAGTAGGCTCTACTGATGCCTTTTTATGCAACTTGGACCGAGATACAAGCTTTATTTAGTGAACTATTGAAACTTGAGAAAAGGGTCAAAAATTTAAAAAACATCAAAAGGGTCAAAAATTGAACAAACGTCAAGGGGTAAGTCCAGACATTTTGTCAAATTTGGGCCAATATTTGAGTTTTGAATTTAAGCTCTAAAATGATGCAGTAGGCTCTACTGATGCCTTTTTATGCAACTTGGACCGAGATACAAGCTTTATTAAGTGAATTATTAAAACTTGAAAAAAAAGGTCAAGAATTGAAAAAAATGCAAGGGGTAAGTCCAGACATTTTGTCAAATTTGGGCCAATATTTGAGTATTGAATTTAAGCTCTAAAATGATGCAGTAGGCTCTACTGATGCCTTTTTATGCAACTTGGACCAAGTACAAGCTTTATTTAGTGAACTATTGAAGCTTGAGAAAAGGGTCAAAAATGTAAAAAACATCAAAAGGGTCAAAAATTGAACAAACGTCAAGGGGTAAGTCCAGACATTTTGTCAAATTTGGGCCAATATTTGAGTTTTGAATTTAAGCTCTAAAATGATGCAGTAGGCTCTACTGATGCCTTTTTATGCAACTTGGACCGAGATAGAAGCTTTATTAAGTGAATTATTAAAACTTGAAAAAAAAGGTCAAGAATTGAAAAAAATGCAAGGGGTAAGTCCAGACATTTTGTCAAATTTGGGCCAATATTTGAGTTTTGAATTTAAGCTCTAAAATGATGCAGTAGGCTCTACTGATGCCTTTTTATGCAACTTGGACCGAGATACAAGCTTTATTTAGTGAATTATTAAAACTTGAAAAAAGGGTCAAAAATTGAAAAAACGTCAAGGGGTAAGTCCAGGAATTTTGTCAAGTTTGGGCCAATATTTGAGTTTAGAATTTATACTCTAAAATGATGCAATAGGCTCTACTTATGCCTTTTAATGCAACTTGGACCGAGATACAAGCTTTATTAAGTGAATTATTAAATCTTGAAAAAAGGGTCAAAAATTGAAAAAACGTCAAGGGGCAAGTCCAGGCATTTCGTCAAATTTGGGCCAATATTTGAGTTTTGAATTTATGCTCTAAAATAATGCAGTAGGCTCTACTGATGCCTTTTTATGCAACTTGGACCGAGATACAAGCTTTATTTAGTGAACTATTGAAACTTGAGAAAAGGGTCAAAAATTTAAAAAACATCAAAAGGGTCAAAAATTGAACAAACGTCAAGGGGTAAGTCCAGACATTTTGTCAAATTTGGGCCAATATTTGAGTTTTGAATTTAAGCTCTAAAATGATGCAGTAGGCTCTACTGATGCCTTTTTATGCAACTTGGACCGAGATACAAGCTTTATTAAGTGAATTATTAAAACTTGAAAAAAAAGGTCAAGAATTGAAAAAAATGCAAGGGGTAAGTCCAGACATTTTGTCAAATTTGGGCCAATATTTGAGTATTGAATTTAAGCTCTAAAATGATGCAGTAGGCTCTACTGATGCCTTTTTATGCAACTTGGACCAAGTACAAGCTTTATTTAGTGAACTATTGAAGCTTGAGAAAAGGGTCAAAAATGTAAAAAACATCAAAAGGGTCAAAAATTGAACAAACGTCAAGGGGTAAGTCCAGACATTTTGTCAAATTTGGGCCAATATTTGAGTTTTGAATTTAAGCTCTAAAATGATGCAGTAGGCTCTACTGATGCCTTTTTATGCAACTTGGACCGAGATAGAAGCTTTATTAAGTGAATTATTAAAACTTGAAAAAAAAGGTCAAGAATTGAAAAAAATGCAAGGGGTAAGTCCAGACATTTTGTCAAATTTGGGCCAATATTTGAGTTTTGAATTTAAGCTCTAAAATGATGCAGTAGGCTCTACTGATGCCTTTTTATGCAACTTGGACCGAGATACAAGCTTTATTTAGTGAATTATTAAAACTTGAAAAAAGGGTCAAAAATTGAAAAAACGTCAAGGGGTAAGTCCAGGAATTTTGTCAAGTTTGGGCCAATATTTGAGTTTAGAATTTATACTCTAAAATGATGCAATAGGCTCTACTTATGCCTTTTAATGCAACTTGGACCGAGATACAAGCTTTATTAAGTGAATTATTAAATCTTGAAAAAAGGGTCAAAAATTGAAAAAACGTCAAGGGGCAAGTCCAGGCATTTCGTCAAATTTGGGCCAATACTGGAGTTTATAATTTTTGCTCTAAAATGATGCAGTAGGCTCCTGATGCCTTTTATGCAACTTGAACCTAGATAAGCTTTATTTAGTGAATTATTGAAACTAAAATAGAGGGTCCAAAATTGAAAAAAACATCAAGGGGCAAGTCCAGGCATTTTGACAAGAGCCAATATTTGCACCTTGCAATCAGGGATATTTTGTTCACCAAGCATGGATGTAAGTTTAGAATAACATTCAAAGCCAAAGGGGAAAACTTCTCAAAAGATATTTTAAAATTTGTTTATCATGATTACACAGTACTTTCCCAAGCCCTGTGAAAAAAATATCACAGGCATATTACTCAGGTGGGAATCGAACCCACGACCCCTGCAATTCTAGAGCAGTGTCTTAACAACTAGATTACTGAGGTTGCTCAGAAGCTAGAGGCAGTTCAAATCCTGAGTAAACAGTACTAACACACATTGGAGTATGGGTAAAAAAACAAAATAAGTATTGTTGATCATGGAAAAACGAGTTTTTTTTACAGGGAACTTTCTGCAGAATCAAGAAGAGTTGGCAACTCTGTATTAATACATCTTAGGTACTGAAGCTTGTGCTGGTGCTCCACCAACTTAGCTACACTTTATCTAGCCGTATATTTATTACCTAGTGGCTGTTGTAACCAGCACAAAGGAAAACATTATCCTTCTTTTGCAGGCTGTGATAAGTTGAAAAAATAAGAACACAACTCTTTTTTGAGTGACTGTTGTAGGTCCCAGCTTGTTAAGAGTTGATCCAGTTGGAACTGGGGCTTACCTGTTGCTTGAGAATACATTGTTGTACAAGGCAGCATTCCCATCATACACATATCTACATCTGGAGAGGTACACTTCATCTGACAATAGTGTCTCTGTAAAAGTCTAGGCTAAATGAAAACAAAATAGAACAATATTTTTTGAAAGGGATATGTTGTTCTTTCTCCTACAACTGCAGCAATAATTTGATAATGCTTTGACCATAAGAGGGTGCCATAAAAGTAATCTCAAAACACTTGCTTTTAACAATAAACCTAGCGCAAATGATTTTTTTGTTGTTTTCTCATCATGTACCTTTTGGGGGTGTTTTGTTAGATGGGGATCAAATGACACTTCCACTCTTTTAGTTTTTAATTTAAAACAGAATTTATTGTTTTCAAAAATTTAAACATTTAACTTAAATCTAAGTATCATCAATTTGTCCAAAACCTCTTGATGCATCTTAAATTAATAAGCCTTTTTGAGAAATGGCGGACACAATGCTACATCACAATGCTACAACAAAATTTTTCTGTATACACTCAAACCAAACAGTGTACTCCTATAGTGTCCGCTGTATCTCAAAAAGACTAATGGTTGTCAATATAGTTTAATTTAATACCTGTTAGACGATATCCTTGAATCTTGATAGCTTCATGCATCTACTTCCGAAATTGAGGTATACTTCATCTGATGATGGTGCGTCTGCAGCTGGCCTAAGTGCAAAACAAATTACAATAAACTACATTTTGTGAAAATGGATGTATCTACCATCAATGTATTCAAGGTATGTAAGGGATTCAACGAAATATACTATTATATGAGCCATCAAAGCACCAGGGTAGCACCGTGGTGACTCATTTTTGCCGACAATCCATACAAGAACGCCATGAAAAGTCCCTGTCTTTCACGATGAGTGTTTTCTTGTTTCTTTAATACACGTTACATATGATTTGGGACCTACAGCTTTATGCCCCTTCCGTGTCATCAGTGGATGTATAAAACCTACAATTAACTTAGAATGTTGCGCTTTGTTTGCTCAGTAACAGAGAGGGACAAAACAAATTGTTATACCTCTGTACAAATTGTGAAGTTTGATTGGTTGAGAACAAATCAAGTGACGCGCAACAAAAACGCATGTTACATGGCTCGACGGGCTGGGTAACATGTAAAGTGATGTACACCGGTGTACATCACCTTGATCAGTCCCAGCCCTAGTCGATTTCCAGCGCTGTGTACGAAACAACTGCGGGTTCGAGGGAATTGTCTCTTGTTCGTCTGCTTATTAAACAATGAATAGTCCGTCGTAATTATGTTTGAAGATGACAACAGAACTTCGAGAAGAGGAATAACAATTATACAAAGGTATAACAAAACAATTGTTGCACGCTGTGAATGGGGTCCATGGGTTTTGTACACCCTCGAGGGGAAATGGCACCCTCGGGTTCCATTTCTCCCCTCGGGTGTACAAAACGCCATGGACCCTGTCACAGCGTGCAACAATTGTATACCAGAATTCTTGCTCAAAATCCCTTTTTTAAGCTTAATATGAAGTCCCCTATTCTGGACCATTAGAGGTTCAGGACAGTTTGATGGGGGCTATGAGGAAAAGTAATGATGGCTTTGAGGAAAGAGGAAAATTTGTCTCATAATATGAGACATATTTTCCTCAATGCCATTATTGAAATGTCCTAAACCTATTGATGCATCTTAAATCAGGCATGAGAATGGGCGATGATAAAAAAAAAGGAAAAATCCGGAAGATTCTCATGCCTGATCTTAAATTAATGGTTACTACAACATACCTGTTGATGGAGAAAACATTGTTGAATTTGGGACCTTTCGGTCTGCACTCCCATCACGCATCGACTTTTGGAGAGGCCACCTTCATCTAACAAGACCATTTTCTTTAACTGACCTAAATGCAAAAACAATTTGAAAACAATTTTCTGTGACAGGAATGTCAACAAACAAAGTATTCAACGCACTGGAACAAAAAGAAACAAGCAAGCGAGGGATTTGCCAAGAAGGATCTATTATGTGAAGTATCATAGCTCCAACTTTGTAAGTGCAGTGGTGCAACTTGCTGATAAACCATACAAGAACGCCAAGGCAAGCCCCTTCTTTTTCACAATGAGTTTTTTGGAATGTTTAACATGCATTTTATACAAATTCTCACCTTCAGCTCTATGCCCATTTCATCGGATGTCATCAGCAGAGGTATAAAGCTTACAATTAAATTAGAATGTTGCGCTTTGTTTGCTAAGTAACAGAGAGGGACAAAACGTTCTGGAATTCTTGCTCAAAAAAACTCCCTTTTTCTGAAGATTATTATGAAGTCCCCTACTCTGGACCTAGAGATATTTAGAACAGTTTGATGGGGGCTATGAGGAAAACAGATGGTGGCTTTGAGGAAAGAGGAAAATATGTCTCATAAAAATGTGAATTATCATAGCACCCACTAGGGAAGTGCAGAGGTGCAACTTGCTGCCAAACCATACAAGAACGCCGGGCGAGCCCTTGTCTTTCACGATGAGTATTCTAGGTTGTTTTACATGGGGTTTTGAAACAATCATTAGGACATACAGACTTCTGCCCCTTCCAGAGGATGAAGCAAAAGTGCCTTGCTCGTAAGGGGACCAGGATTCTTACCCAGTCAGTGGTAAGTGGTTCAACAAAACATTGAAATGATTAAACAGTTTTTGAGAACCTGTGTCATCAAACCGACCTAAAACTCTCGTTTTATCTAGAACTAAAGATTGTTTACAAATTTACCTTTTGATGGAGAAGACAATGACCAATCTTGACTGCATTCACATCAAGCTTCTACTTCTGGAGAGGTAGACTTTATTTGACAATACAGTTTCTGCAGCTAACTAAATGATACAAAAATAAAAACACTTTTTTATTCGAGTGTGTACTTTTAACACATTCTATGAGGGTAAAAACAAAAATTAATGTTATTATCTCGTTGGGTCAGTGAAACAAGGTCAAACTCAAATTTTGGTTAGTAAATTTGCGTAAATCACTTGTTAACCCACTCTCCCACAATAAGCATTCTGGTTGAAAACTTCAAAAGATAATCCATTGCTTTAGGTTTTTCTTCTGTTTTTCTTGGTTTGCTGGCATCACTGACAATTTTGATAGGCCTCCTTTATTCTTTATTATTGTGCATTTTGTTGGGTGGTTTTAGTGTGTTTTTGTCATCTCCCTTGTATTTTTAGATTGGTTATGTTACTGTTTATTTTGTCCCATTTATCTTTTTATAGTTCCTCCTTTCTATTTTACAAATTTTGTATTTTCTATCACTAGATGCACGCTGGAAAATAATGTTCATGTCTTTTAATGCATGATTTCTGCCTTGTTTGCAAAGGGTCACATCACCAAAGTAAAACACTTACATTAAACTTCATCAAATGTAAAATTTTAAAAATTCTCGAAACATTCTGAGTTGGTTTTCCATAAGAGAATGACAATTTCAAAAGCAATTATTGAAATAAAACATTTACGAGTCACTCAAAAAATGATAGATATATAACTGATGACTGTCCCATTCAGCATCTCTCCAACACCGTTGACTTGAGATTAATACAGAAAACTGTAAATTATTTTTTTTACGACGTCTGGGTATTATGTTTATAATTTTGTCAGGTTGACAGGGGTAGTTGATACACATAAGAATGACCAGTGTGACTGTCATCAAATGGATTTTTGAAAGAGACCGCGAGGAATCAGATCCTTTCTTTTAAGATAACAAGATTTAAAATTACATATCACTGAGGAAATTAAAACTGTTTAAGTGTCCCCCCAAAATACTACAAACAATTATTTTGTTCATCAAAAGGAAAACATCTTTATAAAAAAATTACAAAAAAGGACCAACGAAATCTAATTAAAAATCTGGTATTGAAATGACAGTTAAAAGTATCAAAAAAAAAAAAGAACATCAAGTCTTCTATAATTGCAAATATGAATGTATGATGTTTTGGTATCAATATCAATTAATTAAAAAACTGCTAATGAATTATTTATTAAATTTTTCATCTAAACGGTCATTAATTTATTATAGAAGTTACACATTCACAGAAAGGAAATTCTTCTTAATTGCAAAGAAATTACAATTCATAAAATTTACTCAACATTGCATCTAACTTAACTGGACATTTACTGGAGCACCTCGGCTAACTGTCACTTCATACTCTGCTGATGGCACAAAGTGACCAAATTTTCCAGGGTACAAGGTATGATGATATGAAGTGGTAAAAAGATACAAAGGTAACAAAGTGTTTTCAGGACATCAGCTCTAAGAAATTCAATGCAAATTAATTAAATTCACTTGATTTCCAATCCATTCACTACCAATAGTGGGCACCCTTCGCCCCACATCACTCATTTTGGTTATGATATGCAGCAACGATGAGTTGGTCGCGCGGTGTGTAGCGCTCAGTCGGTGTCAGACATGCGCAAGGATATTGGCTTTTATTTGATGTTATACGGATCATTCATAAAAATAAGCGGATCTACTTTCAAGATGCACTGACGTCCTGGGTATAAAGATTCTTTACAATGAGAACACAAATTTGACTGAAATTTTCATGGTTTTTTACCTGATTTGAGAAGTTGAAACTCCATTCATGTATTCTTAGTGTCCCTACATTTTCAATTAGTTCACACATAACAATTATATCCATGGAATAAATTGTTGCCGAAAATAAGCGGAAGTTCTGTACTGGCGATGTGATCATCATGTACCAATTGATAGTGTGAGTTAAAGTGCGAATGGCTTTGGGTATAGTGCCATAATTGGCAATACGTCTTAAAATATAATCACAAATGAAGAAAACTTTAAAATTTTAAACAATGCGCGATTGGATTTCCAACTACAAGGAACATGTGAGTAAAAGTTCAGCTTTCTGAGTTAAAAATATTTTAAAAATATTTTTGAATTTTTTTTCCGCAATGATACAGGACCTTTTTACCCTAGACGCCATCGGAGACTGAATGTCGCCAATCCAAGACACCTATTCAGCTAAGAGCCAAAATTAATCTAATCAGATGTTGTTTAGCATTTTGTGAATCTGCCTTAATTCAGGTAAACAGAACACAAGGGAAGGTAGTGAATAACTACTTCTAGAAAAAAGGCCAAATAAAAAAAATACCATTTTTTGGGGGGCCGCATCCTTTTTTTTACTATTTACTATTTTTCGATTTTATGAGCATTATGGATGTATATTGAGTATGTGCATCAAATTTTTGCACGTGTTTTCAGCCCAACTGGCCGTGCTAACACGGCGTGCACGGCTCGCTAGCTAACATGTTGAGTATGTGTGGAAAGTTTTGGTAGTGTAGTACAAAAGAAACTTCAGTTATTGCTGGCTAACGGTCGTAAAACTTTCACCTATCAACGCTGATTTGAAAAACGTATAGCGTTAAACTTAAAGAGGCCCAAAATACTAGACCCCTAAGGCTCACAAGGGAGCCTTATAGTTTCTAGAAGTAGTGAATAACGAATTATTATTTACAAGCAGATGCAATAATGTTATTCAAATAATTGTACAATATATAATCAAACATGCAAGCAACTTTGCTTTAACAATCGTATAAATTACAGAAAACAAAACACACCGTGATGGAGTTTGTTGAGTTGAGGGGACCCCCCATCCCCCCTCCCCTATAAAGAAAGCAATGAAGCAATTCTTTAGTATTAGGTAGCGCGGCGGGAAAAAAGGTTAAGGCAATGAAGTGGCTAACAATTCCAATTCAGCCAATTTATTTAAAAGTATTTACAAAAATTCAAAATACAAGAACAAAAAAAAAACAAGTTAAGCTCAGTCATGACTCATGTGCAATCAATAATGGAAAAGTTTCCGTATGGCGCCACCACTTTTTCATTCGAAATAAAATAATAATAGTATCTAATTTACCTGATTGATATATCCCTTTTGTAAAAATGAGTGAAAAAGTGGTGGCGCCATACGAAAAGTTATCCCTCGTGTGAATGAGTGACATCCGACTGCCTGGGTGCAGGGGATGCTTGCATGGGCCGCAAGGCATGGATGGATGGTTTGGATCGCTGCATGCATGCATGCAGTGTCACACCACGCTGTCAGTCAGCGAGTCTGGAAAAGTTTCAACAAAACTTTCAACAAAATCTTCATTTTCTAAGTCAAATAAGCAACTCACCATCACACTTTATTGCTCATTTGGTCCTCTATTTCTTCCTCCGTGTTAGAACTCGGTAACAAAACTGAATTTGGCGGAGAATAAGGCACTTGAGAGTGACTCGTTCATGACTGACAGTAGTCTAGATGTTGACGCCATCAAATTTGTCTTTAAAAATGGCGCTATCTGCCGGTGGTGTACTTGTCCGTAAACGTACGTCGTCGACGTGACTGACTGGTCCCCTGTATTTAGTGTGACGTCAGAAGTTCTGCCTGCAGACAATCATGTACAAAATTGTATTGTGTACATATTAATATCATGTACACCAAGTACATACAAGACAAGCAGCAACCATGCTGCTTGTGTCACGTGCTTGCTAGGCTTTCCGCAGAAGAAGAAAAAAAAAAAGGTTTGCATGACAGAACATTGGACAACTCATTATGGACGGTTTTGGTTATTATAACAAGTAACTTCACCCAAATAAAAAAGGTTACGTGAACATTAAAAAAAAAGGAGTAAATCAATAGCTTGAACACAAAAATCTAGAAAGCTTGTCACAAAAGTATTCAGCTCACGGTCCGTGTCTTGATTGGTGTAAACTTTATTGAACACTTGAGGGCGCCTTCTGACGAGTTGTTGTTTACGTTTATTTCCTGTTGTGTAAAAAGTGTGTTGATCCTCTGTCACTCGTTTGAGTTTCACTGCTGAGAAAATGGGGGCAATAGACATCTTAGAAATGGCTTATGCAGCCGCCAAAACCGACGAACAACGGCGAGAAATAGTTTTAAAATATCTGGAGCGAGTTTGTTCCCCGGATGAACGTAAAGTTGTGGAAGACTTTCCCCAAGGTATATCATCACCTCAGTGTTCAATGACGTTGACATAGAACCAGTTTCGTGATAAAATTACTTTTGTATAAAACGAAACGTAGAGTTACAGGTTACATTACCAGTCACCTTCCTCTATTTTCAAGCAATGTGGTGGTTATGAATTTGTCTCGTAGTTCCTACAAATAGTAAGAAACTGCTCACAACTTATTTAAAATAAAACCAGCCGTACAACAAGTTGTGACTGTGATGTGCCCCACCCCTTTGATTGAGGACGTTTACACTTAACCAGTTTCATGATAAAATCAAATTTTGTATGAAAAAAGAAACGCAGCATGCTAACCACCATCCTCCATGACCTATCAATATTTTAGTTATGAATTTGTCTAATATAGCTTCCACAAATATAGGAAGAAACAGCTTAACAAGAAAGTTCAAAACAAGTTCATAAACTGTGAATTCTCCAAAAAATAAAAGGATTGTTTTAAACTTAAAGCATATTGTAATTATAATCACTTGACTTTTTTGTTCAATCCAAAAAATGATGTACATAGAAGAACTTTTTTTTATTTGCAGGCCTTGAGTGGTTTAACACAATGAAACCATTGTCGTTGCACAAGGACTTAAAGGGTAAACTTGTGGTGCTTGACTTCTTCACATACTGCTGTATCAACTGCATGCACGTTCTACCTGACCTAGAGGCCCTGGAGGAAAAATACCCCATCACTGATGGACTTGTTGTCGTCGGGGTTCACTCGGCCAAGTTTGAAAATGAGAAAACATCTGCCAACATTCTGAATGCTGTACTGCGTTATGATATTGCGCACGCAGTCATCAACGATCATAACACTGTGATGTGGGATGCCCTCGACATACAATGCTGGCCAACGATGCTCCTGATTGGACCTTCTGGAGAGTACCTCCTTCCAATTATCGGAGAAGGACAACGCAAGAAACTTTTTCTAATCTGTGAGGTCGTCATGAAGTTTTTTAAATCTCGTGGAGAAATCATCACAAATGTTGAGCTTCCGATGATTACACGGTTAAAGGACTCTCTACCAGACTCGCCTCTTCTCTTCCCTGGGAAAGTTGAAGTTGACGATCAAGGAAACAACCTAGCTGTGGCTGATAGCGGTCACCATCGTATCTTAGTCACAACTAAGGAGGGAGTATTATTGCACTGTATCGGTGGCATTGAGAGAGGGTTTGTTGATGGGTCTTTCCAGGAGGCAAGGTTCCACACTCCTCAAGGAATGGTGTGGAAGGAGGATGTTATATACGTAGCAGACACACAGAACCATGCCATTAGGAAGGTAAATTAATGTCTAATTAAATGAAATGACTCAATGAATACAGACTCCTTGCAAAATGCACAGCGCATTTGGTTGTAGATATCCTGTCTGCAATTTTGGGAGAAACATCAAGAACATGCATAAAAGATTAGACTCCAAAATGATGGAAATGGAACAAGCGCCTTGTTGGGAGGCGCATTCCACATTGTGTAAGTCTTTAGAAATCAATAGCTCCTCTTGCGAAATGCTACCTGGTCTGCTAAGATTACGCTCGCATTTTTTTGCACAATGTTCGTCCAATGATCTGCCTCCTCTTGGCTTTGGGGATCGCACCTTTTGAGAGTGTGTCATCATAAGCATCAGGGTCTATCAGACTTGTACAAATCCACACTGTGTTTTTATGCTGTGGTAAAATTAAATGATTTAATGATAATAATAGTCACATCATCCATGATCTCATTCTCAGGTTGATTTGAAGGCAGAGAGAGTGACTACCATTGCAGGCATGGGGGAGATGGGAGAACACAAGTGCCAATGGGGAGGGGCTCCAGGCCCGGAACAGGTTTTGAGCTCCCCCTGGGATGTGTGCCTCGGTGGTCCAGATGACAGTATTCTCTTCATTGCCATGGCTGGAAGCCACCAGATCTGGGGACTGTTTTTGAGAGACAGCAAGTGGCTAGCTAAGGAAATGTAAACGCTTTATTTTGTATGAAACCCTCACATTTTCCCAGATTTTCTTTTACTTGTTTTAAGCCAGTCTTGTCTTGTAATTTATAAAAAGAATTATATATTTCTGATTATGAAACCAATACTTTTTGGGTGAACTTAATCACTGTAGCCTAAGGAAACCTAAGGAAACCTGTTCGCTATGTGAACCAGAAACACTTGGGGTTAATCCATACTCCACGATTAGTGCTCCGAGTCACTTTTACATGCAATACCAATCCACGCAAAATCAATTTGCAAATAAATCAATGTAACTCTTCTTTTTTTATCCACAGAGAGCATAATGCAAACGTATGCATTCTGTATGCAGGTACTGGAAAGGAGGAAAACCGAAACAATTCGTACCCTAGGAATGCAAGCTTTGCACAGCCCTCTGGTCTGGTCAACCCTCATGTGGACTACCTCAGCTGCATGTACGTTGCAGACAGCGAGAGTAGCAGTGTACGGAGCGTCTCGTTGAAAGACGGAGCAGTGAAGGGTGTTGTTGGTGGAGATTTAGACCCTATGGTAAGAACAAAGAAGTAGTTGTCCTACACTAATGATGTGGCGACCATGTTACCTGTAACAACACACATTTACACAAGAGCCGCAGAGCCTGGATTTCCTGCAGGCATATTTTGTACTCATTGGAAAGAACACGTAAAATCATTCACTTTATGGAGATTTTACTGTTTGATTTTTATCATCTTTTGATATTGAAGAAAAGGAGTTCATCTCACACACCTTGTCCAGCTGTTACTTCTACACTCTTGAATTTATCGGAACATTTTGACACATCCTTTTTTCACTACTGAAACATTATTTAGTGTTAACGACAAATAACAGCCCTAAAGACATTTAAGTATTGTTTTTATTTTGTTGTCACACTAATATTATACTCAACATTTTTTGGTTTATTTTGTAGAATCTCTTTGCGTTTGGGGATGTTGATGGTAAAGGACGGGATGCTAAACTGCAGCATCCGATAGGCATAGCTTGGAATCCATTGAATCAGCACCTGTACATTGCAGACTCCTACAACCATAAGGTATGTTAGTCTCATTGCACACCACTAATGTACAAGGCCTTGAATATTGTTCTTGAAGGGGCAGGGCAATTCTATTCTAAGAAGCACTTCTATGAGGAAAGTGTAAATTTGTATGGGAACTTAGAAAAAGGGCACCACAGCAAAAGCACAGGACACTACCCAAGTCGGCATGGTAGTGGACTGGTTCCCTCTTTACCCTTCAGCGAGTCATTATTTGCTTGTGCCTATGTAAAGCATAAATTTGTCTATTTTATTTTTCCTTCTACCTTTAGATAAAAATGGTGGATCCCGTTAGGAAGTCCTGTTCCACAGTTGCTGGCAATGGCAAGGCAGGCAAGGTGGACAGTTCCACTTTGGAAGAGGTTGAGTTCAATGAGCCAGGAGGGTTGTGCGTTTCTTCAACCTTCAAGAGAGTCTATGTTGCTGATACAAACAACAATGCGATCCGAGTGTTGGATTTAGAATCTAACACCGTCCAAGAGGTAACTATGTTAAAACGCCAGTTTACCTTTTATAACAATATATAGCCTTAAGCTCTCAAATGTAAGATTATGTATTATGTAATGTCTTTTAACAATATTCCGTTATATTTTTTTGGCAGTTGAAGATTGTCTTCCCAGCTGGAAGCCAACCTCTAGTTGCCGAGGTCAGTTCGTTGTCCTTATCAGCTCAACCAATCAAACCCATCGTCCCATCTAAAACACCAGTAATGACTCAACCCCAGGTTGAAGCCACCGTCAAGGGTGCTCTTTGCCTTCATGTCAACATTAAGTTACCCGATGGGTGTAAGCTGACAGAGGGCGCTCCAACCGCATGGATGGCCTATGTTAAGGGTAAGGGTAAAATCAAGAGTTTTCTAATTTAAATTTGAACTTGAAAGTTTTCCAACAAAAGACTTTAAAGGATAGCCAAAACAACATCTGCCTATACTTTTTACAGTATCGTTGATGGGTAGTCTATTTGCCTCTATTCAGCAGAGCCTCGAATTGGGGCAGCAGTGAATATATTAGCATTATTAAACATTGTATCACAATTTTCTGGCTTGTGCAGTTCCTAATCATTGTTGTTGGAATCAATGTTTGTATGAGAGAGATTGGCTGTTGCCAGCTTGGCATTTAATCCCCTCATGGAAGATTGTCGATATCCCTTGGAACTGACAACCGTTTTTTCAAAATATTTCCCCCTGATTTAGGAGACACGCCCCATCTGGTTCTTAGCAAGACATCCATCCCAAGCCTTGACGAGCCACTCTCTCACCAATGGACAGTGCCCTCTATGGCCCGAGATGTCACAATGCGGATTGAAGTTTCCGTCTGCTACTGCGAGGATTCAACTGGAACCTGTCACATGACAGGGTTGGCCTTTGAAGTGCCACTGAAATTTTCTGAGGGGAGTTCAGATTGTGATTTGACAATCGATCATAGGATGGATCTATAATGGTTGGGAAAGGGGGTTTACTATTTTTAAAATTCAGTTTCTACACAGAGTTTTTAATACTGAGCTTCATCCTCAGATCTTGAGTCTCTCTTTTATAATTATCCGAGTAACTCACAACATCACGCTGGTGGCTTACCCAAGTCTGCCACCTCTATTCCGCTCTTGAAGCAGGGAAGTAGTTTAACATTTGACGTTATTATTTTTATACTATTTTATCATCCAGTTATAGCATTGCCAAAATTTAAAATTAGAAATGGCTTGTATAAAAATCTGAACACACTTGGGGGGGGGGTTGAATGTCCATATCTGTCTCCTTACTAACCAACATTCATCATAGAGGGTTGACAACAAAGTTATCAAGGACATTCATCTCAGCCAAAAGCCCAATTTCCTAGAGCTGCTCAACAGCCATTTTGTTTTGCTTACTGTGTAAGTTTCCATTTCAGCTTACCGATCAGGCTGTCTAATTTTCTTGGCGACTTTTGTCTTTGGAATGTAATTCTATAATGTTTAAAGGCAGTGGACACTATTGGTAATTACTCAAAATAAATATCATAAAACCGAGTATTGATTACGAGTAATGGGAAGAGGTAGATATGTATAAAACATTGTGAGAAACAGCTCCCTCTAAAGTGACGTAGATTTCGAGGAAGAAGTAAATTCCCACGAAATTGATTTCGAGACCTCGGGTTTAGGATTTGAGGTCTCAAAATCAACCATCTAAATATGAACACAACCTCGTGTGTCAAGGGTGTTTTTTTCTTTCATTATTATTTTGCAACTTCGATGACCGATTGAGTTCAAATTTTTACAGGTTAGTTATTTTATGCATATGTTGAGATACACCAACTGTGAAGGCTAGTCTTTGACAATAACCAATAGTGTCCAGGGTATTTAAAGAACACTAAATTAGGCTTTCATAACATAAAATAAGTGTTTTTGCCAGTATACTTGTTAAGACATTAAAATATCAGTACACAGCCTCAAAGGTAGAATCCAATCTATAAGATGGACTTTAAATTGTAAGAATGCCTCAATATTATACGCTATGCAGTTTCATAATATCATTTGTAATAAAATTAAAGATATTTTTCTGAAAATTGCTGTGTCATTAGTAGGTTCTGTAAGCTTACTTGTACATCTTAGCCACAAGTGCCTATTAACAAACAAACTAAACAAACATTACAGACATACAATAAATCAAGCAAGCACAAGCCGACTATTAATGTTTACACTCGCGCATTTATTGTCAGTATAACACAATGCAGCTTGGGTGTATTGCAATACCGCCCTTTAAGAAACTGTTCTCCCCTAAAGTTGCCCTCTCCCCAAACAAAGCAAGAGAGGGCGCTCTTCGCTCAGACTACACACTATCTTTTTTTTTTTTAATAGTAATAATAACCATGGTGCATTATAGAATAATTAATCAGTCAAACAATAACCCACTCACACAGAAAACTGACACAGATTACCATAGCTAAACAGAGCCTAGTTAAAAATCTCATATAATTGCTATTTTCTGGGTATATTTTATAACAGATACACGGTCGTGTTGTTATTATTTTGCCGGCATAAGAGTAAAAGCTTCCTCATATTCATCAAAGTATTGCAGAGGGTTGCTTTTTAATCTGTGCCAGCAAAAAAGAGTTACTTTTCAGCCCTGGCGGACAGCTTTCTGTACTTTGGATTTCATCAAAATACAATCACTCACTCATAGCGTAAACAATCATTCAATTTGTGAAGATTTGGGTATTCACTTTTCTTGGCACTCAAAAACATTTCACTTGGGTGATGATCACTTTTATTAAACTAACAAATCTTGTTGATTTCTGGTTTATTTTTCAGTCCTTCTGAGGCATTGTGTCAAAATGTTACTATTTTATGTTCCAAACTTCTTTTTTTTCAGTTTCAAAGCAGAGATTCCTACTTTCCACTCAGAGCATCTTGAGTTAATATAATAATTCCATTACAAAGTTTAAGCGTTTTTTCTTGGTTAAATCATCTTTGCAAAAATACACTTTCTTTTTTTAAAACAATCCCATTTTCTACAGCTTTTTGTTTATAGTTGGTCCATTATATATTACTGGAGTTTAAAATAATACCTGCCTATAAATGTACTGGAAACTAAAAAACAATATACTATTTATTTTATTATTTTTAAATACACACAGAGTGAAGTGATAGTTCTTGAGCATGTATTATAAATCTCACTGCATTTAGACTGGCAAAGGATCCAATATCACGTTTGAATACAGTCTGCTAATAATATGCAAATATGCAAATTAAAGGATACAACTGATTTGTCAGATTTGTGTTACCTCATGAATAGTGCAAAGCACAAATCATCCATTAACTATGTGCATTCCTACCTAGCTCAATTTCATAAAGCCGTTTCGATCTGCACAATCGCTGTACATGTACATTACATGACAGTTTGGCTGGTAAACCATTCCTGCCTAGCAAATAGCCAAGTTTAAAAGCCCTTTGAAAATTTGGCACAGAATCTTAATCTGAATAATTCAGATGGTCTCAGTATGCTCTACAACACAACTCAAGGTATTGAAGCTCTATAAAGCATAGATTTATTATAGTGTTAGCTAACACCAGGGCCCAAATTCATAGAGCTGCTTAATGACAAAAAGTAGCTAAGCACAGCAAAATGATGCTTACCAATATAAGGTTACCAGCCAAACTACCATGTCACATGTACAATTTGTGCATGGAACCCTGCTCATTGCTGCTAAGCAGCAGATTGTTGAGTAGTATTTTCGACTTAAACAGCTCTAAAATTGGAATTGGGCCCAGTCACCTGTTACATTTGTTGATGTCTGTGTGAATTTGGTTGATATACACGTGAAAAATAAGAGTGGTGTCCATTTTAGGTCATTCTAAATACAACACTGAATAGGAATATCCACTATGCTTTAAAGCGAACATTCTCAACTGAAAAGGAAGCAACCACTTGTTAACTTTATATCTAAAATATATATATATGTCATTTGTTTGAACTCCAAATTAATCGTAAATTTGGATTGAATCATTTACATCCACTGACTAATGATGACTGTCAACCAATTTGAACTTTAACTTCATCTGTGGATGAAAATGTGCGAGTGAAATCAACAACAACAAATGACGAACATCAATCACTTTAAACTTTAACTTATCCGTGGATGAAATTGTGTGGAAAACAACAATTGGCAGAGATCAGCTCCATGCTCTAAAACAAAGAGAGATTGCTGACAGGAGAATCAACAAGAAGTAGTGGATGTAAGAATCAACTAATTAAATTCCACTAGTATCCACTAATCCCTTAAACAGGCAAACTGTGTTGATTTTTAGTTGTCCTATTAACATTTTTACCTTATTAAAATTCTGCCCAGTAATAACCATAATAGAACCAAAATCCAAACTTTTTCCAATGACAAATATCGATTTAAAGCTAGTGAAATATAAATACTGAAGCGGTAATTTTGTGCACGCTAAGGGCAGAACAATAAACATGCCCCATAGGTTTTCCTTTTCAATTTAAAACAGTACTGCGCTTTAAGTTCATTTAATACATATATATTACTAATACAATTCTGTTTGTCTTTTCAACTACATAAATCAGGGTGTTATCCTTAGTGTGAACTCCTATAAAAAAATCCAATGCATTTTCATACCGGGTTATAGTTATAAGTAATAAATCCACTCATTTCACATTATGGAAATAATTGGGTGTTATAATAAACACATGCAAGATATCAACAATAAACACCAACAACTGTTACATAAACATGACTATTTGTTTTCTTGTAACAGACATTTTGACAAGGGTTTCACGATATACCTAATGATGGAGGGAAAAACTTAGTGTTGGTGATACTTTTGTGTAATGTTACCAGTTATTTGCATTTGATAAAGTGATTCAATTGGATTAAAATTTGTCCTAGTACTTATTTTAGGTTGAAATTTACTCTAGCGTTCCACTCTTTTTTACAAAGATTGTTTCTACAGCTGCTTTCACAAGGCTCTGGCTTAGGTACCACCAGCCGGTTTGAAGTTAAACCTCAAGTGTATGGGTTTTTTTTCTTCTTCTTCTTCAAAATAACCAACAGAGCCCTGTCAAAGCCATAGTTTCAAAAAAGGGCCTCCATGTTTTCTTTGAGATTCATCGCGCTCTAAATTTTCAAAATAATATCGAATGCCACTTGATAATTCGATGGAATATTACAGACCAATCTGAATGACCAACAAAAAACTGCCGCCATTTTGCTCTCTGTGGATAGTTTAGTGCATACGCACATGACAATTTTATCGTCCATGACAGTTGATTTGGCGGTGCTACATGGTTTGGTCTGTTCTTGGTTACCATCATGAGAATAACTGTGTACTAAGTTATAGATACAAAGAGTGAACTAAATTGTTTTTTATCAAACACCTAGCTATGTAAGTGTAACATTATTGATTTGTTAGCATGCACAAATCTACCTGACTGCACTGACAGTTATATGCCATTGGTTTTAAACAAATCTTTCTACATTGTTGTTTCTCCTTTTGCCAATAAAATCTTCACAATACATGAAATGATCTCCTGGTTAATTCATTGAGTAGTTTAATACACAATCTAAACATTGTATCTTGATTAGTTGCTATGGTAATTATCAACTGACATCTGCCATAAAAATTGCATTTGTTTTTGTTACAAGGTTAATTTATGCTCTTTGCTAGAAATCTAGAACCATAAACTGTCAAACAATATAGATTTTGTTTTCTTCGACTGCAATGTTGCTTTCTACAGGTATATAGGAAGGCTAGTTCAGTTTTGTATAGGGAGTCAACCGAAAGAATACAGAGTGTTTGTCACGAATTCAACCAAAGGCGCGAATGATATGCGAAGAAACACCAGTCATTTTGTTTGATCTCCCGTAAGTTTAAAACTCTTCAAGCATATCATGATTTCACTCTGACCAGCTTGAATCTGTTTTCCTGGCTGTTAAATTTTGAGTTTTACTGAACCAACCTTTTGAGATTTATCCTCATGAAATTCCTAACACTAACCAAAGCATGGCCATACAGGTTATAGTGTGATTATATGCTGCAGGTAAAGCTGGTATAGAAACAATGCCCACAATAAAGCGTTAATACTCTCTACACATCCAAATGAACTTCATCAGAAATATATCAATGTAAAGAAATGACAGTAAAGCTTATTCGATATTGGACACAGGACATTCAAATAGGTTTGTACACCGAATGTCTACTTTGCTATTTTAGTATTGGACATGTGACATTCACATAGGTTTGTACAGCAAATGTAAAGTGAGTGAAAACTTATGCCAATGTCTAATGTCTAATATAGAAACAGCAAAGTGAAAAAAATGCTGTAGAAAGCCTATGTGAATATTCAATGCCCAATACCGACCTAACTTTACTTTCATTGTAAAGATGTGCATACAGTATAATTCCAAAGGAAACAAACTCACTCTTCTATTCACCTGCTCTGCTTTTAAGAAGTATTTTTTTTTATAGTTTTTTTTTAAGAGAAGTAAAACCCAACAATTACAACCGTTTTAACACAATGCACTGCCAATCCTGATAAAATCACTGTACAAACAATGAACAATGAGGTAGCAATAAGAATAAAAAACTTGTTTCTTTCATCACAAGAAGCCACTTAAAAATTTACCACTTCAGGTGAAATGAGTGCATAGAAGCGAAAACCAAGCAATGTCAAAGATTAGTAAAAGATCAAATGTTATCTTGAAAATATCCCTAGCATTTCCAATTGTTTGATAACATTGCCAAAAAGCGAGGAAACCTGTGCACAGTTTTAAAATCAAAACTGGAAGTGCGGATACTGTCTTCATCTTTGTGGAACTAAGTACAACAAACAAAGATGTGTGTTTGTAAGAGTCAATCATAGTGAAACATTTATTCACAATGGGATTTGTTTGCCCAAAACAGTACATTTTAAAATACACTTCCCCATGCACGTTACACGGTATATGAATCTAGACCTATTGTGACAAGAGTTATGTAACATTAAAAAACTTGATATCTGGCACAATGCACACGGAGCAATGCTTTTCTTTAAATTAGACCACTCCCCACAAAACTTTGTACTTTGGTGTTTGAACAACACACCTCTAAGATTTCAGACACCATGCAAAGAGAGTTTGTAAAAACCTTACACAATCCCGAACAATCCACAACAAGGACAAAAAAATGTGCACAACACCATAGGAACCAATCATGCTGACAAAAAAGCAACTTCTATCAAATTGTAAAACATTTGAAAACCCACACCATAAGTGTTCAGTTTTCAGTATGGAAAAAATTGTCTGGATTATTAAGCAAAACTAGAAACTCCTGATATTCCCATTAACAATGTGATTAATGACTTATTTCTTTCATCAGTTAAAGCAATGATTTTGTTTTAAAGAATGCTTACAAAAGGCATACCCAAAAATCACACAAAAATCAATATGGCAGGACAGTGGATAAAAGGGAATGATGATTGCAGATTGCAAATCCAACCAGAATTGAGAGTAAATAAAGAGTAGCTTGAGGGGCATCTTTAGTAATATGTATTGGTTTTTTATTAATATATGCAATCAACATAAACTAAGCAGGCTACTGAAAGAGGCCCCCTAACTCCAATTGGATTTGGATATAATTATTGGATGCATTGTTTTTGCACACAAAAAATAACAGAGAAGAAGAAAAAAAAAGTGAAAAGGCAAACAAAAAATATATATTTATACCGGCATATCATTGTTATTAATTAAGCTAGCATTCAAATACTAAGAATTAAAATACTATTATAAATAAATGCACACACACATACAGGCACACTAATTATAATGGAAGTGACACTTGAAATAAACAATATGTAGAGCTATGGCAGTTACTTGGTGGAAGTGGATTGGACCCTATTGCTTTAACTGGCTACGGAAAGACAAACATTCCATAAACTGGTGTCAAAAAATACTTCATTCCCAAAATGATTGCATGAAATTCTCATCCAAGATGGGATTATGACTGTAAAAAAAGAATTTGTTTAATGATATTTCCTAGGTTTAAGCTTCTTGCAAATTATTTGCCTTTATAAGTTTTACAAATCCTTTGCGGAAGTAAGATTATGAATGGAACTTGCTGTTTGCTTGTTCGTTAGCTTTACTTATTTTAAATTATTGTATTGGTGGAATTTCTTTGCAGCATATTAGGTCTTTGCCACTGAAATAACTTGGTAATGACTTTAAGTTTGGTTGGGTTTTAGGGCAAAGTGTCTCACAGATTGGACACAACTTTCGGATTGTGATTCCTACTAAGTAGTGAGTCTTATCAAGGGATTTGTTCAATCATTGCATCTTGGAAAGTTTAAAACTTATTTGTTGGAATCTTATCCCCTGACCATGCTAAACAAATCACAAGGCCCAAACATTCGTTTACGGTGTTCACTTCATACAAGTGGTTTCCCTGGTATACAATTTCACACAGTGCAATTCATGCCTAGGTGTTCAAAGGGAAAAACACACAGTCACACGTGAACTAAATTTAACAATACGCAGTGGGGAGGCAGAGATTAAATTTTAAAAAATACACCACCACATTCAAATCAAAATGTTACTACAAAACATTGCAATCCCAACTGATTCCATAATCAAATGCTATTATCAGGCAAATGTTTTATAAAGCGGAATACAAAAAATAGCTCTAGGAAAACAGCTGAGTTCAAAAGTTAACAAAAGCCAAAATCTTAAACAGTAGATGTTGTGGAATATTATTAAGGATGGGTGGGGTACATTCTCAAAGCATGGACAAATTCTAGAAAAAAATGGTTAATGCTACGACAGCAGCGCTTGGGAGTAATAAGTTTACAATAAGTAGCAACATTACAGTACTTATTAAATTGTAAAATATATGGGGAAAAAGGAGAAAAAAGAACAAAACCAAAGCCCACGTCCCATGTCTATCTAGTATCTAAATGTCAAATAGGCACACTGGTATACTATGTATCAATTACAATGGAAAAGCATTCATGTTGGTCCCCTGCACACTCCACAACTATACAATAACCAACTAGTGTCAAGTTATAACAGCAATTTACCAAAATAGTAGGATTTAACCAAATATCAATCACGCTATTTGTTTATGTTTTATTCCTAAAAATAACCTTTACGTCTGGAGCTACAAAACACCCACAGTTCATACAAAGGCAAATATTTTATATAAATTTATGCTTCTTCTTTTTTTTTTTTTTTTTTTTGCTTTTTTTAAATATTTGTTTTCACGGAGGGAGGTATCTTTAACCTCTTTCTCAAAGTTTCCAGAAATTCCTTTAAATCTGGTTTTAAACCAGTTTTCGCATAAGTCACCCTGGGTATGAGGTTTGAGTGTGCAACTTGTACACCATTGGCAAATTTGTAAATCAGAAAGCTGTTAAACTGAACAGATTAAATTGCTAAGCAACAATTTACAATTTGCAGGGGACCAGTCAAAGACACCAGCAATGCATGTCATCATGACTGGTTACCTTGATTTTCTAAGCAAAATTCTCATGTGCTAAGCATATTGATTTCACCAAATTAAGGAACAATGCAAATTTACACATAATAACATGCAGTATCTCAACCTCAAAAAACCTTTTGTCACCCAGTGGTTTTGGTATTGGAATCATGTTGATATCCTGCTTGAGGGGGGTGAATAGCCCGATTAGAACATCAATATACACCAATTTGGGATGGTTTATGAGACCAAACTCTGAGAATTTTCTCCTTTAGGCTAAAATTTACCAACAGTGTACAAAAACTTTAAGCTTTATATGGCTTCCTTTATATGGAAAAAAGCAGCTTTAAAAAAGCCAAACGTTGAGTGAATTCAGCATGCATTAATCCACATCAAAAAATAACTGGAACCAAAAAAAAAGGAATGCATCGAAATATTTTTACTTGGGATTCTACAAACCCACAAAGACAATTGGACACACTTTGGAAAACAATTATAACAGTATTGCCTTGAAGGTTGTACATGTGTGGTGAACAAACTCAAAAAAAAACAAGCATGCCTATGTTTGCCCCTTAACCTGTGTCACACAGCAATATTATGAGTGAAATGTTGGCAATGTCCCTCTAAATAATTGTCTAAATTGATCGAAAATGATGTAAATTGCTTCAAATACATGCAGCAACCATCCAGAAAAATATTTTGTAAGAAGCGATTTTATTTTGAAACAAAAACCCCACAAAAAATCTGTTGCTCCGAAAACGAATTAGGCTCGATTAATAAAAAATAAAAATAAAAACAAAAACAGAGACTTTTTATAAATGCTCGGTAACTGAAAGGGAGGGTGGTTATGCTCTTGAATAAAAATTGCTATGACAGACAAACTTGCAAGTCAAAATCACAAATGTGTGAACACTTTGTATACATTTTTGTCATGTGTTTAGTTTTACACGGTTGTGCATTGTATCTAAATACGGGTCACAGAAGGTCAACGGCCATTACACAAGTTTAAATTCACCAAAGTAATGAATTTTGTCCACCATGTTCTTGGGTTAAAACAAGCTGAACTGGACTGCGTATGTAATCAAGAAAACAACGCCCTGCAAAACATATAATTTAGTCATAAATTGATGGATTTAACAGCAACCCGATGCCCATGCGGACTGAGCTTTCAAATGCCAACTAATGTAAAATAAAAAAACAAGTAGCAAAGAAATGTGAAAATAAAACATTCAAGGCAAAAACACCAACAACGAACCAGCGTGAAAGTTATTCAATTAAATGCAAAATGTAATCACGACATCCCAAAATGGAATACAAAGAGAGAGAAGGAAAAAATGCAAAACAAAACAAAATATGAAAAAAAATTAAGATTTTAAAGTACACATATGACCCTGAGACAGTTGAACTTTGAACTATTTCATTCTAATTAGCATACACTACTCTTTATAAATCTTGATGGTAAACATGAGCATACACACAAGGCTGCATTTGAACAGAGCATTTACGCTCAGTCATTCACTCTTTCTCACACGCACATTCCAAACAATCCAGATTTTGTTTTAAAGACTTCTATAAAAAAGCACCTCACATGTGTAACTATTGCATAAATACAATCTATATAAGTTGTTAATTCAAAGCATTTCTCTCTAAATTTTGTTCCCCAAAACAAAAGTACAAATCAAAATAAAAAAGATATATCCCGCAAGTAGGCAAAAAAATAACAAGAATATAAATGCAGTATTAAATGGAAATATCTTAAAGAATACTATAGTTTGGTTAATCGCAAATAGAAGTTCATTGATTTTTTTTTTATTCCTGTGTATTTATGTACTTATTTTTTATTTTTTTTGTAATTTTTTTTTCAAAATTCACATTAATAACACATCCAAAAAGTTAATCATCACAAAAAAGGACTAAATTCACACAGAAAAATTCTTTGATCTAACGCCTCTTGGTCACTACATTAAGCTATGCCAACCCCTGGGTCTGTCGAGATGGCAGGCCCGTGGCTCTTCAAGAAGACACTTCGAGAGGATGCCACCAACACCAGACTACCAGGGAAGGACATTTAACATCTGCTAGCCTCTATCACATTAACATCTCTGAACTTTCTGTTATTTTTTGAATTTTTTTTCACTGGCTAACCTACGGATTAAATGGATGTTAATATAAAGGTGTGACATAAAAATCTCTGAAAGTTGTTTTTGTTTTGTTAAAGCTAACATCGAGTACGGGTAACTTTCCACTGAGATAGAGAGAGAGACAGAGGGTCGAATCGATTGACCTTGAGGTCAAACAGGTAACCCATGAGGTTAAACAGGTAAACCATGAGGTCAAACAGGTAACTTATGAGGTAAAACAGGTAAACCATGAGGTTAAACGGGTAACCCACAAGGTCAAACAAGTTTAACACTGAGTAGAGGTCAAAACATTCAAACTTTCAGAACACAGGATTTACCTGGAGATCACCTGGTCACACAGTTTGACCTGGGTCAAACAGTTTGGCTTTGAGATCAAATGGTTTAACACTTAATGGTCATATCGGTTTAAAATTAAGGTGAAACAATCCGACCTTTTGCTACATATAATAACCCACACTCAATTTCAAGTACTTGTATAAACGGATACACAATGCTAATCCTACACCAGGCACACTGGGATGTTAGTTTTAAACTAGAAACACCTTTTATTTGTTTTCCTTAAAAAGAGCTCAAAGTTGAATCACAGGTGCACACACAACAGACGTTCACTTTTTTGACTAGATAGTGCCGTCGTACTGAGTGTACATAGACAGGATTATAAACACAGCGCATGCATTTATACACATCATTTGATTCAGTTTTTTGTGTTAGATTATAAGCCGTACGATTTGTGAAAGTGTCATGACCCTAAAAACAACTACTTATCTCCTCTACGTGTTAACACTTTCTTCTCTTTTAAGGCCATTCACAAAACACAAACAGAAAATCTCTATGAAAGATCCAAGACTATGAAATTCATCGAATGCAACACAGGTGGATACAGTTGTGGCACAAACAGTGAATAACATCATTTTTAAATGATACGAAAGAGAATAAAAACTAGCATTGTGGAAAATAACACAAAAAGCACTGTAAACAAGTTTATCATAATACCTGACCAGAAAAACCCATAAAGAGTATATTATTAAGGCACAACAAAAAAATCAACTCGATTCAGAAATAAACAACTGAATGTACGTAAAACGACAATCTATTGAATATAAATCACACATCCCCAAACGACAAAGAAACCTATTTGGATGCGATTACCCGATATTTCAAGAAAACACTAAATACTGTCCAAAAAAAACTCTTGAACGAGTGAAAGATTTCCTCCACCAATTGCGGCGGCCATTAGGGACACAATGTGACCCTTGACCTGCAACCTCTTTAATCTGATTGGTTGTTCATTTCAGAGGCATCCGCTCGACAGATTGGACAGGTGCGGTTTGTCTTGAGCCACTTGTCGACGCAGCGGGCGTGGAACTCGTGGCTACACGGCAAGACACGGAGTAGCTGTCTTGCTTCAAAGTCACACATGCACACCACACAGCTGCAGGAAGAGAGTTAAGTTAAAGACATGTTAAGGGAGCAATTCTTTTTAAAGTTGATTTTGTAATGACTTGATACAAGTACCAATAGTCCATATGTGTGGTCAGGAATATTGCCCTGTGAAACATTTTTGTCTGAAACAAAGTCATGAGCAGGTAAACTTTTCTGGTAACTAAATTACACTCAGCTATCTTTTGTGCTTAAGCAGCTCTATGAAAATGGTCCCTATATTGTGACTGATGAATGTCTTTGTGAAACAAACTTTTCCAGCTCTGTGAGTTTGGACCCACTGGCAATTTGGTTATGGTGCCACATGTATTGATTCCTCCCTGATGCTGCCAACTGCTCATACTTATGAACAGCCCAAGTATGGACCATACATCAAGGGTAGGCAAAAACTTACCAGGTTTGGTCGTTTATCGACTGATGAGTGTCCGGCTTGTACAGGTAGGAGGGTAGCTGGTCGATGTAGGCTTTCGTCAACCCACGAGGTTTGGCTTCACCAAGGCGCTCAGCAAGATTTAGGAGAGCCTGAATAATTTCCAGAAGAAAGAAAGTAGGGATTAACTAAGATTATTAAATGAAGATCACTGGCTTGATTTCTATCTTTCAAACAGTAGTTCGTTTAGGTTTGAGCAAACCTTGGGCTCAGGAGAGCGCATGTTTTTGTATTAAATAACAGAGGCTTAGCAAGTTAATAGAAGGAGGTTATGGTTCAGCTTTTTATTTAAGAACCTAGGTACTGTTACATGTAGGGTGTTTGGGAATTAATCAAACACAATTCAAGTTGACATTTACAGGTTCCAATTAGCACACCTAGGTGAAGAGAAGCAAGCTATGGTTCAGCCTCTCAAGGCCGAGTCAAACTGCAGCGATAATGAAAACAATAACGATCACAATGCAAATAAAATATATTATATTGGTTGAATGAGCGTGTGCGTATTCTGCATGAAGCATTTCAACCAATTGAATGCGTACTCTTTGCATTGTAATCTTTATTGTTTTTGTTTTTTGCTGCAGTGTGACTCGGCCTTTAGTCAAGAACCATAACCGGTAATAACTGAGATTCAACCCCATATTAGGATAGCTCAGCCATACAGTCTGGTGTCCTTAGTCTCAGGGAAAAACATTCACACACTTTTATCAGGTTTTCAATTAACTCAGTCATTCCTTTATCGTACATACATGTCTTACCTCGTAGTTTTCGACTTCAGCATCCTCATTTTCAAGTTCCACTTGATTGACAGGAGGACTTGGAAACCTATACGATACAAAAACAACAGGGAGAACTATAAATTTGCTGGAACTGCTGTTTCAGGATCACTGAAAATGTTATACTTCAAAATGTTTATAAAGATAAACTTAAGGTGTAAAATCCTGCACACTAAACTACTTCTCTTAATAGTCTTAACATCAATATTGTTTAAATTATAAGGTTTAGGCCAAAACGCAAAAGCAAAAAATATCAACAACAAGATAATCTACTATATTCATAATTAGGAGACATACACAAATAACGAGAAGAAGAGAAAAGAATTGCTCAAAATTAAAACAGCAAAACTGCATAATAAATATCAACAACAAGATAATCTACTATATTCATAATTAGGAGACATACACAAATAACGAGAAGAAGAGAAAAGAATTGCTCAAAATTAAAACAGCAAAACTGCATAATAAATATCCACAAAATATCAATTTGGAAAGAAAAACACCAAGGAATTCTGTAAAGAACCATGTAACATTGTAAAGGGCCCTGCAATATTGTAAAGGATCAAAATATCATAAAGAACTTGTAATATTAGAAAGAACTTGTAATACTTAACCCTATCATTTAATTAAGAACCATTTAATACCCAAGAACAATAGATCAGGCAGATGGTAACTCAATTATATTACACTGACCCAGTTTCTAGTCAACCTTGGGGTGTGGGTGTGAGGGGGGGGGGGGGGGTAGAAGAGAACCAAGAGTGGGCCCTTCCTGGAATCAATGGGCACACAGTAAACTGATACCCCATGGCTACCAGGAAAATGAATTCAACAGGTGGTGATTCACTGGAGACCAAAGACACACAGCACGGGATGCAAATTGTAGTCAATATTGGTACAATGCACATCATGAATGAGAATGGGTCTACACAACAATACAAAGACTATCGAACCGACCAGAATTTAAAACATTTTACAAAAGTAACATCAACCATTCAGGTTTCATTAAATAGTTATTATAATCATTATAAAGGGACCCATTTAAGCAAGTTCACAAACTATATTTCTACATACATGTACATTCAATGAATTGACGCTTTTGCATCCAAACACAACTCTTCAAAAACAATTCATAAATCAACAGTGTACAATACAGTCACCTTTCACGGAACGTGATGCTAAATTTATACACACACTGTAATTCTCATAAACTGATACACATAGATACTGCATCCCTGTAAAAAACAATCATCAGCCATTGGAAGGGTTTCAAAAGCAATAGAAGCCATTTCATGAAAGCTGTGGCTCTGGCTAATATCAGGAGACTTTCGGTCATGTTCACTGTATCACACAACAATAACATTATGCTAATATTAATTGTATAAAAAGGAACCAGACTGTTTCTTCTAGCCTCACTTTGGTTAATACATTGATTTGAATGAGAGAAAAAAATCAAGATGGATGCATAATGATAATGGTTTTACAGTTGTTTTGGATAGATATTCAAGAGAATGAGGGGATACTTACAGGTAGCGCAGGAACCAGCCCGGGTAGGATGGTTGGACTGGTACCGATGGGGAGACTTGGTTCCTCCAGGGGCGTGTAGGCGGCCGTCGCTGCTGCTGCTGCCTCCCAATGTTGTTAAGCCTTGGATAGGCATGCTGAAAAAAACCAAAAGCAAAACAAAAGTTAGGTTAAGTGATAATTGAAGCTTTGCTTGGTATGGATCATCAGAAAAGGTATATCCAGTAAAATGCAGCTACTACTGTGTATAATGTTGGGGAATAGTGTTGGTTCTGATAAGAAAGGGAGTGGTCTCAACGTTGCGAACAGTATAACCAGCTTTTCCTTTGTTCTCCTAAGAGTGTGAGTTCAAGTCCCATGCTTGACAATAACAAGACTCGAACCCACACTCTGCTAATCAGAAACTCCAGAGTGCTTGGCAACTCGGCCACAATATGCCCTGTTGATTCCAATAGTACTAACAAAACAGAGACTTGATTGACAGGAGGACTTGGAAATCTATTCAAAATACAAAACAACAAGGAGAACTATAAGTCTCCTTGACCACTCCGCCCTGTAAATTCCAATAGTACTATCAAAAGAGAGACAGGCAAAGGTGAGTTGGATACCAGGGAGGGGACTCACCATGTGATGCACGTCTGGGGGATTACGTAAGATGGACTCTTGTAAGAGGTGCAGTGGCGGTGATGGGGTGAGGGAGGGGTTGTGATGAGTTGAGGAAGGCACGTGGAATGCTGCGGGCCTCTCTCCAATGATTTCCACCTCCGAAGATCTTGTCTGCTAAAGTTAAAAACAAAAAACCACAAAACAATCAAAATAAATTTAAATAAATATAGCATAAGGAAGTGCTGGTGAGTAACACTTTGGAGCCTTGTATTATCTGGGATTCGGCAAGTGTTTCTTTTCTTTTCATTTCATTCATTTCATTCATTCATTCATTCATTCATTCATTCATTCATTCATTCTGGTTGTGACGCCAAGGACTTTTACAAAAGCGGCCTTAATCACTGAACTAGCTAAGTGAAGAGAAGACAAGGAAGAAGGTTTCAGTTTCAGATGTGGGCGGAAAACCCCAGAGAACTATTCCAGGGAAAACCCACAGTCAGGTAGGGGATGACAACCCAATCCAAGTAGTGCCCTGGTGAGTTTCGAACCGGGTCCTAGAGGTGAAAGGGGAGGAAAGACACTTCTCTGCCACTCCGACCACCCTCGTCTTGCACAGCATGTTGGAAAAAACAGTGCCAACTACACAATTGCATCATCTAGAATGCATTCCTTTAACATGAGGTTCCCACTGAACAAGGTTCGGGACACACAGAGAGTTTGTAAAGTCAGTTGAAGATGAATTAGGTTTCCCCCCATCGACGGGCGACGGGAAACTCAATACGTTTCTGTCTGCACTTCTTGTTCACCGGACACCGGCAAGTGTAACACGGATACCGGTTTATGGAAATGTCACCGATGAATAAAGTGTAATCTTCTCCTCATTTGCTAACAATCAGGATTCACAAGAAATACATAATTGGGACTAATTGTAGTAACACCATTCCATTTGACACCTGTTTTGTGACCTACAAGTCAGTAATCATGCTTTTGTTTTCAAGGAGGAGAGTGGGTGCAAAAGTCTGCAAAATTCAAAAAGGTTTGACCCATTATTAAATGCAGAGGGCACCTTGAGTAGAAGCTGATTTTGGGGCAAGTCACCATCACTAAAATGGCACACACAATTCAAATCTGACAAATCAGTTAAGTGAAAATAAAAAATTGCCGAACAATTCAGCCTTTTTCCTAATGCTTTATTTAGCAGAGCTGTCAACTATGTATCTTGCTATCGAGGAGATTATGTACAGCATAAGTGAGATATTTAGAATAACATTCATAGGGAATGATTTCAAAAAAAGTCATACCTGCGTTGGTGGAGGCGCAGCATAATACTGCACTTGCGGAGGCACATGGTGGTGCGTGTGTACATGCGTCATTAACGACTCCTGAGGTAGCATATGAGGCATGGAGGTCTGCGACACCGGCAGGTGGTGCCCGCTGCATGCCGGTATGTGCACACTGCACATCGGGATGTGGCCCATACTGCAGATGGGGATAGGGGGCGGGTGGGCCGGCCGCCCATTGGCTGTCACCGGGATGGGTGCGTAGGGGCCATGGTGAAGGCTACAGGTCGGGATGGTGTGGGCGGTGCACATAGGCACGGCGTAGGACGGAACCGTGACGGGAATCGAGATGGGCGTAGTTGTTGGCACATGAGCCTACAAGGTAAACATAAAACAAACGTAACCATCTTCCCTTTCAACCCTTCAGGAATCAATCAGAATATAAAAAATATGAGGAAATATTTGAAGAAATTTGATTTTACCAGGTTAACTCTGCTTCTAGGTCTAAGAGGGTACATTGAATTGATGGCATTTCCACCTTTTGATACCCCTTTAGTTATGTATTTCAAGGAACTTCTGGGAACAGTATCCTCAGTACTAGAAGTGGATCAAAGAGCCTGATTTATTTTTATTTGGAGAAACACACAGTATTTGTTATTGTTTAATCAGACTTCAAACTGTCTCATCCCTGCCTATTTTGTTTCCAAATCAGCAGTTTATGATAAAACCACGGCTTTGCAGCACCAAGTTTATAAAAAAAAATACTTCCTACTCCTTAATCTGATTAAGACTTAAAGTTCAAGAATTATATAACATCTTTGCAAATACTTTTACACCGGTAACAAACTTCCGCTAAGAAACTAACTGTTGATCAACATAACGAGACATGAAATGGTTCAGAGAATTACGAGATATCCGTCTCATTTCATTTGGCTTCCGTGGGAACAATTCAACAGCTCTTACTCACGACGCTCCCCCTGGGGTTGGCCTCAGTGAATAGAGGAAGATTCCTAATTGGCCCAGCACCAAGATAAGAAAATAAAGTATCTGACGTTTTGGGTTGAACAAAGATACATTGACGAGAGTGGGACTTGAACCTGCAACCTCCGCACATAAAAAAGTTTAAGGTATGATACAGGATTGTTAGAACCGACAAACTAGTCGCAGACAGTGTACATGAAAAATTGGTCTTAATCCCAGTTAACACTTTATAAGCTATTCTAGGAGTCAGGGAACTGAACCAAAACTACTTGCTTACCCTCACTTCACTGCTGAGGTCAATGATGATGTGGGGTTGGAAGGGCATGGCATGGTGTGAGGGCGGTGGGGGAAGTATGGTAGCGTGGTGAGGTGGCATACTGGGTGGATGGAATGCCCGCCGGTCTCCGCCGCTCGCTGTTGGGTGTTGCTGCTGCTGCTGCTGCTGCTGTTGTTGCTGCTGCTGCTGCTGCTGCTGTTGGTTGTTCTGGCTGCGAAGTTGTCGCTCACGCTGTCGTTGGCTCTGCCTTCTATTTGAGGGTGGGCTAATATTTAAAGATACCAAAATTAATGAAATGTCTAAATTTGCATAGTGTAAGTAATTGGCTGTGTTTAATAAAGAAGTTCATTTACAAAGATAAGAGCTCAAAACTCTTTAAAATAATGGGCGAAAAAAACAAGATGCCATGACCTCATCATAACTTGAGGAACTCACAATTACACAAACAATGAAGAAATGTACAAAAACGTTGCACAATATCTGTTTAAAAAACAAACACATTGTATCATGGTCTTTTTTTATGGTTTTTTGATGTAATTACGCTTTTGATTGTTTTCGTTTGGATTAATTAATTTCCATAATTATTTTTTTTTTTTTTACTGGCATTGTGTTAAATTGTTATGCGCTCTCGAACAGGCTGGTCCTGGAGAAAGCGCAATAATAAGTTCAATAAATTATTATTATTGTTGTTACTATTATTGTTATTATTATTATTATTATTATTATTATTATTATTATTATTATTATTATTATTATTATTACATGTTTTGTGTGGACCTACTGGCTATTCAGAGCGAAACACAACATTTAGACATATTCAAACTCATGCTTAATGGAAGTTCTATAATAATGAGATACAGCGTCTATTGTAAGTGTATTTCTGAAAAGAATAATAAAGCATTGTGTGCGCATTTACAACAATGCTTTAACACTGTGCAAATGTGCATTATTCCCACGATAGCAAAGACCACTGGCAACTAAAACATGCTCTAAATGCACAAAGAAAGAAGAAAATTGAATTCATTGGTCCGCTTGCAGATCGTCTGAAACTGGGCCCTGGGAACGAGCGCCACAGGGGAACAAAACAAGGTGTGTCTAATTTGCAACAATTGTACTAAGTGGCAGTTGTTCAAGAAGGGGGGGGGGGATACTTCCACTCTGAAATGATTATGATGTGAAAGGAAGAAACTCATTTTCATTACAATTCAATTATAAGAAAACAATGTGGATGCGTGTACTGTGTATTGTTCACGTCAACAGAACGGGCGTCCGGGCTAATTTTGATCAATCCCAGTGGAGCGCATAGGCTTGGTGGAAATTCGTACACACAAAAAACGCCCGCTTGTATAATGCTATCGACAGCTATTCAAACACGCAGACAGTTGTGGAAACCCTCAAACATGTACTTGAGAATGGCTGGCAGTATTTTCGCAATTCTACTACATTTTCAGGCTCTTTCATATTTTTTATTTTTTAATGAAAATGCATCCAGGCTAAGAACCATCTCACACCAAAACCCACCAACAAAATAACCTTAGCACTGAAATACATGCATATATGGCCCCATCCAACTTGGGCTATATGAGTTACAATGAAGGAAAAGTTTGGAGCTGGTTCGGGTTATGGAATACACCCAAAATATTGGCATTTTTTTCTCTCACCTTCGTCTGCCAGTGGTTCTCCAGCCGGAGCTATTATTGCACCAGTCACCAGCGCTGTACCGTTGGCCTCCCTGGTAGCCCGTCTGCTGGTTACCAGGCCACTGCATGCCGCCGCTAATGTTTGACGAGGACTGCCATGGCCGGACAAGGCTTGGTGGACTTGGGGACGTGGACAAATCTACAGCACCTTGTGACATTCTTCTACGCTTACGATTTGGGCTCTCGCTCTGTGGTTACAAAAAGAAAGGGAACAAAAGATTTAAGAGTTTTGCTTCGTAAACTTTCTAATAAGTTTGGGGTCAAATGCACATAATTACTATAAATTACAACTGAAGCAAATAAAACTTTAGAAAGTCAATTATTACCAACATATAAGCAGCTTGATATGATGTACATACAATACAATGGGTTTTTATATAGCGCAATGGGTACATGTTAACATTGGAGATTTATATATGACTATGTTGCTGTCCTCAATGAAACAAACCATTCTGAAAGCAAGAATACGCTGGAATTTTCTAGTTCTCAACTAACCAAACTGAACCATTGTCGTACAATTGTCATCCAATTTGGTGGTCAATAATTTGAGGAAACAGAATAACAAAGAAAAAAACACACCGTTTATCTTTTTTTTAAAAGAGATTGCTAGGTGTTCATAAAACTATATGTACAAACTAAAGGAAACAATGGCGTTTGACTGTATATAATCTGCATGCTGAATCTGTTGAGTGTTTCGATTACTATTTGCTGGAGAGAGGAGAACACACACACACAATGGTGCACAACTGTTGGGAAAACTAACATTGGCCACAGGTGGTAGGGGCTTTGTGATGATGATTACATCACAGGAAATGGCACGATATATACGATATACGCATGGTTATCTTGCATTCACTCATCGCATTCAAAAGGACTGTAGTATTACAGTTAACCATTGTTCTTTGTTGAAAAAACATGCCAGAAGGAATGGCGAAGCTATGTTCACCATTTAAAGGCATTCCCTTTTTCAATCTAGAAAAAGACCACCCCAGAAGAAGCTCCCAGGTAAAAACATGGATACTCAATTTTGATAAAGATAACTTTCTCCTGTTTCTCATCAAGTAAAAAGATTAAATCTCAAAATAGATTGTTAGGTCATGTGAAAGCATAGTATCGCGGATACAATACATTTGTCGCTAATGATGCGCTCATTATGCATTATTTATAGACAGAATCTCATCACAATCAATAGCTTTTATAAATTCAATGCTAACATAAACATGTAGTATCAGCATACCCCCCTGGTTTTAAAATTAAAATGAAGATGACGCATCGCAAAAAGCTGGATTTATCATATTAATTTCTAATAATTTAGATGTTATATGTTTATTATTTTTTATCCCTTCCCAATGTATCCAATATGAACAAAACTTTAAAAAAGAATGTATGGGAGTGGTAGTTATATTTTTGTACAAAGTTCAATTTAAGATTAACGTAAAATTATTCATTTGCATTGTGTACACATTGAAGGTTAAACAAATTTGTCTACAGTTCTACTGTGTATGTGTATAAACCTTTTCTTCCTAATATTAATGTAACAATTAATCACAATAAGTGCAAGACAGTTTCAATAATAATAAAAAAAATTCTTAATCAAATTATACTTTTAGTTTTACTGCAATAAGAAAGGATAAAAATAGTTTGTATATAAAGAAAAGAACAAAATTTTAATATATATTTTTTGTTCAGTCTTAAAGTATGTTGATACTTTTCCTCATTGTAGATTCTAAAACATGTTTTATTTAACTAATTGGGAAACAAATGAATAGTGTTATGTGAAGGTGATAAATATAAATTTCTAGAAAAACATTTATAAATTACAAAATAAAATTGCTTTGGTACATAGGTCATACGAGGGAGACAAAAGCCCTAATCATTGTTCTCCCTTAACATTGGTCTGCTGCCCAAATGCCGGAGGACCATTCAAAATTCTCGCCAAGTGGTCTAGCTGGCTAGTTCAGTGAACTAAAAAGTGTCTCTATTTAATATCAAGTATGGACAAGGTCCGGTTGGCCAATCACTAAAAAAGGTAAGGGCAAACCCTAATTATAATAATTAATATTATTAGCCACTGTGGCTTTTGATGATTAGACCAAATATTGTCATTGTTGTTTGGGTCAACCCATGGGGATGCGACAGCATGTATAAAAGGGACATGCTGGTACCAGTTTCTCTCTGCCGCAACAACACACACACAAATTCAATTTTGAGATGGACTCGGTCCTGTGTGAAAAGACTGCGTACTATCAGACAAAGAAAGTGTGGCTGCTTACTCCGGGAGGAGCTCGACGATGCGGCACAGGGGAATGATGGGAGCGACGAGATGGATAAAGAAGGGCAGTTCGTAATATGGAACCGGGTCTGTTTATCTTACTATGGGGGTGATGGAAAGGGGGGGCACGGACGTCGCGCTAGGGGAACAACAGGACAATGCAGTTGAGTCACTCACACGCCCGCCACACAGGCTGCGGAGTAAGAAAGAAGCCGCACATGTACGCCGTCTGTAAGAAGGTGAGGAGAGGACACAAACGCGTGAACATCTCCCAACGGAGATCTGAGGCGTCGTGCGGCAGTGAGTGGCTAATACAATTAGCCTTAGGAATCTCGGCTCCATCGTGTCGACGAGATGGCTGGCTGTACAAATCCTTGGGCTTTCTCCTCTTACTAAATGATGCAGCCAATGCTGCTCTACTTTATTGCATTTTTTCTTCTTTTCCTCTCACTGTCCCCCTACGATCTTGTTTCCTGAGATGCCCAGTCACGATGAAGTTACTCCCCGACTTTGCCCGGCGACGGTGACATCAACGACGACCGCAAACAGGGTTGGGGGACCAGAGAGAGAGAGAGAGAGAGAGAGAGAGAGAGAGAGAGAGAGAGAGAGAGAGAGAGAGAGAGAGAGAGAGAGAGAGAGAGAGAGAGAGAGAGAGAGAGAGAGAGAGAGAGGCACAATCCCACCTCATGCATACTGCATGGATCTTTAGTCTACTGTGAAAAATGTTAGCTCCAAAAGACAGCCGGTCTAACGGCTTAGAGGGGTGCGTGAGTAATTACTCCGCGTTCTCCTGGGGGGGGGGGGGCACATGATGACAGAGAATATCAGAGATTGTATAACCAGCAAAGCTTGTTTGATCTTATTCTTGCACTCAGTAAAGAGAGATTGGGATCTCCAATTGCCTGGGAGAGCAACTTAGCTAGAAGGTACATGTTAAAAACAAGAAAGGAAAAAAAGGAAGGAGAGAGAGGGCTGATGAGGCAATCTCTTAGTCTTATAGAGGTGCAGTCCATTATATGAGGTTGTCATCCAACCAGATTTAAGGAGCTATTATTGACTATATTAGCAAGGCGCAAAGGATTGATCTCCTTTTTTTGGTACATGATGTACAAGTACGCTCAGAAAACTCTCTATGATTCATGGACACAAATGCAAGCTAATATGCCAGTCTGGGAACTGTTTCCTCTTCCAAAATTCTAACAAATGCCAAAGAAGGAGCCACTCAACAAAGATAATTATTTGAATTCCTTTCCCAATTTGTACCCAGGGCAAAATTACATTGAGCTGCTTAAGCACAACAAGTAGCTTAGCACTTCCGCTTACTAGAATAAGATTACCAGCTGAAATACCTTGTGTCACATATATCTGCGACTGGTATCCAGCATATTTGTGCTAAGCAACACAAGTTTAAACCATTTTTCTGCTTTGAAACAGCTGTATAAAATTGGGCACCAGTGGGCTTAGGGTAACATCAGTGAGTGCATACCAGCAAAAGTTGTCACCACAGAAAATACAGTTAAAAAAGATTCTTTAAAAAAGTGTCTAATTAATATTTAGACACACCCTGAGCCAGCTACGTGATATTATGCAGGTACCTCTTAACATGATCTTCGCCATCAGGCGCAGAGGCAATCCAGGTTGTTATATCAAAGCCAAGAGAATGGGATACAGGCTAATTAAACCCCTTCACTGACCAAATGCTGAGGGGGCACTACCTTTGTCAGTATGCTGATGGGGTTGAGAACCCATATAGAGAAAGGACCCAACCCCCAAGGATGAGGGTAGATTAAAGCGTTAACAGGTTGGCCATGGATTCCCCTTCACTGTCTGTGGTACTATGGACAATACCCGGGGCCCGTACAGCTCTTCAAGCCCCAGCTGACGGTAATGATGCCCGAGCGGGATCAGTAAATAAAAAAACCTGGGAACAAAAGGGGGACTGGGCTGGCAAGGACAATCCACAGGAACCAGGTGGGCTGGGGAGAGAATTCGATGTGGTAATCAATGTTTGGAATCTACGGGTAGGAATTGTGAATACGACATGACAAAAAACCTCTAAGCTACAGATTTTGACCGCGGTGTTACAGTGAACAGAAAAATGAGGGTAAGGCAAATGTGGTCACTAAATAACTGATTTGTAGCCATTGTGAAAGATGGTGGCTATGAGTCTGACGAATAATATCTTTCAATTCTGTTCAGAAGTGTACATGAAGCCATAACACAAATCTTCTCTGAGTGCTTGTTCACCTCATAATGATTCTGGTCTTGTAAATTAAATTCCAGTCCTGTACTTAGCATCTAAGCTCTGTGGTCTTGTGGATTTTAACCCCCAATTCCAGCCCTGGATTACCCAATAGACATTTCAACAGTTATTCCTTACAACCCCCAAAGTCCACACATTAACATATTCGAGAGCAAAAAAGGGCACCTGGAGGCTCTGTATGTACCCCCCCAAGGACCCCCCCCCCCCCCTTCACCAAAAAACTTGATCAGAATTATAATAACACAGGAGGGAACCATAAACCAATGACCACACGTTGACCCAATGACCCAACAAGCCAAACCACAGGTTCTAAGTCAAAGATAAAAGGGTTGTTAACAACAAAGTATGGCCAGCAGAAGATAAGTACGGGTCTTGTTTGGCTTTAGAGGCAAACATGGCACAAAGTACACAAGAAGATCTCCCACTTGTCCTTGGTTTCTTTAGCTAAAAAATATCCTTTCCATTAGCACCTGCTAAATCCCTTTTCACACAAGAACAATTTTGAATCCCCCTGAAACCCCCAGGAGAATTTGGTCGCCCTTTTTTCACTATTGAATAGCTCACCTTGGCAAACAGGGTTGTGTCTCTGTGGGTTAAAGGCATGCTATACTTTTGGTAATGTACATGTGACCAGTATCCTCACTTGGTGCTCCCTTAACATGTGCATAAAATAACTATTAAACCTGTTAAAATATGGGCTAAATCAGTCATCAAAACTGCAGGAAAATCTGAAAGAAAAACAACCCACATTGCATAGACTTGTGGGTGAAACTTCATGCATAAAGCCTTTCTCAACTTTAGGTTTCTAGGCGGAAAAAACGAAACCACTTTCTCTGAAACTACATAACTTCAAATAGAGGGTTGCTAATTGGCCCATCCCGTGCGCCGCACGTAGAAATATGTGTTTTCTATTGTTGCATTTTTGTATACCTCTAAGTAGGCAGCATGGTGATGTCAATGCAAAAGGTCTAATACTGATCATATATCACAATGTCCGATACATTTTCACCACACATCATAACCCGTAGCCTACTACTACATGTAAAGGTAGCTAAGCCTACATCATCATAATGAAGTCATAACATAAGACATGAGCCAGCACAGTGTATCGTCATGATGTAAACGCACTATCCAAGTTGCATCACTGACTTTAATTAGAATAATTTATGATGGCAGGCGCTACATGGACTGTGCATGCTTGTTCATAAAAATTATTCACTAATTGTAGACAGAGCAAAGTACTATTTGTTGTTAACATGTAGTATGCCTTGTCCAATAATGCTCATGTACCTGTTCATCACATTTTTTTCAAAAGAACAAGTGGCAGATTAAAGGTTCACTTTTAGTAATTATGAGCAATTTTGTAAATTTTGTTTTCTTGTTATTACCCCCAAAATTACTGCCAATAAAATCAAAACAGCACAACTTTTTAACCTTTTGTACTGTACAGACCTTTTTGTAAATCCCATGTACATATTGTTTTAATGGCTTATAGTTTGATTCAGTAAAGTTCACAACTTTTTAACATAAGTTTTCTTGGACAGTTACTCCAACAGTTCTGGAGAGACAGAAGCCAAAATACAATACAAGATACAAAAAAAAAAGTATTTAGTGATTCTCTTTACTTGTACACAGTACAATAGTCTGTGCCACATGTTGAAACACAAAGAAATGTCGTCTAATGTTTGTATTTGTATGACTGTCTGCGTACAAGCGAAGCTTCCACAGAGTGGAACTTTCTTTTTAAGTTAAGGTTTGCTGTAAATGAACAATACCCACAGGGGTATTTCAACACAAACTCACCAAGATTTCTTCACCAAATGTTCTACACAAGAAAAACATTCATGTGGCGTTCCTCTCACACATCCAGTTATCCTCAATGACGACGTTCAAGGTTGGGGTGGCACCAACAAGACAATCCACAAGGAACAACACTTCAAAACTTCCTGTGTTCATATACCGCTAACAAGAGGTTGAACAGACCACGTGCAGTGGGGGGAACACAAAAACACAAGACCTCTATCTATTGCATTCCACCAAACTACTATTGTTCCATCAACGCAAAAGCCACTGCAGGCCACAGGGCACAAGTTGGGGGGGGGGGGACACACAAAAGAACACTGACATGTGTGATATCACAATGTGTTTCCGGTTTTTCTGTTCATTGTGACGACATCAAGTAATCTTCCAACTATGACAACACAAGAGTACCCCAATGCTGGCGCTGGTACCTAACCAACCCCCCCCCCCCACCACTTTTTTTTTCATTCTGTTGTTTATTTATTCCTAGTTCCTGCAAGCCTGCACACTCATTCCCTCCTTCAGTCCTTTGTGTTGGAGGGTACGGACACCCGTCACAGTGACACACAATCTAATACTTGCGCAGCAGAGACTCGTTCTAACCCTTCATGTGTAACTCTCTCTACAGCACACATACACACACCCGAGCGGATGTGATTAAGACTACTACTTAGCATAACCTTTGTCAGGGTTTCTACGTAAAAATGAAATGAGGTGTGTACATCTACTGTATACACTGTATGTAAATGTACGTGTATCCTTGGACAGTAGCCTGGTTCCTGAGTACAATCCTTGAGTGAGAAGGGTACAATAAGGGGGATTAGCGGTGGGAGTCTCAATTTAGGATATTTCTGGGTAAAGCCTCTCCTACATTTTTAATCAAAATGGTGGTGGGTGTGGGAAGGTTTCATTGATTGTCAGTGAAGTTCTTGTAAAGTAAAAAAAATTGAGAATTCAACGCTTCACAGAATCAGATGATACTGATTCATCATGGAGAATATGAAAGAATTTGTTTATGTTGTCTTTTTTTCATGATTACTCTTATCAGTTACCTACAGTTGGCACATTTTATTGTACATAGTGTAACATAATACAACAAATACATCCTGAAGTGTTTGTTGTAAAGTCCACAGCAAGCTAAACATTTTGTCTTCTTCTCGACTTTCTAAAACCTCAATTCAAAACCTTAGATCTATTCTTGATTGGGCATCAACATTTCAAATTATTATATTATCAAGATTTCCAGTTTGACCATAGACAAAATGCCCCATGTAAATAAACCAACAAAATTTTCGGTTGGGAGTGAATTTAAAACATCAACTTTGGTGGAAGAGGAAATCTATCATATTTATCTGAACGTCCTACTGATGGAAACTTCCATGATGATGTGATTAATAAATATGTCCAAAGAAAAGTTGTTATTTCCAGGTTCAATCTGGAAATGACTGACCAGCTGGTGATCCATTTCATTATGATCAACAGTGCTGTCCCACAACACAAGGACATTTTCCTAGCATTATAAGAAGTTACACAACAGCTCGTGTCTTTAGAGACCAAGCTAGTCTCACATGTATTTGAAACAGCATTCTGCTGTCCAATGCCAGTTAAAACACTATAGGGCCAGTCAAAATTCAGTGATCCAGCTGGCAACTTCGGCATTGAAAAACATCCCTAATGAATATGTGACTAGTGACAAAACTACTAAAATGACAAGCCACTGGTCCTTTTGAACATCTTTGGTCCGACTTTGGTTCCACGTAAATTGTTTTAAAACGTGAATGAAACAATCTCGACCACTTTAAGGGCTCCTAATTTGTGAATATGAACAAGACTTGCACAATCTTTTCAGGGCTGAAATGCGTAAGCACAGAAATCCATGGCAAACAGAGCCGTTAAATTGGACCAGCCCTTTTTATTTCAGGAAAAGTTTCCCTGTAGCTTGTGTTTCTCTCTTGGCTATATAGTTAAGTTTTAGCCGAGTCTACCTGGACTGAACTTTGACAGGTCCTCAGAAATGTTAACTGGTATTTTGCCATCGACTTCACTGGCGAAATGCCAATTAAACTGTTTGAAAAATGATCAAAATTCAGTCCGAGTGGTCCGGCTGGTTACTTCGTTGCTACCCAAAGCTACTTTGTAATCCACTCCATGCACAAAGCATTCGGTTGTGATTTGAAATTGAAGTTCCGTACTTAGTTCCGTACAAATAGTAACCTGCAAAGACAACCTCGAGGTACAAGACAGTAAAAAAAAATTGAAGGGCTAGTGAAATGACAAGATCTCCGGTCCCACCAGCTAGTCACTGAAAAGAGCCTACATGTAGGCCTTCGTTCCTCTTTAAAGGGATCACTGAGTTGTATTTGTTTCAAATGTAAATGTTCATTTGCCATACAAGTAAGAATATGGCAGTATGTCAATTTGGAACTGGACAAATATTAAAGGGGCACATAAAACAGGACTATAAAAAAGTTTACGTCTTGCAGTTTGTATACCTTACCTTGCCATCTCTCCTTCCAGAAACAGCAAAAAGAAATCAGAGCCAACTTTATGGACAGGAATTGCAAAGAAAACAGAAATGCTGGGAACAATTCATGGATCTGATGACACAGGCATCCCGGAAAAGTGCCTAACTATAAACAGGCATCTGTAACATTTATGTTGGCTATTTGAAAAGCAGTCAGGGACTTGAAAAATCAGGGTTCTTCCCCATGTATCAAGTAAATACTGTCATCTTTTATTAGATTCTACTTTTCAAAAGGTTTTATTTAGGCTCAGTACTTGGGACAACTCTGTCATGCCGGCAACCTTTCTTTAACTTTCTGAAAGATAATATTTTGACCTGAAGCTTTCAGCATTTTCCCCAAAGAGCCATACAAACAAAAAAAACAGTTCATGCACTTGAACGTCTAAAGTGAAATGTCAAACAAAAGCAACATCCTGCTCAGTTGTTTTCTAGAGCTCAACCATTAATCGGACGGCTGATTTCCCAAAAGCAAACACAACCAGAATAAGTTCCAAAACACCCGACAAACAACCTTGCCTAAACGACATCAGCAGAGAGCAACATTTGTCCAGACTTCTATTTGTGTTTTCAAGTTATGCTATTGCAATTAAATTAACTTATGAAAATTTGATATAATTACAACTTGGAAAAATAAAAGCGTCAAGGACTTTGAACTTTATATGGTGCCCTAATTTAATCTTAAAAAATGTGATCTCCCAGAATCGCTTGGAGTACATTTCTAAGCTGACACTAAAAAAAAAATTGTTAATAATAAACAACAAATATTACAAGAAAATAATGGAGGGAGAACTATCTGTGGATGACTGCCGGGTACTATTACAAGTTTGAGTTTATTACACTCAGCGTGTCATATGTTATAACCATTTCCCGGTATTGGGTTACATAGGCTACAACACGCGGATAGTTCTACTCCAGTAATACAGCCATGACCATCCTCATTAATCATTATGGTTAAGACAAAGGCTGTGTACACTGGTAGTGTCTGTTTGACTGCTGATCAATGATAAACCACTAAACCAGATTTTTAGAGGATGTGTGTTTGGAAGGGATTGGGAGGTGACAATATTCATATTAGTATAGACCTACTTGTACATATATATGCACAGAAAGTTTCTCTACCTCTGAAATGTTTGCATTCTGGACATAAGTGTTAACCTTCTTTTTGTGCATGTTTTCATGACACTAAATCACTGTCCCTAAATTTAAATTACAAAACGATGAACCGATGAAGCTTTTGCGGACAAGTACATTTACAACTTGACTGATTGACCAGACTGCATTATTAATTTGGGTATCAATTATCCTGCGATTTAACTCTCTCTGATGCGCGTTTCTTCAAGAGAGGGAAGAGGTAATGCATCTAATTATCACCTTGTAGAAAGAATGATATCACATAAGAATTAAGGCGTTTTGAGGTGTGTTTTTTTTGTTTTTGCAGTTTTGTTGGCTTACCAGGATTGTGCCGCCACAGTTAATTGGATGATTATAAATAAAATGGACGCGGTTTGACAGGACTTTTGCTATGTTGCTAACAAATTGGCTCTGTTACACTACAGAGGGCGCTGGTTTCAAAGCGAAAGTGGGTTCAAATGAAATTCCTCTATTTTAAAGATTGTCTTGTTTGGTAAATGGATTGCACAAGACGTCATTGACTGCCATCTTTGATAACAAACAATGTAAAAGGGCACTTGTATACACGCTGCGTACTCTCAGCCAATGATAGCCTTACATGCATGACAATTCATCAGCAATGAGGGCCAATGCAAGGGGTCTATTGGGTTCAATATTGGATGAAACTCTACGGATCAAAGACCAAAGGATTATGCCATGACATGGTACATGTATTCTACAGATGGATAATCAGCAGCTTTATCAAATGAAAGTGAATGTGTTTTCAAATTTAGAGTAAATGCTCAAATTTTCTATCAATCATGAGTTGAGCAGACTTTCATTTGAGCATTGTTTTTTCTTTCTTCTGATTAACAGCCATTTAGCTGTCGACGCCATTTCGATTATTGCGGATATGAACGTGTCTTCTAGACTTGAAGTAACTGAGCCAATATATTTATGACAAAGGTAAAAACTCTGCAAGGTATAAAGTGGACACAATATGCTCATTGGCTGATTCACCTAGCCTGGCAAAGAGCTGAGACCTCACAAATGTGTGCATATCTCTGCAGCAAGGTTTTGCAGCCACATTAGGTTCTGTAGTGGAAGTGGTGGAAGTGACCGACTGGGCCTTGAGTGCCTGAACCACTCCATGAAACCCTGGTGTGACTAAACTCTACATCAATACCGTATCACGTTCAGTACTATGTTGTATGACTGGTTTTTGAAAACTGGGTTTAGAACATCATTTCCTCTTACTATCCCCCCCCCCCCCCACCCACCAGAAAGCAGAGTTTTGTTGTGCTTAGCTCATTATTTTTTTGCAGCTCTATGAAATTAGGCCCTAGTGGATTCACACTGTATAAATTAAAACTAAGGCTGCACAGTGAATATTGATTTACAAACACACACAACCAGGCAAAAAGTATAAAGGGTCATTATATGTACAATGCACACTGAGTACTTTAGTAAACCCATGGTAAACCCTGCATCCTCTTGCAGTAGTACTACTACTTACTAGCAGTACCTACCACATTCATCTGACCACTGACCCTGATTTGCCCCTGGTGAGAATTTCACATCTGTTGCACTGGGTCTCACACTGACTGAGCTGTGTATGGGGCCAAGTGAGGTGGCAGCTCAATGCATCCTTTTCTTCACCATAAGAGCTTATTCTTGTCACACAGGGCAGTATTTCTTTACAGGGCCTTATTTCAGCATGCAAAAGGGACATGGACCAGAGAAATATTTCTATAGTGCGACTGAATTATCGGAAAAGGTGAAGAGATTGCCTGGAGAGGGTCACCTTCAAAAGGGCTCCTGTGACATGGCCCTATATGAGCAAGAATTTTACCTTGTGTACATAGTAGCGCAGAATGTGTATGTACCTTTGTATGGGAGTCAGTCGTGGCTTAATTAAAGGCAGTGGACACTATTGATAATTACTCAAAATAATTATTAGCATAAAACCTTACTTGATAATGAGCAATGGAGAGAGGTTGGTGGTATTCAACATTGTGAGAAACGGCTCCCTCTGAAGTAAAGTAGTTTTTGAGAAAGAAGTAATTTTCCACGAATTTGATTTTGAGACCTCAGATTTAGAAATTGAGGTCTCAAAATCAAGCATTTGAAAGCACACAACTTCGTGTGACAATTGGGTTTTTTTTCTTTCATTATTATCTCGCAACTTTGACAACCAATTGAGCTCAAATGTTCACAGGTTTGTTATTTTGTGCATATGTTGAGATACACCAAGTGAGAAGACTGGTCTTTGACAATTACCATTAGTGTCCAATGTCTTTAATTAAAGAGGGGTTCCATGGTCAAATTCAGTTTGGTGATGCACTGATTTTCCAATAAATATAGCTCTCATAATAGTGGAAAAACATTTAAAATGCTCTGTTCTCAAGCTAAAATGTCATCAAATTTTATACTCTTTTCAGAACGAAATTGGAAGTCATCGAACAGCAAAAACAAAAGAGGTACTATGTATAAGAACATTACTAAGTCAAAATGTCAAATTTAATTTTACTTTGCAAGAATATCATCAAAATTCAGAAATTAACTACCCACTCTCAGTACAAAAATAAGCAGATGGTATATTTAAGGTGTGACACCAACAAACATTTTGAGATTTAGCCAACAAATTGAAGAGAAGGCTATTTTTTCCTTTTTGGGGGATTCATATAAAGAACTCTATCTACTGGATTTGACATTGAATCCCTTTTTTCTTTGGCATGTTTTGGCACAAGCTCCCTATAATTGTATGTATCATATTTCTTTCTTTCCAATACAGCAGTTTCGTGCAGTTGGGCTATTAACAAAGAATTTTTTTCCCAATTTTTATTTCATCTATTGTGGTCGTATTCCGCTGTAAGTACCCTTTAAACCTGTTTGGTGGCTATTTTTAGTCCAACAAATAGGTCATGGTAGGCCTCAAAAGCTCAAGAGGGCATGGGGGCAGATTGTTGTACTTGCCCCCAGTGTCAGTCTTGTATTTCACATACTTACATGAGAGTATGAGCTTGTGTAAGTACGTGTGTATGTAAGCCCATACATTAGGATATTCGGCATGACCTCAATATTGTGTAAGTATACACTCAATACAAACTCTAAGTTCCATTCGCTGTTTATCATACAATACAGTCCTGCACAGGTACAGAGAGTATATGTACCAACACGACGGAGATAGAACTGGCGTTTAAACTCAATGGCTGCATGCATTCAACACAAAAAGATAAGGGTACACTTTGAGGGCGTTACAATCATATTTTTTTAATCAAAAGGGCATCTGCGCCCACAACACATTGCAGGGTTGAGAGGAATGGACAAAAAAAGTAGAGGTACCCCTACATTTCCCCCTACTAACAGACCCCTATTTCTATTCTAATGTACCCCACTCACCCCTAAATCCAATTTGTATGCAAATGTGAGTTAAGCATGTCCGAGTACATACTCTGGTTCTTGTTCTAAGGTTATACACAATGGAAGTCCACCTAATAAAACGATGCAATAATGCCTACCAGTAAAAGACAGTGTTATCAGACTGTTTCAACCCACACAAAAATCAGAGGCCCGTTTCCATCTAGACGGCAATACACAAACGTAGCGCTTCAGGGTTATATATCATGCTTACCAAACAACATTTTATAAACAGTTTGGCATTACTAGCATACCCCCCTGACGTCTTCAAGTCCTGAGGAAACTGTAACAAGGTGAGAGAGGGAGAGAGAATCCAAGACAACCCAATTTTATCGTAAGTGCCGCCTCGCAGAAATCAAATTGCCCCGCAATAATTCTTGTTCGACAAGTTTTATTGGGAGCTGGTCACTTTGTCGATGTGCCGTGCACTATTACACTGAACACCAACTTGCATTCATAAATACAAGTTAACTCTAACATGCAGAGTGACTGCATGAGGTTTATATACAAGTACTTAGTTACATCATTTGAACAAGTTTTGTTTTCACTATAAACAACACCCTGTAGGTCGGAAACAAATTTCACGGTATGCATATTTACCTGTGAAATCAATCCCCCTTTGAGAATGAGAGCAAACCATGCTTTCTGGCACTTACTTTCCATTCCAACGCTTTGCATCCTCTGGAAGAAGATGCTATGTCCTGATTGTTATTATTATATTATTTCTAAATTGGCAGCAGCTGCAAACGGCGCAAGATCTGACTGAAGCCATGTCCTCATTGGTGGCTACGGCTTGTATGCTTTGTCATCTTGCATAGAAGTAGAGGACATCCCTAGCGATACACTCTGCAACAGTTGTAACCCTGGCAACAGTTTTGACTATAGCCACAGTCACTAATTCCATACAGTCTTATTTCAACTCAATGTAAAGTTTTTCATTGTTAAAACTGATTTATCTTTTAAAAAAATAACCTAATTTCTAAATCGTCCTTAGAGCAAGAATTTACAAGAATTTTTGTTGACTAAATCTCTACAATATTAGCCATGTCTTTAGATAGAAATGAATGGTCCCAGAAGAGAAACACACAATGTACAGAAATCCCCACCCTCAGAAATGCCAAACAATGTATATTATCCATTAATACGCCACATATATGATAAATATAACATAGGATCCATTCAGACACTGTCATGACTGTGTACTTTGTCATGATTGAAAAACTCGACTTCCTGCAAGGTTTGAGAGAGACAGAGGCACACACAGGACAAAACGGACTCCTGCCGGCGTTACTTATATATAGTCACAAAATTACATTTGCAGCAAAGTTGTAGTAATGTGTCCACCACCTGCTTAAATTCATTGACACTCTGTTTTTCACATTGCGAGGTCAACTTCTGATTTTCACAAGCTTCTCTTTGCATTTTTAATGCACAAATGTATGAATAATTAAACTGACAACTTTTTAGATATGTAGAGAAGACTCCATCTACGTGTAGGTTGGTTTGATTCATTTTTACAGCACAATTTGGTGACAAGGGACTTGGCCATGTCGAGGAGCTCTCAGCTTAACTGCTGTAGTGTAAGATATTTACCGCGTTCCTCCAATGTTCTTGGTATTGACTCCTGAGGTTTCAGTTCTAATATTATAAACACTGACCTAATGTGTTGTACAGGTATGGATTAAGGTTTGTTGTAGCTCTTTACTCCTTGAGCCATGACATGCACGAGGTTCGTTCTGCTATCATGGTAATTAATAGCAATATTTGTGGTGCAAGTAAAGATCCACATTACTGTATGTTTCAAGAATAGCAAACATAGAAACATAGAAAACTGGACAGTTCTGGACCTGAATCTTGCCAGAATACTCGGATCAATATTGAATACTCAGACCATAGAGAAAGGTTTCTCTATGGTCAGACCATAACCAGACCTCGGACTAAGCACATCTGTGCCGGAGGACACAGCTGTTGAATGCACTATGTACTTATCCCTTGCAAATGAAATTTTACAAAAACAAGTGTGAAAAGTGTTTTGTTTACATTTCACATGCTTGCTTTCTCGTTATACCGCGCAAAAGATTTAATCTCAAATTCTACGTTCTGTTTGCAAAAGTTCAGTATCTTCACTTCAAGTAAACAGACGTATAATTTATGCAGAGTTATTCATAAATGTAATCAGACATATCAGTTTTAAACAGAGTTTTTCCGGCTCGCGTACTACTCACCTGCGTACGTGCAGTATGCCCCTGTGATTTGCTCGATGGCTGTCCCTGTTTCATATGGGTACACCTCTAAAGTGTATCTCGCCAAACTCAGTTTATCCTCACACCAGTCTTTATAACACTACAGTTTTCACATATCAAGTGGAGTGCATAATAATAAACAGGTTGTCCTTCGCTGGAGTTGTATGTAGAATGGGAGTCAATCAAGGGGGGGGGGGGAATGTCCAGATTAAGTTTCACAGCAAACACATAGATGTGTGTCTTTCCAAAACAATTGTTTTGATTTGGAGTGTATACATAGTACACAAATGTGTACAAAAGCAACTTGCTCCGTGGCAGTACAGTGATGTTGTGATGGTAGTCGCTATGCTATGATGACTAGTGCAGCTTGCTCTGCTGTATAAGGTTCTCTGGTCGCCACATCACACACGGTCAATGGGTTTTCACTATCGGTCTCTCTCTCCACTAGTCACACAGGAAACGGATTCCTATGGGCTGACTGTACTCGTATTCATTCCCCTGGACTGTAGGCAACAATGCACCCCTACAAAATGAATGGCATGCCAGGCGCTCAGTGGTGTGGCTAGCTGTGGTATAGCAGTGTTGTTGTCGCCTCCATCATTGAGCAGTGTTGTTCACCGAAGCACTAAAAAACATTATGAACCACCATGGGCAAAATAACAACTATGGGGGACCATATACTCCTCATACACAATCCACCTGCTTAGTAATGTGAGGGTCACACTATGCTTTATGCCCCATATGATACAGTGTGTTGTGAGCCTATGCTCAGTACAGCAGACTACACAGGCTTGTGTTGTTGTACTGCAGTCAGTGCTATTGCTGTGTGTACACACAGAACACAAGCCATCCAACAGGGATAATCTCTGTAAGGCCCGTCCATTCAGCTTTGAAGGGGTGTTCAAAGGAATCCGATGGGGAAGAAATCACCAAGCCATACAGAAAAGGGCCCAGTAAGTAGGGCTGGGAAGTGACCACAATACTGCATCTACTTAAATGCTTAGCAACTGAATCCTGCCCTGCATTGGACAATTCTTAGCACTGACCTAGCTAGGTCAAGTAAAACGATGTTTTTTTCCACCATTTTCCACTATCGAATATAAGAAATCCAGCTTGCATGAGACAATGGTAAATACTGAAGAGGTTCACAAACCCACAGGAACTTTAAGATCACCCCAGCCTAGATTCCTTAAATTCAGGTTAATTACAACAAAACACAATCCACAAGCCCAGGGAGAGACTTAAAAACATGTGTTAGAATTTGCACTTACAAGAATGTCAAAGCACTCTATAACATCCAGACAATCTTTCAATTAGCCAAAATGTCAGGTTTATTGATGCCCTGCTTCATTCATGCTACATTGAAAGAAATGACATACATACAATGAGTCCTTCACACAGAAAAGTACATTAAAAACAGTTAACTATTACTAATTGCCTAGTGTCTTTAAAATGAGGTTATATCTTTTAAAGGCACTGGACACTATTGGTAATTACTCAAATAGTTGTTAGCATAAAAACTTACTTGGTAACGAGCAATGGAGAGCTGTTGATAGTACAACACATTGTGAGAAACAGCTCCCTCTCAAGTAACATAATTTCTCACTCAAATATTAAAAGACTTCAGGCCTGAAGCCTTTTATTATGCATCTGAAAACACACTAATTTGCTGAACAAGGTGTGTTTTCTTTCATTAATATCTTGCAACTTCTCTGACCAATTGAGTCCAAATTTTCACAGATTCCTTATCTTAAATGCATTTGTTGGTATACACCAAGCAAGAACACTGGTCTTTGACAATATTACCAAAGATGTCCAGTGCCTTTAAGAAAAACCGACAGGCTATTTCTATTTTTTCAATTCTTGTAAGCTGGAAGCTTATCATAAAACCTGTATGCTATCCATCAAATGATTCAATTGAAAGCCGCCCTCCGCATCTTCAATTGCAGTCTCCAACCATCCACAAAGCCCCAACAGTACCTCAGCAGCTAACTCATTCCTCTCTACACTCCTGGGAGATCTGGCCTTCGATCTTGCTCCGACAGTGACACCGAAATATACTACCATCATCGCAGCTGGCCAGGGACTAGTTACACCTTTTCATGTACAAAAGTGCAGGTAAAGCATTTTCCACCTTCAGTAAATAAGACCATTTATCGGGCAAATTGAGGGCTCTTTTTTAATTTCTATGTTTTAAAGGCATACTACATGGTCCTTATCAAAACCAAGGCTTCAGGTTTGGATTCGGCTCAGGCTAGCTTAGCCCTGCAGTTGTTTTGATATCAGGCACTCAGGGCTTCAAACGAACGAGAGGACGGAGCTTGAAGAAAAGCATGGGTTTCGAAAAGCGCCTATGTATGGTTTTGAATATAACATGTCTTATCTTGGCCAAGGAAGGGCTGACCACTACCTCATCTATCAGTTACAATTTGGCTTAAAGATGGTGGATCTTACAAACTTGCGAAAACTCTAACAAATGTTATTCTACAATACTAACAGAACAACAAATCGATCAAGATGTGATCAAGATGTAAACAAACAAATTATAAAGACTAAAAGTTCCATGATTTAAAAACAAAATAAAAGCTATGATTGAAGAAATCTAACTACATGTATATGGTCCTTAAAAAAATCCTACAGATTTTAAAAAGCTCAAAAGTAACCACCATTATTAGTAGATTGCTGATACCCTTTAACTCATTTTGAAGAAATGTATTGTGCATTCGTATTTCAGAAACAGATGAGATTTTTGTTTTTTTGGCATTCCCACTGAAAAAAAATTATACAAAACAATACATCATTCTACCCAAAGCCAAATCCAACTTCTCATGACCTCTGTAGTGACTTGACAATTATGCCAATGAAAACAAGAACAGTCTTTTAACATTCTCGATTAGAGCATTAGAGTAATGTACTTGCCTGTCGTGTAAGTCAATAATTCTCAACTTGCTCCACCACCCAATCCACCCAGAAACAATGCCAATATTTTCCCATTAGCTTTGCTAAATACTCCACCACACAGGGCTTTAAAGGTTAAAACCATGATTAAAAAAAAAAGTAATCGCATTTGCATACAGAGAGTGAGCACAAGACCCTATCTGATAACTCATAATCTCCAAAACAAAAACTCCAGTTAATCTTAAGCTGGATTAGTGAATCAAGCTGAAATGTTAAGTTGGCTGTGAGTTTACATGGATTACAAAATGTGTAGACACTTGGACCCCGTTCCCTCTGGGCCCCTGCATTGATCTCCCAATTCGAGAAAAAGGCGATCAAGACCCCGAAAGGGCGATCAAAGGGTGATCAACGAGAAACAGGCTCCAGTGGGAGCACGGGGGCAATCAGGATCTGACCGTCCAATTTTGATCCTCCTCGGGAGTAGGAATAAAGCGGGTCTTATCGCCCTCGTGGATTAATGGGCGATCAAAAGTCTAGTGGGAATGCAAAGGGCTAGCAAACAGTGTTCTTTTGAACCCACTTCCATTCCCAAAAAGGGGAATCGATGCGCGATCATACTCAAGTGGGAACGCGACCGTGATTTCACGCCTGCAGCCAATCTTGTTGCGGGATCCCAATCTCGCAATTGTGGATCCAGCGGGAATGCAGTCTTTGGTTCACAAGTGTAACATAACAACTGTACTTTTTCTAAAGTTTTAAACTACATATAGGCCTATGGACCATGTGAACTTTGTTTACAATGAGTGTGACCTTGTGCATTCTCCAGGTATTCTGGCAGGCAAGGTACTACACTGGTTTAAATTTTGTGTCATAATTTCCACATAAATCCAAGAGTTATGAAAGTAAAGCATGAACAAGTTTTGAGATGTGCCCACCATATCAAAAGTTGATAAAAATTGGACAGTGCAATCTCCATAAAATATATAATTTCATGTTTTCTTCCGCTAGGCTGTGTACAAATCGTGCCTGCAGGAAGTCCAGGTCACGTCGTCTATACAATGATCATTAACTTCAAAACAAAAGAGCTATGTTCTGAACTAGCAGTATAATCTAACATTGGGTTCCATCATAATGATAAAAGAAATTGAGACACCTTTTTGGATTTGATGGCAGTGCAGAGACAAAGCTTTGGATGTCATCACGACATCTTGATTTATATTTGGGGGTAGGAATCAGCGTAGTGAATTTTTAGCCTCCAGTGAAAATGGTGGTCATATGACGGAGGTATAAATTCACAACGCTGAATTAAGACGTCCTGATGACTGTAATAGGTACGTTGCTGAACTACCCTCCAAAAGTGTTTCTAAAATTATTTGTTAATGATGAACTGTTTGGTTACAAGTATTTTACATGTAGCATGTCTGCCACTCACAACCTATCTCAGATGCGATAATAGTCAACTCTTTCTATAATAAGAACTACATACATGTATTATAATGAGGCTTTGCTCATAAAGAGCAACTGAAGTCCCGAATCTCATTTCTGCATTTTTTCCCCTTTTTTTCTGTCCTCTTATAACAGCGTTCCTGTTTAATAAAGAGGTAATTTGGCCAGTCCCAGTGACCTTGTTATAACGAGAGTCCACTGTACAGACTAAATGTAAGGCCAAGTAAAAAATAGAAAAGGGGGAAAAACAGAGGATGATTACCAAGTCTATTTTATTTATTTCCTTTTAGAATTTTGTTGTATAGGAGGAAAGAGCTAGCCTAAATGTGCTGGCTTTGGAGAACTTTAGAAACCTTTCTAAAAGTATAGGTGAATTAAATAAAATATAAAATAAAAAAGAATGATGCCATGTTGAAGCCAAAATAAGATCAAATTTTGTCTTTTTGTCCCCAAAGGGGGGGGGGGGAATGGATGCAGCTTCCTTCAACAGAAACAAGTGATTTTTTGTTGTTTTATTTAATCCCATTTTGAGGACATAATATACATTCATTATTATATTAACGTGTCACAGTCTAATCAGCACACTGTACTTTCCCTACATGTCAAGTAAAAAAAATATGGTTTTTAAATGTTGCATATGTTTTCCCTGAAATAAATGCAGCATACAATTGTTTTACCAGATGAGAGATCGAAGTGTGGCATAAAACAAATGCTGCCTCTATAAAAGTAAAAAAATCAGCATGAGCCCAACAGACGCTGTGCTTCACACAGCACTAAAGCACAGCGCTAGATGAACGGGCAGCATTGCAGCTGCACACATTAAATATTTACACATGGCGGGAAAATTAATAGCGATGTTGTTTCTCTTCCCCCCCCCCCCCCCCCCTCACCAACTTGAAGCTGGGACAATTGTGATGACACTGTCGCTGCCCAAGAGGACAAAGGGAAAGCGTGCACCGAATAAGGGCGTTGCAATGATATTAACAGAGAAACTAATCAAATGCTGCTCAAGAAGTTTCTGCAATCATTAAAATTTGATGATTTGAAACCATACAATGAAAATATAATTATTATTTTTGTTTTTGTGTGTAGTTTTTAAACTGTTAAGGAGTTTCTATTTGCCATTTGAAAAGTCGATCAAATTGTGTCTGCTCTTGTTAAGGTTAAAAAAATAACTATTGACGGAATATGCAATTTTTTTGCCAGGAACATGCATTTTACATAGACCATCATCTTGTCAAGAAGAATTATCATACTTTACACATGTTTTAAGATAATGCTTTATTAGTAGATGCTCTCTTTTTTCCAGAAAAAAATCTCCTTCCAGGCAAAACAAAAAAATGGAAACAAACTTTGCAAGCAAGCAAGAATATAAAAAAAATATTGTTAAGAAAGACACGTTATCCCCCGTAATTTTGTACAAAACCTTACGCTGCCAGAGTCCTACCAATTGGCCGGGCTACCAGCAGTAGTATCTTTAGTTTTCAGAAACTGTGAGTTATTACATAGCTATCTGTTCCAAGCAGTCTTGAATGCCATACCGAAGGAAACAAAAAAATATAACAATAGATCTAGCTGAAACGCATTACAAATGCAGTTTACTTTCAGAGATTTAAGCATCACGAAAAGTGCACAGAAATGTTTATTTAATCTTTATTTGCCATTTATAAAGAATATACTTGTAAAATTGATAACAGATTTTCTGTGTTAGAAGAAGCACAGAAGTCACAATCAAGTACATGTATTTTTCATTTTACTTGGATGAACAGTAACAGCAGCTTTATAAAGTGCTCAATCCACCCTTTGCTCATCAAATCATTTTATTATGGCTGAATCACCGATTGTTCAGTTTAACGTTATTAGTTCTTCAATCACAAAACTTCAATCACGAATCTGAAATGCGCCTGCCACAGGGAAAAATTTGTTCAAATTTTCCTTTCAAAATGGAATTGCATTATCACCAGGCCAGGCCCAAAGTTTCAACTTTGAAAAGGCCAGTCCCATTTTCATTTTGCAAGGGGAACTTCCATTGCAAAATCTTTAAGACTATGGGAAACATTTGAAGGGGCACCAAGACCAAGACCTGGGCTGCGTTCTACTGGCGCAAACAGATCGCAACTGCTCGCAAAAACCTTTGTAATAATTTGTGATCGATTGGAACGATTGCTTGCACACTTTGTAGGGTGGCAGTATGACACTGCTCTGTATGCAGTAAGGTTTTATTATTCTTAATTGAAAAACACAAGACCGCTGGACTAGTCCGGTGGTGAGTTTATTGGCCTGAAACTTAAACTACTGGCCTCAGGCATGTGGTCCTGAGTCAAATTCAAGCCCCGTTTGCAGTGCAAAGATTTTAAAATCATTGTCACCTCAAATGCTAACATGAAACTCATTATTTGAGAGGGGAGAAATAGTACTAGTGATGAACACGGGCAATTTCTATAAGTAGTAGGAAAAAAAGTACAAAATGTACCTGCACTTTTATAAGGCACTCATAAAAAAAATCACCTTCAATAGCAGGACTGTAAATCATGTAATGGACACATTCGTTGTACTGGCTCACTGTCTAGATCCATCAAACTTAATATGAATTTCAAATTTTCTAAATGCACTTTCCAACGACAAAAAATACACAAAAATAGCTCATAATATAAAAAAAAAAAAAAAAAAAAATGAGCAACTTTCTTTATAATGGAGACTCATCATAACTATGTGAGCTTGTCTCACAGCACTCACACTAATCTACGATGTGCAATTAGCTAACAAGGAACTTTGAGATAAATTTGTCAATTTCAAGTTGCTACAAATATTTCACCATTATCTCTCTGTGAAATATTCCGATGTTGATTCAGACTTAGAAATTTATTACCAACTACTGCTAAAGTTATTTTTTTCTTGAAAATAGAGTGTACATAGTTTTGATCCTGTAGGTAGATGATATTTTTTAAATGATTTGATGGCAGTTCAGCTTGCAGTCAAAACATTATAAATACAGGTAATCTGTAGCTACCACCAAGTATGACTTACGAGCATAGTGCTTACAGTATTAGTCTTCTTCATCGTTTGTTAGGTTTATTTAGTGTAATAGTTTAGAGTGAATGCAATTGTTAAAACAGCCCTTTAAAAGCAACTGTAATGATTGCATTTGTAAGTTGTAGGCCTATATAGATCTTCATCAGCTGTATGTACCTGTTATCTACATCACTTACTGTAGCACCGTCATTTTCAGAGCATGAACTGCTAAGAATATTGGCCGCAGCAGCCAAAAATCATTAAAGAGGGGCTCCAAGGTAAAAATTCAGTTTTGTGATGCACGCATTTTCCAATAGATAAAGTCCTTATGAAAGTGTGGACAAAATTATTACAAGTGTCTAACCTCATGCTAAAACGATGTGAATTGGATTTTGTTATATTGATACTTTTTTGAATGAAATTTGAAGTATGACATCATCAGACGTCCAATGCTCAAGATTGCACAGTAAGGCTTTTAAAACCAAGATGAACACCAAGTCAGAAGTTTTCTGAAGTCCTCATTTTAATTCAGCGTGTTTTAGCCAAACTTTTGGTTCAGAATGACCGGTGAGAACCCTGTAAGCATATGGGCAATTCCACGGTTAGTTTCGTTACACTTTTAGCTGCTTAGTACAGCTCTGTGATCTCCAATATTAACATGAAAGCCTATCAAGTCTCCATTTTTGTACCATGGCTACATCTTGGTTAGACCTAATATACAACAAAATTACAAACTTCTAGACACATTTATTCCGTTGTTATGATCAGTTTAATTTTGGTTAGTTACGTTACAAAAAAGGGACATGGAAAAAAAATGCTGTCTTTGAACAAAAAGTTTCCTCAACAGGGTACAGCTGAAACAAACTTTACTATTTCTATAACTACAAGGGTACTAGCAAGTGTTTTGGTAGGGAAAAAATAAAATAACTCTTATCAGTTCCAGGCATTGCCCCAAAATCATGGTTAGTTACGTTACAGTTAGTTACGTTACACTTTGTCCGTGACTAATACTATTTGGGATACACCCTTTGTACTTCACTCACAGCTCTAATCTGGTCTATATTAGTAACTAGTATGCAATACTACACTATATACAAATCAATTAAGCAAAAAACAATGGAATAAAGTAATATTTGGTAACAAAAATTGCAAAAAAGGTATAAAAAGCCATTACCTCGCCATATCATTAACCCAGGTCACATATATACAAAATGTTTATATCTGTAACATATAAACTTGTTCCTTTACATTCATAAGCCATGCAGTATTTTAAAGTCACAATAAACCAAGTGAATTTCTCTCTTACATAGATACCAAAGAAAACAAAACAATAGAAAGGATGTTAAATGAGTCGCTTGTCTTGACTCTTGGTCATGGACACTAATCTTACAGTTAAACAGAAATTTTGAAATGCTCGCGATTGTTGACATTTTCTGGCACATCTAGCTTGAAATCATTTTGTCCCTCGTATAGAAGATACAAACATTTTGAGTGGGCCATTTTACAGAAGATGCTTCACTGCCCCTCCCATGCCATCCACATGACCTTTGCCATGGAGGTGCAGAAGAAAGTCCAGCGAATTTCAATCTTGTGCTGCTCTTGAAGTACAGCTGTCACGCTCCACAATGCTTTTCAGCTTAATGCTTAAATGGGCAGTCTCTCTCTCTTCATCACACCCTCCCTCCTTTCCTAACCCACCCTGACCTACCAACACCAGTTCCTCTTTGCCCTTCTACTACATACATGTACCCCCTCCCTAATTAATAACTAAAGCCTTTGATTATCCCATGTACAAAGGAAGACTTATTATAATATTAAACCTTTTGAACACGTTCCGGTCCTACTGTTTTTGTGCTTAGTCCTAAAAAAAATCTCTACGAGATGCACATCAAATGTTTTTGTTTTTTTCACACTAATCGCATCCCATGGTCTGTTTGCACAGGGCAACAAGCTTATAATGAGTTTGCTTCCCCCTTACATACAAGCTGATATTGTTGACGATTAGACAGCAAAATCTCTCGCTGTTTCTTATGTCACAAAATGTCTGGACGGCCACTGCCTTTTTCTCCTAGTTGTATTTTTTGTAGTGACTAGCTGCCTTTATGTTTTCTTAGTGTTGCTAATTGCTTTTCCTTGTTTGAAAATGGCCAGTTTGATCTATGGACATAAAAATAAGGAACAAAGTCAATCAACTTTTTTGAAAATTGCAATTTTTATAACTACACATATGTATGTACCTGATGAACAATGTTAGAATTATACACATGCAGCACTTGTACAAAACTCTCATTAATTTAGTATATAGAAGAGAAATACAACTTTAAGATAACCCTTTAAAATAAAATTCATGTGGATTACACCATGTAACTTTATTGTCATCAAACTTACCCCAAAAAGTTCACCACAAAAGTTGAAGAAGATGAACTTGTAGGACAGGGGTGTTGCGCATGGATCTTGCATACATAATATGCATACAGACAAAATGAGGCACATGGCAAACAAAACATTGCTAGAAGTTGAATTGTGGGTCAAAGAACAGTATCACACTTCCCTAACTTGTTTAAACTCTACAACATGGCTGAAAACTTATGCTTGTGTCAACTTAGCAGCATCTTAATAGTCTTTATGTCGGTTAGTTACGTTACGGTCCGGTTAGTTACGTTACATAGTTAGTTACGTTACAGTTTTTGACTGCTTCTATTTTCCACATGGTACAATTTTTATGATTTTTCCTTCCTTATTTTAATTAAGGATTGCACCAAGTAGGAAAATTCAAGATATAAACATTTTAATTGATTGCCTTCTCTACAGGCAGAAACAATTGGAAGTTTTGGTTAGTTACGTTACATAAGGTTTAATGGAGGTACAAGCTTCACAGATTGATGGTCTGAATCTATCACAAACACAAATTTTGACGATTGCAGCCAATGTGTAGGTCCAATCAATGAATAAATATGACTAGATTGATTTGATACCTTGTTATCTTCCCCCTTCAGTAGTAAATTGAAGTTGCACAACTTTTTTACACATAATTTCATGATAAAACATTGTTGGCACAAAAATTATTTTTTTGTAACTTTCTTGCAAAGACATGACATTGAAACCATTTTTTCCTGAATATTTGATGTATATGCTACAATATAAGCCTACTTTTTACTTAAAAAACACAATTCTAAATTTTGAGGTCATGTCCACTTCTTCATGGAATTGCCCATATGCATCTTTTTTTGAAATTCTTCAAAGCTACAAGAACTAGATTCATTGTGTCCATATGGATGTAATGTGTACATACATGAAGCGTTTATCATTGACAAAATACAGCTATTTCACAAAAATCAGAAGAAATTCACCCATTAAGTTTCCCTTTTACCAGGGAAATTAAGTGTGTATTTTTCTTCAAATTTTGTATAAAAAAATAGACTTAGACCAGTGTAACATATGCAACTAAATGTAATAATGATGTACAATTTTGAACAATGAACAATGAAACACTGCGTCACTGTCCAATAGAGCAAGGACACAAAATCTTTTCATGAGGGGGATACTGGAAAAAGAGTTTGGGGACAATAATTGAACACAGCACTACATGCAAGGCAAAAATTATTAAAAACCCTCTTGGAACACCCCTCTCTGTTTAATGGAATATGCCTTGTGGTCCTGCTCCAATAAATATGCCCAATGTATTGAATTTGCATATGACTGACCCCCAGTTGACCTTGGCATAAAAAAAAACTGCTTTAGTGGTCGGCAATGCAGTTCAATGCTTCATTACCCTTGCAGCAATCTGGAGTGGAGTATTGAGAGACCAATGAAATTGCTGTCTTTTTGTTATAATAAATATTATATTTTAACGGTTTCTGGTAAAAGAGGCAACCTCCATACATTTATGATGCTATGGTAAACCATATAAAAGAAGTGACAAACTAAGAACACAATTTAGTCATGTTTTTATTACATTGTGATTATGAATAACATGGGTACAAACAGTGTAAAGAATGTTTAAATAAAAAATTAAAAAATTCTGCCAACATTTATGCGCACAACTTTCATCTTCTTATTGAGTGGGTCTACATCGATGGTAACAAAACCACCAAAATCCTCAAAAGTGCCCTACAGTACACTGGAATCAGTAGGGTTCAAGATACATCTGAGAACAGCAGACAACGCTCTCAAACAATCTCAAACTTTCAACATACACTGACATTTTTTCAATGTATAATTCAGGGTTTATCCTTTACGCACTTTAAGTGACTAACCAGCAGGATCAGATGGCTTGTCATGTCCATCACCTTTTTCATTTAGTCAATATTGTAAATGTAATAGGGATGCTTTCCAACAATGAGCTGGTCAGACAGACAACTTGGAATGCATTTTTGCCTGGTCCTCAGGCTGCTTTTGTGGCCAGCGGACCACTGTCAAGGGAGAATGGTGAAACTACAAGCACAAGGAAAAAACTATGTGAAAGATCTCGCGTCAACTTCATAGCGCTGCTAAGCAGAAAATATTGCTTGGTAATTTGCTGCTAAGGGAAAATAGGCAGAAAATTGGTCTCAAACTGTTTGGCGCTGGTAACCTTACTCTTGTAACTTTCAAGCGTAATTTTGTTGTACATTACTTAGCTTCTTGTTGTGCTTCACAGCAGATCTATGAAATCATCAAGGTAAAAATATCACTATTAGGTCTTGTACTTACAGATTTATGCACACTACTACAACAAGTACAGGGAATTGTAAACATCTGGTAGAAACCTTGAACCCTGTGCACAATCAGTGTGTACATTGTACAGCGTGATAAACTTGTGTACTTGCTCAGTATTGGAAGAAATTTGTTTACAGAACCACTACCTATACAACCACATGAAGGTGGAACAACACTGTATTGTACAGGTACAGTGTATATTCTACCAAGCATACATTTCATTGAAAGCATGAACCTCTGCTCTAATACAAATTAAAACTTAATTTAACCATTGCAGCCTATTCGATAGGTTTTTATAACACTGAATGCATGAAATGCACACCCCTACAGACAAATGGAACAGTCGGTCACACATCATGAATCATGCATGTCTTTCCCAAGGGCTCTTTGCATCTCATTAACCCAAAGCTTGATCCTGTTGTCCAAAGCGCAGTTCCCCAATTAGCAAGAAGAGAATAAAACCATACTGCCCTCTATATTCAACTGGCATACAATACTTTGTGTGTGTATAGTGCAAGAGTTGTGTAGGGGAAAGAAAAATCTGTTGCAATTTCTCCAATAATCCCTGGAGTTTTCAACCTTCATGATTTAACAAACCATTTTCAAACCAACCTAGAGTCTTTTTTTTTTTTTTACATTCTGAAATTCATAGGGGAGTATTTTGGAGCAAGGGGATTAAAGGTTTCTATTCAGAATTTAATCTGTGGTTCTGAAGCTCATGCTGTGACTGTCAGAGGGGAATTAACTAGCCCAAAGAATGGCCAGGCTAATATCGAGCCAAGTCTTGGCCAAAATGGCTAATGGTGACACTTTGACCCCAGTGGAGTCTTTGTCCACGACCATTTTCTGTAATGTTCTCATTTACCACTTCTTCATGTAAGTCTTTGAGAAAGACTCTACTAGACTCGAAACGTCAGGAAATTAACTAATTTGTTTGCATGCCATCGGTCCTTTTGGTTGAAGCATTTTTTATTTTATTTTTTTAAGGGCAAAAAGGGGTTTGTTCGGTTTTTTGCTATTGTTATTAAACTAAATAATTGGGTGGACCATTACCAAGAGGCTAATTTTGATAAGTTGTTTACCACTTCTTTGCTGTTTTAATTACTCCCCGAACAATTTCACTGAAAGGCTACAGTCCAGAGGATAGATTGTAAAATGTTTTTGCAGTAACCAGTATCTCGTGAAACTACTGGCTTCCAACTAACCATAGTCATAACTCGCGAGAGCAGTAGCCTTGCCTGGAGCGGCAGTTTCGCTAGAATATAATAATAAATAAGAGAGCTCGGATTCACTATCACTGCGACAAACATTTAACGACCTGTCCAGAAGTCTAACAGTCCAGTCATGCATTCGCAGAAAATTTTATCAACAACACACAGATGATTAAAATGAATGAAAATTACCCTCTTCCCTAAGATGCGGTCAGTCCTTTCCTTTAAGCCATCTCTGGCTTGGGAATTGCAGACGAGGAAGGGACTCTTATAAATGGAGCTCATTGCTCAATAATGGGGGTTCCTTCCTACCAAGTTACAGCGTCTAGCACTGGTTGACCACAGAGAACTTAAAGGTATTATCTCATAATGCCTATCCTTTTGACCCTCCAGTGCATCAAGTCTTAATCTACATACAGTTGAGAAACTCGTGGTAAGAATGCTCCATAGGGCCATTCAGAACAATCAATATTTACAAATTGCGACCTTTTTTTATTTTGAAAATTTGGTTCTTCTGCTGCCACATACATGTAGAGCTCAAATATCTTCGTTTCAACAAGAAGAAACAACAACATGGAGTTCTATGTTTGGATCGTTATGCATCGAGCCACGTTCCCATGAAAGGCCCTTGAGAAATCATGTACACAAAAAATATTTGAATTTATAGAATATGTTGTGTGAAAGACAATCTTACTATGTAGCCTACTACAGAGGGCAAGGCTATTTTCATGGGCACTATTTTAAGAAAATCTTAAATCTTTAAGTCAATGGGAAACTTTTGAAGGGGTACCAAGGCCAAGACCGAGGGCAACAGAGGCCATGCCTCCTTGGACTCAGTACTCTATGCCTGGTACTGTACGTGTACAAGCTTTCTACATAGCTTCTGATTGGACTCTGGATGCCAAAAGGTACTCAGTCACCTAAATGTATGACTCAACAGAAAACATTCAGAAGTTATTAATTATTTTTTCCCCTGTTTAGAAAAAAAATACCAAGATATGGGGTCAGAATCTTATGAACAACTTGAAAATTTCCTCCTCGCATTACTGGTGAACTTCCTCGTTACAAGGGTGTGGTTGTTGTGCGTTTCAAATGATGCAGTACAGTTCTGCCCAATGGCAAAAAGAGTGGTTTCCCCTTGAAAATTATTGAAAGCCGTTGTTTTTGGCACATTTGATTTTACAATCAAGCATGTAGAAGGGCTTTAGAAGTTTAATAAATCCCTGTTTACATTATTTCCCCAAAATCTCTAAAATTTGTTACGTTTCTTGGGAACATCTCAAGAAACTTAACAAATATAAAATAAATGCTGTACACAATCAAGCCATTCACACTATACATACCCGTGTATTATACACAGGCCTTTTGTTTCTACATATTAAATTTTCACAACATTATTTGAAACAAAACTAAATTTCTGACGGGGTCCCTAGATCTGCCACAGACAGAGAGATAATTTTAATAACATAATGGTACAATCACAAACACAGCAGAGCTGTCTGCACTTGGCAGAGTGAAACAAAAGTACAAGCTACCTGAACACTCAGTGTGAGTAGAGAGAGTCTCCTTCTAATCAATACTTATTTTTTCCGAACAGAAACCTCTGATGTTATTATTACGGCAGGGTCCTCATGGAATCAATGCAAGTGCAATGACTAAAGCAACACGACCGATTGGGATTGGGGGGAACGAGGGCGAGACTACAACGTCGCGCCGTCGTACTAGATGGGAATGTCTTTGGCGATTGTTTATTGTTGAAGGGAAGAAAAAGGCTGGGTACCAGTGATGTTTGTACGAAACCATACACTACATGTATCATCCAAACAAGTTATTTTGAAGATACATCCAGTTCTCCCAAAGCACAAGCTATTTTGAAGATACATCCAGTTCTCCCAAAGCACAAGCTCGCAGAGCCCGCTGATTCAGAACAATTTGTGTGCCAAAACGTGCACAAATTGATTCGTGAACAAATAAAAGTAATAAATTATTCATTTCAGATTAAAACATCAAGAGAAAACAATTTTGGTTGCTCTCCAAATTGCACAGTAGGGCTTTTAAAACAGCAATAAACACCAAGTAGAAAACATTTAAAAACCTTGTTTCAATTATCCCAAAACTAGCATAAACCCAACAGTCCAGTTTATCATCCACTATTGTGCATCAAGCAATGTGGCCACAGCACTGATGAAAATTCTCTCCACTTTAATAATAGTCGGAATGGAAGCCATATTGGGGAGGGGAAAAAATCTCTCCTCTGATCCCAATGTGAGCAAATTATGGCAGAATTGAGTTGATTGGTGTCCAACCCTCTAAAGCACGGTTATTAAAGCCCAGCCACACACAAACCTGATGCATAAGGAGAATCGCAATCAGGGATAATCTGTACTAATAGTGGGGCCATTGAACTTGTCCCGCATACCCATCATCACAATTAGTAGTAGGCTCTCTAGCCTGTGGCTGTGCCCAGTGGCAGAGCCAGTGAATTCAGAGAGAGAGGAGAGAAAGAGACTGCGCGAGAGAGGGACATAAGCTTGTTTAAGAGGCAGCCTATACTATATGTGGTGCGCTGCGGTTATTGAACCCTCGCATCCCAAGCACAGCAAGAATCCCTGATGATCAAGAGGAGAATCCCCCAGGATTTCATTTGATTATCTGCAAGTGACTGATGAGAGATGAACTAATTGATATCTGAATTTCTCTTCCATTGTGCTGCGAGAGAGAAGGGGGTGAGAACAAAAATGTTCTGGGGAGAAAAATGATATCACGATTGGAAGGGGGAATGTGACACGGGGAAAAATAGATGTGGGGGGGGCAGCATCAGGTTACATGAACTGACGCCAGATTGTAGGTATACGCTAAACTGATCTATCGTGACTCCATATGAAATGCATCCTCAGTGATCAAGTGGACGTTCCTTTCCTAATCAGTGTACACACAGCCCATCCAGCCGAGACTGAATTTCAAAACATTAACATACAACCCTGTTTTTTCAGAGTCTATTATTTTAACAAGTTGGCCCCTTTTATTCAGATCAATGGCCAAAGATACTCCAGGGTTGAAATTGTGCCAGCATGTAATTATCCCAATATTTGTCTTGAATTACACATACACAAAAGTAAACTGCAAGGGAGAAACTGTGTTGACTGAGCAATAATTGGTACCATTTCTAAATCAAGTTTAAGCAATCGATGGAGTTCCTTGTTTAACATTTTAAAAATTTAATGTAATTTGTTGCACCACTTTCCTACCCCCCCCCCCCCCAAACAGTTATAGTGAGCGGGTCTTTTGCGTTTACTAATTTGACACCACAACCGAGATGCACAAAAGAGACAATGCCCTACCTACGATCAGTCTTATTAACTCTCAGTGATGCTCAATTTATTACTCTCCTTTTTAAAGCCCTTTTGTCAAAATTACGTACCTTTGTATTGTTTGAAACTCACCCCCTGGGCTGCCATGTCAACCCATTTTTTGTTTCTGTTACAAAAGCAAGACTGTTTATAGTATCAATGTTACCTATGTTTTCCGTAGTCCTGAATACACAAGTTCAGGAATTTTTTATGCAATATTTTTTGTAATTTTGATCAGGTGTTCTCCCCTCGGGACTCGAAATTAACACTGGACTGAAGCCTGGGGCCAGTGTTTTAAGCATTGCGCCAGTAAACTCATTACTGGACTAGTCAAGTGGTCATTGTGTTTTTGTTCAAATGCTGACTTTAACTAAGAAAAAAAATAAACTACGCAGTATTTCCAGCTTTTGTAAGAGCACAACAAGTAGCTAAGCACAACAAAATTATGACTACCAAAGTAGGGTTACCAGCTAAAATACCATGTCACACTTATAAAATGTGACTGGTATCCTACAAATTTTGCAGAGCAGATAATCTTCAAGAAATTTTGTCTGCTTTAAACAGCTCTATGAAATTGGGCCCTGCTGGCAAACCCTAAACAAAGGCTATATGGTGATAGTTCCAAAACAAATATTACCTTGTTTGGAGGCGACCCATTTGCAGTAATTCATCATGTTCATTTCTTTCTTCTAGTTCCCAACAAACAACTGATTATTGTCTGAGAGTCAAACTTCGCCTCTCTATATCACTGGAGCCAGGCCACTGACGACCCGATAAGGGCCAAGCCCTTGTACATGATTTATGAGTTAACCTAGATACCCCTACATATTGGTGTACCAGAAATCCACGACTCGCAAATCATAATTCAATCCCATCCACATAGTCAAGATAAGTGTGTATACAACATTGGTTTTTCATTGAATTGAATCAGCTTATTTCAACTCGTAGAGAGGGTGGAAAAGTACGTGTCTACACGTAGTGGTCCTAAAATACCATTGATAGGCCTTCCTCTGACTGTACTTGGTTTGAACTACACAGCTTGGGAACCCCACCCCCCCCCCCCCCACCCCCTTCACCCTTCCACCAAACCTTAGTTGCTGTGTGCAGCTAGACCTGATCCTAATCACCACATTAGACCAATCGTTCCGGGGGAAGGGGTCTCATTACCCACCCCACAAGTCATTCTTACGATGAACCCCCGCCCAGGATGGGTGTAGTCTGAAATTACACTGTGGATCTACGAATGAAAATAAGGGTTACATGCGCAGAATGACGAAGACGCAGTTTGGAAAACACTGGAACAGGATGGCATTGCATTATTATGGTGTATAAATAAACCCTTAAAAAAAGATTTTGATAAGAAATTAGTCAGTCCGAATTTGCTGGTGACTGCTTCCAGGACACATTTAAGTTCTCGCACAAATAAGACCACTCAACTTGACAGTCTAACATGGATTTGGTAATAATTGTGTCAAATGCACATGGAAATAGAAATGAGCTGTTCCTTTGTCAGGCATGAAAATGCATTTTGTATAACAATACAAAAAAGTGCACATCAAGACTTTGTACTTTTTTTCAGTTTTCAAAGCTGAGAAACCACAAAATAAGGAAATCAGCTCATCTGCTGAAAAGTTGCATGCCATCTTGTTGGTGAGAATCTTTTGAAAATACACATATCTCTGGTCAGCGGAATTCTTAAGGAAAATGGCAAAAAAATTAATTACCAAAATATTTGTGTTGAACAAAAAGCTTTGTCCTTATCAAACAAAACAAGAATAAGAGAGTGCATGTGCCTTGTTGCTGTTCGATTAACGGATGTAGATTGTAATGTATTTGTCACATTTGTTTATCTTGGCAAGACTGATCAGATCTTTCTTTCTCTGTGCAGTCATCTTTCTGGGGGTTTTCCCGCTTCAAACAAATCCCCCAAAAAACAAACTATCAAAAGGCATGAAGGGGCAACATAGTTCAGACCCAATTTAACATAATGAGATACGGTAAAAAAAACATTATACAGTCTTATCCTAGTGCACGTATCTACCAATAAGAACCAATAAGAACCAATCAAGAACCCACACTCTGCTGATCAGAAACATAAAAGTTTGAGTTTGGTGCTCTATACATCTCAGCCATGCCAAGGTATTCATACAATGTACATCGTGGAGATGATTATCATTTAAGGTGGTGGCAAAATCATCTTGTGATGAGACTGAGGGCGCTTAAACAAACCAAAACATATTAAGACATGTTTAATATTTAGAATACAATTTTGCGTTTCACTAAGGTGGTGCTGACTGCACACAGCAGCCACTGCCAGAAATAGAGGCGAACCCCTTTTTTTTAACGATAATGTGTAACTGGGTTCTTTTACTTACATTACACGACACACAGACCTACAGCTTTACGCCCCATGCCTTAGAGAACACAAGTGTCAAGAACCCACACTCTGCTGATCAGAAACAGTTTGAATTTGGTGCTCTTTACATCTCAGCCATGCCAAGGAATCCATATTTACTATTGTACATCGTGAAGATGATAACCATTTAAGGTGGTGGCAAAATCATCCTTTTTGGTTCTTTCCATGGCACTTACTACAAAACACTACTATATTTTTTTACATATTGAATAATGAATTGATGGAAGAAAACTCATGGTAGGTACTATCAAAATGAATGATCTTGACCTTAAAGTGAAAGTCCCCTTGGCAAGCAAGATAACATAATGTTCAAACATGTACATGTAGCATGTGTGTCAATCCTCTGCGCAAACGAACCCAAAACTAAGAGCAAGACAAGATGAGACATGTTTCTCCAGCTTGATGGTGAACACATCAATGGAATACAAAAAAGTAATGTACTGCATAACGATATTATAACCATTTCATAAACATTATTTTCATAATTTCAAATAAAAAAGAGCAAAAGCCAGACTTTACGCACAATGCCTGGGACCCAATTTCATGAAGCTGCTGAAGCAGAAAATACTGCTTTTAAAACAATTTACTGCTAAAGCAGAAATGAGCAGGATATTATTCACCAATTGTACTTGTGATGTGATAGTTTGGCTGGTAATCTTATTCTGTGTTTTTTTGCTCTGCAAATTTTCAATAAAGAATTCAGACTGAAAATTTTGTTCATCAGAACATGAACAGATTGGTCGAGTTTCAGGGACTCTGCAGAATCAGGGAGAGTTGGCAGCTTTTATATCGCCATAGTACATGTATCACCCCCTCCCCCTACCAACCAGTGTTCACCTTACACAATTAATTCTTTTTCAGTCAACATGCAGCTTGAGTGTCTCGAGCACTGCCTCTTCTCTAAAAACAAAATTGCTCTGCTTGAAAACCATTCTTGGTGTCCCTTTAAATGGGATTCACTATGGCTTTGACTGCCTGATACAGCATGGGATTCCAGCAGGAAGCCGAGTGATTGGGATTTCGTCAGGTTGCCCTCTTCTATCACTGTCAACGGGACAGGGCACTGGGCGCATTGCTGTGTCATGGACTTAAAGGGATAGTCTAGTCACCTCTATTTTTAAACAGTACAAAAATATGATATTTAACAGTCAAACAGCCATGTCTGAAGTGACGCTAGGGTTTCAAGCTGTGGGTATATCACTCCGCATTGTGTCTAGATAAACAAAGCCATTGTTTTTCCTCATTCACATGTGTGGATGTTCAGGACAGCAACAAATGAAAACAATGACAACGGAAACCAAGTTTACAAATTCTTTGCATTGCTCAGACTTAACACAAAAAGGGGAGGGGCGGGGGCAGTCCAAAGTTTGCCAATTTGGACTTGGAGATGTGTGTACATGCAGTACTGTATGTGTTCCTATTCAATAGAACAAAACTTTTTTCCACATTTAAAATTTCATGACTCACATTAGGGATCTCGCAGAAGAAGGAAAAAACATATGAAGAGAAAAAAGGTCAAAGTAAATTGTGGAGAGTTGTCTAATCGAGCCCCAAACTACATGAATTGAAAGATTCCATCTAGTGGCCTTAAAGGAACACGTTGCCTTGGATCGGTCGAGTTGGTCTTTGAAAAGCGTTTGTAACCGTTTGTTATAAAATGCATATGATTAGAAAGATATTTTAAAAGTAGAATATAATGATCCACACAAGTATCACTCGAAATTGCGTGGTTTTCCTTTTACCTCGTTGACAAACACGGTCGGCCATTTATGGGAGTCAAACTTTTGACTCCCATAAATGGCCGACCGTGTTAGTTTGCAAAGTAAAATGAAAACCACGCAGTTTCGATGCAAATGTGTGTGGATCATTGTATTCTGCTTTTAAAATATCTTTCTAACCATATGTATTTTATAACAAACGATTACAAACGCTTTTCAAAGACCAACTCGACCGATCCAAGGCAACGTGTTCCTTTAAAGTCACAGCTGTGGTCCTGAGAAGAATCATACATTGAATGGGAGAAAAACAAGATGGCCATTCCATGGAAAAGTCTCAGTTGCGATCCGGTCATGGATGCCTTTTAGACCATTTTTATAGATATTATTATTATTATTATTTTTATTATTTTTTTGCTTGTATCAACCAAAATTTACACAGATCGGAATGCAATTTGTGCAGCTTATCTGGACACTGATACATAAAAAGGACTGAATTCAGATAATATTTAAAACATCTCATCCCAGGATGATGCACTGCAGTGCTACAAACAATTTGTATCTATGGTGCCATGGTCCACCAAAATAGCATGCCAATACATCGACTCACATAGAAAAACGGGTTGAAAAGCACTTGTCAAGCCCAAGGCGGGCCTGGAACTTCTGTGTGGGTGAAGAACCTTTGCTCAAAAGGGACAACCATCAACTACAGTATCAGATATTATCAAAGTAAATATCCTTATTATAATCAGCACCCTAACACATTTTTTTTTCATTCCTGTCGGTTCAACCTGTTTGTTCGTACGTTCTTGTTCCTGTTTATGTTCCGTTTGTCCGTCGATCAGGCATCTCACCACAAGTCCTGACTTTTTGAAAATCCCTCCTTATTTTGGATTTTGTCTGGAGGATTTATGTATACTACGTAAGGAAATCAAATTACTCTGGCTTCACATAAAACTTTCCAGCTTGCTGTACTGTTAACCAAAGTTTGCTCTACATGTGATTGGCAGAATGTTTGAGATCTGTCCTTGATTATTGCAAAACTTTGCCATGGGATGTAATCCCCTGCAGTAATCACTAGATGGAATAGTAAGCAAAACTTCCTGTGTACACATCGTACAAATCAAGTGACGCACGAACAACCACAGAGATCATTTAGTGATACCGTTTTCCTCCACGATCTGAGCTAAACGCTAAGGCCTTGGACGGATGAAAGTTATTGAAATTGGCACAACTACCCTCCTACCAACCCCCCTAACAGGGCTCAAATTTTTGGGAAAACCCGTCACAGCTAAAGGGTTTGACACTCAAAACATTTACTAGACCCGAATTTTATAAACAAGACCAGAATTGAAATAAGCAGAAAAAGTGTCTGTCACAGTTTTTAACAATTGAACAGTTTGAATTTGAGAAAAAAAAATGCACTAGACACAAAAGAGAAGATTGATCTTATATTATAAAAGTATTCTTCATTAATAAACATAACTATACTTGTCAGACTGACAAGTGAATACTTGAACACAAACACAAAACTGCTGGACTTGTCTGGACATGCCTTTACTGGCCTGATGCTAAATTCATTGGCCTCCGGCCTGCGGTCCAGTGTTTTTCATGATTTTCCCAAAATCCTCAAGGGACTTACTGCATAAAAAGATAGCAGATATCTGACTTGATTTGATGCAAACCCTCAACAGGATATAAAAAGTGCACACTTTCTTCTCCCCAGACGATAAGTATGAGGTGCATTTGTACACATAATTTTCCAAAATTTACAATCTCATGATGTTAAACTAATTTAATGATCTTTGTAATGCATTGAAAGTGCTTCATTGTCAGAGTACTTTGCCCTATTCGGAGCACATTCGTCTCTACAGTATGTCTCTGTCTCGGGTCATTTAGTTGTCTTTTCAGAGGGAAATGCTTGACATCTCTACATTTGGACATCATGCAGGCAAGTTATCAGTTAGTCATAGGTTACATACATGGTAATTGCAACGCCATCACAATGACTATAAAATAAGTTTAATTACAATGTAACAGTACATAAAAAGTGGAGACAAACAAAACTCCCCTAAGTCAAGTTTCACTTCAAAATTATAGTTTTAAGTCAGTGCATAGGTAAACTAAATTGACTAAACCCGACAAGAACTCATGAGTCCATTTTAACTTGGCTGGTCTGTATCCACAAATGGTACATTTTCAGGGCACACAATCAGACAACTACATACACTCATTAATTGCACCTTGCCTGAACTCATTTTCCTGCAAACATTATCAAGGGAATGGAAGCACTGACGACTTTCACTCTGGCCATGTCTACAAGAGTCTCTCTGGGAACTTTGTGTCATCACTACCCTTGCTCTAGAAAGGGTGTGATCACTGAAGCTAATTATCTAAAACGTGGCTTGATTCTTTTTTTTAAAGATGGGTGTGAAATGTCATCTAGAACCGTAGGCCAAGATAGTTTGTGATTACAAGCATCCTGAGCATTTACACATCAAGATGTGTAAAATGAACATGCCCTGAATATGAATCATCCGCTTTAAATTACTAGTGTACCAAGTACATTTGGAGGGGGTAAAACCTTCACAGTTTTCTAAACAGCAGTACAACTTCACCTGCTAAGTCTTGCTTTCATTTAACTTTTAATTAAGAAACGTAAGTTGGAGCATACAGGGATCATTTCATAATAACCTAATAACCACTGGCAAAAATTTAGTCATTTTCCATTGTGCTTTATTACTTGATTTATTAAACATCAACTGGTCTGCCAACTTTTTCACCAGGTCATATTTTGTATAAACTAGCCAGCCGGAGCACTTGAAGAGAACTATGACTGGTCCGTACAATGAAACTGTTTCAACTAGCTGTTCAAGGAGAACACTGTCATAGTGAGGCTGAGAATGCTGTGATAGTGAGGCTGAGAGGTGAAGTCTTACCTTTCTTCCTCGCTCTTGTGGTTGATTTTCCTGGATGCACACAGGGGGGTGATGCGGCATTGGCTGACCACTGCTCTCTGTAAACTCTGATCCAAGGAATCAGGGAATAAATGAAGACCAATATGAACTTTTGTTTTAGACAATGCAAATTGATAAGATATGTTGTATATCCTTAAGGGGATCCCTCTGCTACTGCTTCCCATGTTGTATCATAAACTTAGGTATGATCCTTGGCCATGTGGTAGATAACAGTTGTTTTGCTTCTGACTGAACAAAGATATTGACATTCGGTATTAGGGAGACGGTACGGTCACTTGTCCTGTCACTTTTCCTGTCACAACTCTCTGTCCAAAACCACTAAGGATGTCAAGGGCAAATGAGACGGGCAAAATATTGCAGCGGTCATACCTGACAAAGGACAGAGAGCTGTGACGATCCCTTACAACTCAGAATAAATTTCAATCAAATTCAGAATTATTGACTGCGGCATAAAATTTAAAATAGGAGTAAGCATATTTTTTTTATGTACGCCATACCCAAATAGGTAGCTACAGCTCTGGCTACAGCTAGATTTCTGCGATGCAGTATAGTACGTCCTTAGCAACACCCTTAGCAACAGTCGTAGCCATTACCATAACCGCCAATTCGTATACAGCCTTAATTTAATCCAACAGCCCCTTCAACTATTGTAAAATTGTAAGCAACTATAAAGCATTGACCGTTATTAGAAACAATCCTAAGCAAAAGTGAAACTGCAGCATGTTTAGCATGATGAACCAACAGTGAACATTCACATAACATACACACGATCGGAAAATCACATTGCAGCAACACACATCTCTGCATCACTAATGAAAATTTCAAGGCAAAAATGAGACAAAAAATTACCAGCAAGGGGTAGATATGGTTGCTCTTGTGAGAGAGGTCAGTTCAATAGAAGCCATGTGATTAAAGATGGTTCGGGAAGGATGGGGAGACTGTAATATGGAGTACATGACAATGTGAGAAATCTTTTGTGAGTAATAATGCACGATTCTTTGTCATACTGGAGCATTGAGTCTTCGATCACTGTCAATGGCAGCAGTGGGTATAATTATTTTAATTGGCATGACTCAATATGAAATTGGATGAGAAGTCACACAAATCAAACATGCAAAGCCCTAGACATAAATTGTATTACTTGTGTAGCATTATGTTTATTTTTTCATTCTGATCAGACATACACACTTTTGTAATGTATGCAGAATATATTTTTAATTTTCAAACAAACCTGTCTTTTTGTTAATGTCAGTGACAAGATACAACATAACAACCATACATGTAGTACAACAAACTACAAACTCACATCAATTGGGGCAAGTTTGATAATGCAGGAAATATTGACCAAGCAACTATACAAATTCACTTGACAAAGCAAATGTTTTTTATGTTTCTATGATCGGCTGTATCCACGAATTAGAATTTAGATTGCATTTAACTAGCAAAAACAAAAGTTGTCCCTGGTGTGCTTAGTGTGTATAGCCGTGTTTTCTAATGGACCAGGACCCAGCCTGCTCCAAAGAAACACAAACATCCAGTTGGTGGTAAAGGGTAAGAAACCACCTGTCTCCATCATTTTCCTTAGAAGACCTCAGCAGGGCATGACAAGACAGCAGCTGGGCAGTGAACTGGGGCCATGGATGCAGCTTAACTGCTTGGCAATGTTTGGTTACCCATGGGGACCAGTGTGACATAGTGATACTAACAACAAGACAGGTGGATTCCTTGGTCTACTAGAGTACTATCAATGTAAGACAGAGTACCAACAGAAGCAGTACAGTTAGGCCGGTTCATTCTCCCAGTGAATGCGAATGCGGTACCAATTTTGACACCACAGTTTCGCAAAAAAAGGTTTGCTTTGCTTAACTTCTGTGAAACATTCGCTATGGAAACACCAATGTGACGTCAAAAAACACTTCGCATTCACATTGCAGGAAGTATAAATCCGGCTTTAAAAGTGTGATGACTGATAGGCATGGTATGTAAAAGACCATAGTGATATTGTGTCAATGCAAAATCAACATTAAAAGGATTCCGGTTGAAGTCTGAATCCAAGCAACATCCCCAACCATTATGGCGAACTGATTTTGAAGTGATGTGGTACACAAATATAAAACCTGGCACAACTGCATCTACAGTGTGGATTTTTTTATTGCCAGCTAATACTGAGCTAGATTTATTTTTTAACTCGTCCTTGATTTTGGTTTTTACAAAGTTAGAAGTTCTAGCTCTCAGACTTTTAGACTAAAATTAAACAATTACATTCTTTGTCCTCACCAATCCTGTATAGAACCTTAAGGTGAAAGGTGATACAATTAGTGTATTAAATCCAGATAAATGTTACAAACTAAATTGTTATCTTTGGGGGAAAAATTGTTTCTCAAAAAGGTATGTAAAAGAGATTTCAGGTTATTTAATCACAATTTGTCATATTTTTCCAATGGCACAAAACGATTGTTTAGCACAATATGCAGCACTGGATCACTTAAATCAAGGCATAATTGTCTTAGTATTCAGTGTAACCATGGTGTAACTGTTCAATTTGCATGGTGGAAACAACTCTTAATTTAATTGAAAATTGAACTAGAAGGGAATTGAACACATCCTGAGATACATTGTGCAGCCTAGGCTGACACAATGATGTCTAGAAAAATTATCAAATTAAAACATCAACGCAAAAACATCCACTGCAGTGAAATGTGCCCTCACTTTGCTGTTAAAAGGTTTATATTTCGGCAATGATCCAGGAAAAAAAAAAAAAGTATTTCTATCTGAAAAGTTTGCCTGAAATGCCCCTCGTTTATAAGAAATCATAAAAGTACGTCTTAGAAATTCTGAATCTCCAAAACTTTAATTTGGGGGTTTCAAATTGTTGTGTGTTCTAAGGCCAGAGATAAAGTTGGTACCTGCATCACCTCGCTAAATGTGGATGGATTTTGGTCTTTTTGAAAGGCTGTGACAGTTGGTCTTTTCTCAACAAATAAACATGTTATACAGCAGAAACTTTCACAGGTGACTTAGGTTGTATATTTCTTGATAATTTGACCTTTAAATCAGCATTACATAGATAAAAGGCAATATATGGTTCTACCTGTAAGTAAATTACAATTGCAAGAGTTTTCTTATCTGTTTTGTTCAAGCAATGTTTACTTAAACAGGGTATTGAAGTGCTGCCTAGCTCAAACAATAAAAACTCCATCCTTCTTCCCTTTATATAGAAAGAATTCACCAATATCCCATTGGGCGTTATGGCATTTCACCAGATCAAATTTCTACACAGATTTCTGAGCATGACTGTATATGACACAAAATACTGCCAATTCAAAAAAGCAGACGGCGCCTTTACACAAACTCAAGTCCCTTTTTGAAAGATAAATCCATATCATTCCCATCCAAAAATTACTTTCACTCCAATTCTAAACTCCTTCAAAATAACCTTATCTTCTTCTCTGTATATAAGTAGGACTCTGCTATGACCTTTCTATGGTGTACGTGAGCATACATACATGTACATACATTGTTGCTACGAAAGCACGCAGATATTTCTTACATAAAGTTAGTCATTAAAATTTTCCTTTCTGCAATTAGCCTCCCTGACTAACACAGCTACCCAGCACTTATTATGCTACACATCTATTCTGTTGGTTTAAGACCAAAGATTTGTAAGTTGCTGAATCCCGATTAATCAAAACAAATGAGTGTCCTGAAAACTAATACTAGAAAATTTAATGCAAAGTAATTTACTAATTACAAATCCTGTACTTTTTTGTCATAATGTTCTTTACGTTTTAGATTTTCATTCATCTGTACAGAAGAATGATGTTTTCTGTCTCATTTGAAAAAAAAAAAATTTGAGTAGAGAATGCTGGTTGGAACTAATGGCGTGAACTGAAGATATAATGTACTTTAATCATGTGTACATTTGTATGTGTAACACTAATATCAAAGTAAGGTTATATCAAAGTGCCTCAAAGTGCTGAATCTATCACCATTTATTCTGAGCACTATGGCGCCATTTGCCTTCAATCTGAAAACATGTCCACAAGTCCCTGTCGCCATTGTATGCAACAGTGCATTTACATGTAGTTCTCAAGTCAGGAGAGCGAGAGAGAAAGTTCATGCCTTCTGCAGTTCATGCCTGCACGCACAACCAAAGTGACCTCAGCAAGCGTCTCACAGTCTTACTGTAGCTCTCCTTCTGGCAGTCAGGAACTATGTATGCACAGGTCATGCTGCACAGGGATTTCTTCCCCAGAAATTTATAAATATTGTGCAGTTAAAGGGAAGGTATAATGTTTGGTAATCACTATTAAAGTGTGATGCAGCATATGAACAGACACCAAGCCATTACTTATTCCTCAGGTTCAAACATTTCTAATAAACAGGAGGCATTTCAGACTTAATATTTTTGCAGGATGCGAGCTACCAATACCAACTTTACGCTTTTGATAGTATTATTTACACAATATTTTTTAGTGTCACCTAACGATGGCCCACCTTTGATTTAACATGGTTTAACTCAGTCATGTAAACAGAAAAATTCACCCCAGTTATTGCATTTTTGTTGTTATTCCACAAACAATTTGATGAAAACATACTTTGTGAACTCTCACTATGTTAGTCAGTATAAATACAAATTTCAATACTATTTCTCTTCAATTTTTAACAACCGATTAATTGAAATGAAGTTGGTTATTGCCAGCATGGTAAATACCCATTTTCTGGCAGTTACTTCCCAATTCCAACTCTTCCAATAAAAGCCTGCACCTTCAGTATTACAAGTGCACACCATCTGACGCTCCCTGTTCAAACACAGCCCATGCACGGGACTCCACACTGCTATCCATACAGGACAGTGCCACACTCCAGACACACTCATAAGCGGATGGCCTATTGTTGGCAGACACAAACAATCGCTCGGGCTTCAGCATGCAGGACTTCGCCTCCGATGGCGGGAGGGCCTCGGCCGGCGCACGTGTGGCCTACTACAACTGATGGGATTATACACATATTGAGCCGGATGGAGGACTGATGGAAAGAGTATTGCATACATGCCATACACACGTATCAACTGATGCAATCAACTGATTATTAATATTCCAAACGGATCATAATTTTTTCTATCAAAAATGGTCTGTACAGGATCTTGAATGAATACCACACTTCAGTTTCTAAACTTTCCCATCCTCTTCAAATCCTTTTGTTATTCAGTTTTAGTTTCACATCCTGCAAGCGAACAAATTTTTTTAATGAATGAATCCATACAATTACCAAAAAATACTCAGCTACCCTGAGCCACCTGTACACATTTGTTAGGGCTGCTTCCTGTTTCCAACTCACTACAGATCCTTTTTTTAGGAACCAATTCTGGTTTCAGTTTTTTGTGAATCAAATTTAAGCTGGTTATTAAATAATTTTGAAGTAATTCTTCCCAGTAGGCATCTATGGAAATAAAGAATTACCCAATACCATTGTCCACCATTGTTTACATGTGGAACAATTTGTTGTGAAGAGGTTTACACTTTTGGTTAAAAGTTCATAACTACAACAAAGTGAACTTCCATGTTAAATTTAACAACATTAATAATATATTAAAAAAACTTCTAAAAATATACAAATATACAAAAGTTTAACTATTTCGTGCAAAACAAGTAGGATTAGGAATATTTTATGGAGTACATGGGCCGACCTACATGTACCCATGATGTTTGATTTAATAGATACTTTGGGTTATTTATGCACAATTTTTTAGATTTTCCAAGAAGAAAAGAAAAGGGAAAAAATCTGACTAAATTGTGAGAAAAAAAATTGTGCCTGCTTGTCAATACAAAGAAAAAATTATGCTCATAAAAAAGGTCAAAAATTAAACATCGGGATTTCTGGTTTAAAATTGAGCAAAATTTCAATCTCACAAGTTTTTCATAAAGCCTTTGAGAAAGACTCTGCTAGGGTCCAATTGAAACATCAGGCAAATATCTTTTAACTGTACGTTTTCCAGAAATAACTGTCCATGAATGAAAATATTTTCTACGACATGTCGTCCAAAATAATAAGCATGTCTAAATTAAGCTCAGAAAGCTGACAAGGGGTCTAAGCACACTCGTGTCTTGATTCGCGGCATAAAATATGTGGATTGTGTTATTTAAACAAAATTAAACCTGGGTGAAAGAGGACCCCCTGAAGAAATATTCTGCTGCTCAAGGACTTGAAGTAGCGAGGAGCGAGACAAATGCAGCTTTCTCACATTTCATGCGATCAAGACTGATTCTATACTAAACCAGGTTCTCTGAGATTGTGAAGACAAAAAAATGTAAATGACTTTCATGAACAAGCTGTTAAGTTTATGCTGAGCTTTGCATGTTTTTTTTCATATAAAGCCAACTATACCAAAATGTATTTTATGTTTTACTTCAGATCAGATGACTCTAGTTTAAAGTCAGAAAGGTACATGTATGATACAAATGTAGGCCTAAAGGTTTTTGGATGACTACTAAATTGCATTCAATCCTCGACTATATTTACAACCAATCTTGAGGGGGGAAATTTGTTTACACTAAACTTATTTATAGAGAGAACCTGGCACAGGAAGAAAAAAGGCCTGGAATAACCCAGAGGTCATGGAGGCAATGGCCTCTGTACCCTGGGCTTGGTCTTGGCCTTGGTGCCCTGTCTTAATGTTCCCATCTGCCCATGGACTTTAATTAAGCCTTTCTGATGACAGTGCCCTTTCTCAAAAATGAAATTCCCGGTTTACACATAGTACTTGAGTACTAAAAAATTAGGCAACTTGATAACACCCAACAAAAAGTGAACTACAATGGCTACAAAACAAATAAAATATGGAATCTACTTCCACATCCCAGTGTCTTCTTATAACCCAGGGGTTTCCCTTAACTTTTTTTTTCAATCGCCCGCCGGGCGAGTCTACCAAAATTCTCAATCGCCCGCAGGTTTTTTCACTAGCCCGCATGTAACTATACACAACATTTTCAAAACCAAAAAAAACAACAAAAAAACAATGAAAGTGTAGCCCTTAAATTTGCTTTTTTTTTTGAGGATTTTATATCTGAATTTTTACCTTAAACTATCCCTTTTCCATCAACAACAACTTTAATGACTTCGTGGTTAGGAGGTCGGTTGATTTGAACTTGTTTTGAACTCCGTTTGCAACAAAATCTTCATGAATCAACAATCAGTCAACAACGCACATCGATAAATAATTCAATGAACTTTGCCCCGCAACGCCCTCTGTTGGCAAAAGTTGTCCCCGTTATTGGTTGTCCAAGGCTGTACATTGTGCACAGTCTGCAGTCATTATGCACAACGTGCGGCAATCCTTCACTCCGTTCGTTAACGTGTACTGCATTGAAGTCTAGTCAAGAACATCATGAATATGGAATTATCAACAGCCATCACTGGCCAATCACAGCGTGCAGAGTGTTGGTCAGAATGGACTTTGGACGACTGTGTGTGTTGTGTATGTGCTGTATATGTACATGTACATGTACATACACTGCATGGACCAGTGGGCGACCGTGTACTCTGTGAGGATACTCGGCACCATGTGGTTTGTACATCATGTTTTCAATTGATTGTACGTGTTTTCTGAAACGAACGACAGCAATTCCGGTCCCGATCACGGCAAAATTAAATCTAGCAAGTATCTAAATTGTCAAACTTACTAACTTGAAAGCTTTAGTAAAAGTTTTCTGTGGGATTTTGCCACTGAACCCTCATTTATATGTGAAAAGGAATAATTGTATGACTTGCCCGGCGGGCTAGTGAGAAAGGGTTTTCAGTCGCCCGCCGCTATTTTCACTCGCATTTGGCGACCGGGCAACCGCTAATTTCGAACCCTGTAACCTGAGCACTGCAATATTTTCTGGAATATGCCTATTAACAGTTATGAATTGATGTTCATCAAAATGAACTCGCTTATATACATTCATGAAAATGAACTGGCTTACATACCGGCTGGCTTTAAAAAAAACATTTTAAAAGATATCTATAATCTTTTCAAAATAATCAGGGAAAGGGAGCACAAAACGATTGCAAATTCTGGATTATTAGGTTCATTTTTCTAATCCAAATAAATGTAGAGTCACTTTCATATTACTTTTGAGTTATGCATGTATTTCACTTTGAAGCTGTTTCGTCAGACTGGCAACCAGGTGCAATGCTCAACTACCTTTTTACCCTTTCAACATACAGACGACAACTACTTATTTGGATTTAAAATAATCCATGATTTACAAGCAATCGAGGTGAATTTATTAAATGATTGCAAATTCTCATTTCAGTTCTGTACTTGCTGAATGTGTACAGAGCTACTGTTACAACAATCTAGCAAAAAGAAGTAGCCCTTGCATGATTGTGGCTCAGTTCAGTGATCTGTACTCGCTTGAAATAGTTAGCATGTTCTACAAAAAGGGCCCCAAACTTTGAATCACTAGTCTCGCCAACAAGAACAAATAAATTTTTGAAAATTTTGATATGAATACATCTGGACAAAGTATTGAGTATGGCATTGATATTAAGAACACATGATGAAACTTGGAATGCATGAAAGAAGCCTACATAATATAAAACTCGAAATTAAAACAATGCCTCAGGCACATTGTCATAATTTGGAAAACTTATTTATACGGCAAGTAAACTGCTTTTTGGGGAGGTTATCAGTAAGGGCAATTCCTCTAGTTTATTTTTACAAACTATATTTTGTTATTTGTTAGAAATCTACAGGTCTGATCTTAACGTGAGCTTAATCTTTTGTCTGTGCGATGGCAAGTTCACCTGTTTACCTGTTTTGGGGATAGTCTGAAGGCCAAGGGAAGGGAAGGGAGGTCAATGAAAAATCCTGAAATCAGAAAAAACTCCTGACAAACCCCAGGCAAGAGTTTGCGTGACTAAAAAATAAGATTTTGACTGCAAATTGTATGGAAAATGTTATACAAATATTGGATACAGGTAAGTGCATTGTCGCAAAATAATAATGACATGGTGAAATTCAGACTATTCCATTTCATGAGGCGAAGCAGGTTGGAAACTGAAAAGCCAGATTTTACGATGTGATTCTAGTCCTATTCACAAATAAAATGCATTCAACATTAATCAGTAATTCACATGGATTCTTGTGTTTTAGAAATTTTTACTCAATAAATAGAAGGTGATCCCCTCGCTGCCCCTTCCCAGTTTGTATCGCAATTTGGGTATGACCTATGGCTAAATGGCAGTTAACGGTTTTATGACTTCTGACTGGCACCCCGAACAAAGATATTGACAAAATAGGGACACCGCCAACATAGGGCTAGATAGCTCAGTTAGTACAGCGCCGACATGTTAATCCGGAGGTCGTTGGTTCGAATACCACTCTAGAGTCATTTCTTTGTTCAACCCCCAAAATCATTTCAAAACTTACCCAGTCAGTTTCCCTTGTGGTTTATATGGGTAAATAGAAAATAGACATGGAAACTTGTCCACCCCACACTCTGAAAAATTCTAGATTCTAGAAAACCCCTTCTTAACAGCATGGCAACTCCATGTAGGCACAAACCTTGTTCGTCATGACATGACCTTGCCTTGATAGGACCAACCGGGCGGGGAATGCTATAAAAAGCTTTCAAAGCATCCTATAATTATCCATTCAATTTTGGAATGTTGAAGCAGGTAACATGGAAAAACAAAGGATGAAAGTGACATCAGGACTCAAATTTTACACTGGACCACATGCCAGAGGCCAGTACATGTAGTTTTGGTGTTGGTGTTGGGCCGGTAAACTTTTGACTGGACAAGTCCGGCGGTCTCGAATATTAATAAGGGAATCAATGTGTGGTGAAGAGGTTTTCAACTAGTGGTTTAAACCCAACAAGGCCTGGTTCTTGATAATTTTACTGAGACGAAGTCGAGGTAAGTTATCAAGAACCAGGCCTCGGCGGGTTTAAACCACTAGTTGAAAACCGGTTCAACACACTTTGATTCCCATTCATAAATACCTTTTCGGTAAAAAAAACATAGATCAACACTTTTTGGTCAAAGAGTAAAAGAAATGCAAAAATTATAATTGCTCAATGATTTCTTTCATGAAATGGTAAGGCCCTGGAGTAAACAACTCCTTATATGTGGCACAACTGTCTCGGCCTTTGCTCTCGATCAAGAGGAATGAAGAAACTGTCTTATAGGCACAGATGCAAGCTCGCGTGTCACGCCCATGTTTCAAAATTGTTTACTGGTCATTAACAAAGGTTTATACACACCCACGTGACGCGCTCTCCACCAATAGGAATAGCGAAACTGTCTGAGGTATTTATGAATGCAAAATAATACATCATATACCTCACTATAAACCTCTTGAACAAAAAACAATACATTTGTTTTTTGCTGTTCAAATGTTGAATTTTAAGTCTGATAAAATACCTTTCAATCATACTGAGTAATGACTTAATGAAGTATTCTTCATACCTACAAACACCGTCACGGTTGGCACTTTATAAATAAAATCACTCCAGCTAATTTTAAAAGCCACTGTCTTCCTGTCAACTGTTTTCCAAAAACACAACATCATTGGAAGGTTTTCAATGATGACGGATCAGTTTGAGTTTTCCACTACTCTGAAGGCTACGATTTACATGTAGCTTTAGAGTAAAGACCAGTGAGTAAGACTCCTACATGGGTAAAAACGTCAGGCCATTAACAACATCAGGTCATTTTGATTGGTTAGCAGTTTTCTATCAAGTAGTTAAGCCCAAATAATTTTTGTACTTAATAAACACTGATAAATCTTAAATTTCTTGAACATGTTACCTTGGTAACTTCTTCGCCTGGCTGAAGTCTCCCTGAGATCGTATCCGGGTGAATGAGTTCTGTCTACCGGTGAGTTCTGCTGTAACAAAGCAGTTGGCGATCTGCAATAGTTCAGATTTGTCACGGAGGATGTGGACGCTAGCGAGGACAAAGTGGACGTAGTATAAGTTCTACTATTGCATCCAGGTCCCAACATGGAACTTGTCACAACCTGACCGAGTGCCTCTGCTGCAGAGCAGTTTATGAAGGGAATCAGTGCATCATCCTGTACAGTGCTGGTTGACTGGTAGTTGTTACTGCTGGCGGTACTGCTGTTGTAAGGTGGGCTGGACCTAAGATGACGCCGTTTCCTCACACGTTTGGGCTGGACCTGGTCAGACTGATCTGCTTTGGACTCAGTGTTCCCTAGTGATGCTATCCGCATACTCGTTACTCAAAGTGGTCAGGTCAGGTTAGCTCTTCCTGCTTGCACTGTACGAAGAAAGTATGAACTCTGCTTATTAAGTTGCCCTACTGAAGATTGGTCAAGGCCCAATTTACACAAAGGGCATCAAATTTAAAGTGAATTGTTTAATCTTAATTGAAGGTTAGTTTTTTATGAAAACTGCAACCCTAGCAAACACAATTTGAATTACGTTGCTGTTGTACAATTCATCAATTGCGCCAGGAACTGTAATGGTAACCGTGCCCCACAGCCAAAACTCAGTGTTTGGAGAATATTTTATTAAATTTAAATGAAACATTACTTTAAAAAGAGTTATCTCCCAATCCATGGCAACATGACAATGATATCGTAACAACTATCATCCAAAAACAAAAACATTGTGATTTAATAACAATGTATAAAAAGTGTACACCAAACATATCATTATCACCCCGTCACTCAATATCACTTTTAAAAAATGAAACCGAGGAGAAACATTACTGCTAATACAGTTTAATATAATATTATTGGTAATATTAGTTACTGTGCTACAGTGTCTGTTAGTGTTGTTTTAGTTTTCCACAATAAAACTTTGAGAGGCACTGTGTAAATTGTCACTGTCAAGCCCCTGGCCTACACCAAAGTCTGCCAAAGCAAAGTAGGCCTATTGTTGGTTAAGTTCCTTTTTTTCTTGTTTTACTTTGACCACCAACTTTGATTCCTGTTTACCGTGAGACTGTGCTAGCTCCACCGGTGACAGAAGCTCAACGGCTGTTTTATGTGAATTTAGCTTGGGTATTTTTCGTGAACTACGTAGCACATGCGCGTAAAAAGTACACAAGCTTAATTCACATAAAACAGCCGTTGATTTGTATTCGCGCCCTCACAGGCCCACAGCTCCGCAGGCCGATGATGTCATGCTGATTAGCATATTCCAAGATGGCTGCGCCGTGCACGAATCAATTAAATTAGAGTCGGCAAAAGGTAGCGAAGTTATCGTTAAAAATTTCTATTAAATTTTTATTTGTTTCACTTTTCAATACACACAAAGCGAGCTAAGAGTTAGGTGAACACTGTCAGCCGGTTTATACTGCCGGGTGGCTCGTAGATAAGGCGCCAGATTTTTTTTATTTCTTAGCTGTATGAGGAAATGGTGTGGACGTGTGGCTAAGGATTCAGCTATCCTTGGCCACACAAGTGGGGCTATGCCTACTACAAAGTGTCATATGATTTAATATATTTTGACCTTTATGGGGGGCTGTGTGTGTGTGTGTGCGTATTGGTACACGTGAAATCAACTTGATGGAACTGCCTAGTTAAATTAAACTTAAAGAAAAGTGAAAGCACAGCAGTTCATAAGTTATTCTAATTTTACCTCTGTCCATGATTCAACCATAAACTGGCCAGTCCAAAGAAAATGTTTACACTGCTTTGGTTATAATTATTATCAATATCATGGGAAGTTGGCACTGTATCTTTGTTTTGAAGTTCGAAAAAGAGATACACACAAAAGAAGGGAAAAGTTATGGCCATGATGGCGCCACCGTTTTTTCATTAGATAGGCCTATATGAAATAATATATAATAAATTAGTAGGCTAATTTAGCATCTATTAAATTTACCTCAACTCAATGAGATATTCTTTTTGTAAAAATTAGTTTAAAAAGTGGTGGCGCCATACGGAAAGTTATTCAAAAAAATTAATACAATGCAATGTGTCAATCTTTTCAATACTTATGTCATCATATATGTACCGCTATAGTTTTATAAGAGACTTGTGACTTTTTGTGTTCACTTGGCCCTTGGCTTGGGACTGCAGTGCTACTGCTGGACCAGTGCTACTGACTAAGTAACTGGCTGGGTGCTCTAGGCCTACACAATGGCAAAATGCCTTCTTCTTCCATGCATGTACTAGAATGCGAAGACGACCTCAATAGAACACAGCAGTGCCAGGCAGCGAGAGACACAAGTTGACCCTTTAGTTCTGCTGTCTGTATAGCGAGTGACCACTCATTGCCAGCATAGCAATCAGCCTCCTGTGTGCACGACGACGAAACCCCCAAACAATTTTTTTTTTCGAACCATTTCCAACTCAACTGTACAGAAACAAATACTCTACATTAAAACTATAACATGACATGAATGTACTTACTGATTTCTCGATACTTGTCTCACATGAAAAACGTTGGGAAAAACACGGACGAAACCAGAAAAAATGACGACAAATATGCTGGTCCTCCTGCGCTCAACATTCGTGCCTGACTGTTTCTCTATCCTACCTGCAGAAATTTTACATGCGCAGAATACGCTCATACCCCTAGTCATAATAGGACGTTGTATGTACATGTACATACGCAAAAGAGGCGCACGTCATGTACTGTGTTTACAATACATTTGCGTCGTGTTTATTAGTAAATTTTAGAATAAGTTAAATAACGAGTAGTTGAAGTTTCGATGATTTTGACTTGAAATGTTCATCTTCTGATTATGAGTGGACATTAAATAAGCTTCACTCATTGATCTATATTAATGCCTACACCTCATATTACCTTCTCACAGACCATGTCATATCATTCCTTGGATGATAAAAGTTGGTGTAAACACCAACTATACGTTTACAAATTGAAGTCACCCGATTGTCTGCTTTTCCTTTCCCCCCACAAAGAAATAGTTATAAGGAAATCACCAAACAGAAGAATTGTATGTTGTTTAACAAAAATCAACACTGAAACTAGGGTGACTTTTTAGGAGAGGGCACGAATGGTGCAAACATTTGGTATTTGTGTTATGGAGGGAGGGGGTGTCTGCCATGCAATACTGTCCGCTCCGGACACTTTTGCATATGCAATTGTGTCCAGGGCTAATGCAAGCACTGAACCTACGTACTGATGCAGCATGAATTATTCACGTATTTTATGATTGCAGCGAATACACAACGGCCAAACATTTCCCATGTCATTCATGACATGCACTTAGCTTGTAAAAGAATTGACACTGTGTTCTGTCGACCAAGGGCGTTTAATTTACTGCAAGGACGGTTTTGCACGGGGGCCGACACAACTGCATATGCAAATGTGTCCGGGCAGACACAATTGCATTATGCAGCAGCGTCTGACATGATTGCATATGCAAAACCGTCTGGCGGCGGACATTATTGCATACGCAATAATGTCCTCCGGGTAGTATTGCATTGCATTGAGGACATAATTGCATGCGACAGGGTCACTCTTAGCCAATGAAAGCTGTGCGTTTCTATTTGTATTTTTATCAATTAGCCCCACTTAACGTTTTTCTGAAGTTTTCGAAAGTCTTATTAGTTATGCTATCTGTTTTTGAGATAAGCTCAAACGGAGGTAGAAACCCAATTTCTTGTCTGTTCGTAAATATAAAAATAACCACATGCAGGGAAGGGGATGTGTGTTTGGTTGGGGGGGGGGGTGGCAGCGACATAAATTGGAGCGGCACCCCCAGTTACATAACTGACAAAAGAAGAGTGTTGTCGAGGTTCAAAGATAAGTTGTCTGATTTACTCAGTCAGTTTCCCCTGTGGCTTATTATTTGATATATTCATGACAAGCTTTCAGATAGCAATAACACATTTTTTTTCGGTTACCAATATCAAAGTAAAACCTGACCTTTGAGGTTAGATTGGCAATGTACTGAAATTCCTGATAAATATTTTCAATCTAAAAACCAACAAAATGAAAAATTGCACACTGAAAAAAAACCTTATTAACAAAGAAATGTAATTGGTTTATTTACTTTATTGGAATGGCCTGCTCATACCATAAACCATTAGCAATGATATAATAACAGTTAATTTATTAATGTACATGAGAATCAAAAATTACATAATGTATCAATATGTAGTAATAAATATTAAAGGTCTTCAAATACAGGTTTTAACAAACCTGTTCTTTCCTTTTTCTTTTGCCATCTAAAATTGTTTCTAGCGAAATGTAGAACAACTAAAAATAAATGTTACATCATGTAGAACTTGAAATTATTCTGTGAATTAGGGTAGCACTAAGAGCAGAGGTTTTTCCCACCCCTCACTTTTTCTCAAAATACCCGTATGTCAGACAAACTTTCATCTACAAGAGGTCATGGGTTCAATTCCCAACTGTGTCTGAATGGGGTCTTTTGCCCCTCAGGACAATTGGAGTATACAGGCTGTTTTAGTTTATCACAGTAAGTAGAAGCATCAAACTACTTCTGTAATAACCATTGGTAATATTTACTGTTTGATTTATGTAACTTCTTTCTACATTTTAATTAAAAATAAATAGCATCTTAAAAATCAGTCTCAACTTGGCACCAAATGAACTTTTGAAAACCACAAATAGAATGTGTGTTTTTAAGATCTATTTGATGACCAGGGTTAAGAGTTGAACTGCTGACAAAATAAGTGTACCTGTCATCATTACTGATTCAATCAATTAAAAAAAAACTATTGCTTAAAGTTCAATCATTTCAGTAAAAACAACAACATTATTCAAGATTGTCTTAATGGAAAATTTGAGATTAAATTGAAACAGCACACTACTGGTCTTCCCAAAAGGTTAGTCAAGATCAAAGTCCTATTTAAAAAAAGGAAACGAAACAAAAGAAAAAAGAAAGAAAAGCTACAAAACAAATTTGTGGTTTCTTGTTTTAAGAACATTTGGAGTATACATAAATGTCCAAGAAATGCTGCACCTGAATCATTGTGAACCTTGAGTGGCATTTGTTGAAAGCAACATCTAAACAAATTTTTATTTTCCCGTAAAAATATGTTATAACAATGCCTATATAATTAACAAATAATACTAACAACCAGTTATTAATTTTCACCAAATAATTTTTTGTCTATAATCAGTTTGCTTTTTTCCCGCTTAATCGTGACAGGAAGATCTCAAAAGGTCTCTGGGGTAAATTTGTCAGGGATATTACCAAGGGACTTGGGTTTTGCCAGAGTCGTTCTCATTTAATCTTGGAACTCTTTGCAGCATGTGAGGGATTCAGTGAGAAACCCCACTCAGTAAACAAAAATATGAATACATGAAAATGAGTAACATCAGTAATGATTAAAATATACATATTCCTTGTCAAATTTTAAGACAAAATCTAAAAAATTCTACATACACAGTATACTATATATTTTAGTAATATGCATGAAAATGTTAACTTATTTTACCTATTATACAAATCTTGACCAAGTTCCCTTTGATTAAAAAACAAAACAAACATGGAGGCACATTGAACTACAACTTGAATAGTGCTGTCTGCAGCGTTCCCTATTTGTGATATATAAAAAACCCAATCATGACTATCAAATCCCATTGCCAAAAAAACGACACCAGACTACGGTTTCTTCAAGCCTCAGTTTGAAATACCATAAAGGGTCTGTATACATTTGGTAATGACTTCTGAAAATTGACGGCATTAAAACTAAACTGTTAAGAAGTACAGCAGTTTTTAATAGTGTAAAGCATTTTGAGAAACTTTTCACATAGTATAGTATTATCAGTTCAAATAAGTTGTACATAAAAGAGCCAATTTAAGCAAATACAGAACAAACACTCATGTGTTACTTCTTGTGGTACATGAAATGTTCTTAAGGCTTACCGTGTAACTTTCATCATTCTTACTGTACTTCTAATGCAAATGGAAGCATTTTGTTTATATCCGGCACCATGTCATTAAAAAAAAATTCTGTCAATTTAAAAACAGTAAAATCTATTTCACAAAACCTCATGTTTTGTGCACTTTCAGTTTCATTATCTAACTTTAAAGTTGTTAAAAATGTCAAGCGAAGCCTGTCTGTTTATCAGTTTACTCAAATATCTAATAAAACATTCAAGCTGCTTGTAAAAGTATATCAACTATTAAACTATCTTTTTGTAGAAGCTGTGAAAGCAAATAAGGTGTCGCATGGGAAACTTCTACCTTATTCCTATTGGATATTTGGTTTGCGGTAACTTATGTTCTTTTGAGAACTTTTCTTTTGTTATATTCCACTTCCGCAGAGACGATTGTTTCTTATTCCTTTCAAGCTGCACAGGGAGTTGCTGTGCATGCATTGCAGGTAATTGATGGTGAATTAATATCAGCTGCAATAGTCAAATCAATGCATTGTAAGGCAGCACACTCAGACATTTGAAATATATTTTGTTTTGAAACTTAGCATGACCAATGTGGACAAGGTCAGGGGTCAACCATATTGACCTCTCCCTGGTGACCTTTTCTTTACTCATCTTCATCATGTCCGTGGGTCAGCTCCACTGGGTCTGGGGCTATGGCCAGGAGGCTCTTCTGGTGTGGGCTGTTGTGGGTACCGGAGATCTGATTGCTCAAAGTTCGCTTTCGGCTCAAAGCCGGCGACATCATTGTCATACACTTGTGGTCTTCTTCAAACATAGGGTGGGGGTCGTAATGGTCGACTGTTGATTCATGAGGCATCTGAAGGTGAGAAATAATAATTAATTTCATTAGTTGATCTGACTAAGTTAAAGCTATTAACTCTTAGCTTTGAAAGATTTGTATTAAACCAGAACCCAATTTCATAGAGCTGCAAGTATGAAAAGTAGCTCAGCACAAAAGAATGACAGCAATCCTCCTTCTTGTTGCTTAGCAGAATAATTGTATGGGTTAAGCAATATTTCCTGCTTAAGCAGCTCTGTGATGTTGGGCCAAGAGGCCTTTGAAGATATACTTCTTGCAAACAAAATGGTTTGAAAGGGTGAACTCTAAAATTAATTTTGAGCTTTCACTGTGTTGGTGCGGTGAAATATTAAATGAGAAATTTTGGTAGTGGGTGACTATTTACAGTTTGGTGAAAAGATTCATAACCTACCAATTGGTGAGGAGCTCTGAAGAGGTAGCTAAATGGGTAATGCATGAGGTTGAGGAATGTTGAGGAGTACAGATCAGCAAAGCGAAGGACCTGACTGGCAAAGAAGGTCTGACGAGAACCTGAGAGTGACGAAAGAGCGGGCGCAAAACATTGTTATTGAAGTCCAACTCAAAACAGACAAATGTTCATAAGTACCAGGTAGACAAAAATAAATATGTCTATTTATACATTACCTAGTACGATCACAACCAGGCCTGGAATTTAATTTTTGAGGGTGGCAGAGCCATTTTCATTTTGCAAAGAGCACTTCCACTAAAACACCTACTAAAGTCTGTGGTGAACTTTTGAAAAGCACACCTAAGCCAAGACCCATGCAACGAAGGTCAATATCTTTGCAGCCTGCACAAGTCCAATGAAACCTATCTAGAAACCAGGAAAAAGCCTACAGGCTAAGAGAGTTGCAAGACAAAAAAATAAATTGTCCATACCACTTCGGAAGAGGCTTCCAAGCTTCCCGTGGCACATGTCCATCTCGTGGGTCACTTGCTGTTAAATAGAAATCAAAGGTACAACGTTAAATTCAGGGTGAAATTGTATACAAATTATACATCCTGAAAATGGGAGAAAACTTTCCTTTTGGTGTGTAGATGAAACCCCTGAAAGTAAAGCTGTTAATTTTAAAAGGTTCTGCTATTAAATCACCTAGAAATTTGTGTTTTTTTCAACGAGGGTAGAATCTATCATCTCTGTGATCAGGTAGTTTGTCCTTTTGCAAGAAAATCTGAAGTCGCAAGGAGATCAACAAACGATCCTGAAATCAGGAAAAATCCTGAGTAATCTAATGCCTAGGTGCATCATCGCATTGTTTGTGTTTTTGGAAAAGATGCCTTGCTCCTCTCAGACAAATTTATAAAGGAACCGAAGGCAGATATGAGATATGCCGAAGGTTGACATTCCTGAAAAACAGCATGAGTTACAGCTGAGATGGGTCTGTACAGTGTTCAGATGCAGATAGTCCAACTTTAGCTAACCAAGATTCGTGGTTAACTTGCCAACAGATGTGACTTTTACTTACTTATTTAACCTGAGGTCAAGATGATAAAAAAAAGGGTAGTGGAACAGTAGCATGTATCAAATATATAATGTTGCCAATGTGGACTGTTTTTTTGTAATAAGAATCCATACCTGAATTGCTTTACGGACTTTACTGATGTCTGGTACCATCTCTGTGCTGCTATCTAAATTCCTGCAAACATAAAAAAAAACGAAACAAATTAAGAGCAATATCTTATAAAGGTGGCTCACGGAAACGATGATAACTGTTGAATTAAAGCAGAAAGCTTGAACTAGAATACTAATAAATTAGGGAAGTGTCCATCAAGTGTAAAATGTAGTCCTCTTAATGAAAATTCCATTCATCTTGAAATAAGCAATATTTTCTGCTCAAGTAGCTCGAATGAAATTAACCTCTAGAACTAAGTAGTGACTGGTCCGAACTGCCCAGAAAAATATGTTAACCTTGTCATCTTTCAAGAAATATTTACAAACAAATTAAAATGCAGTGCACTTACTTGTATTGGTCTGCTAATGCAGAGTCCAAATCCTCAAGTTTCTCAAACAATGCTGTATAGGAAGGCATAGAATAACAGACTGTTAATTCATGTTCCTATTTTTGCTTTAAGAAATCCTGCAAACTGCAACCAAGAACAAATGCAGGGATTGTGGGATCGAATACTGCCTGAGTAACCATATTGGACCTGGAAACCATAATTACATTCTTCATCCTCGATGCATCTGCTTTATGCAGGCATGATACTTCACGGAGGCAACAAAGGCGATTGTTTCTAAGCCCCCTGGTCATTGCCTTGGTGCCCTTTACAATTTCCTCATAGGGCGCCCCATACCAAAGAGGAAATGCATTGGTGCTCTTGCCATACAGGCCTGTTTAAGTATATTATGCCTTGCAAAGGGGAGTAGAAAAAAATTACTTAGCGCGGTAATGTCCAAAATAAAACTCAAGACCAAAGTAACTTTTTTTACATTTGGTTTGAATTCGGAACAGGTACCAATTGGTTACAGAAAACACAGTACACATAATAATGTCCAACTGAAGAAAATTGTTAAACAATCAAGGAGATATCTAGAATTACGTGTACATTCAACAAATCCGGGAAAAAGTCTCCGCAATCAAGAAAAATTTCAAATTTGTTTGCCAGGAGATGGAAAGATTTATTTATTTTCAGAGAACTTTAAGCAGAATCTACTAACGACAGTTTGACAAGAAAAAGTTATATCTTTCGATTTGAAAAAAGCACCAACATTGGGCCATCACTTCAAATATACATTAAAACGTAGAATAGACCACAAAATGCAAAAAAATAATAATCTATTGCTAATCAAGTGCTTCTTCATTCATACATCACATCTTCACGAAAACAACAAACTCATGCGACTAAAGCAAAGAATGGAATGACGTACCACATGAACTACTCTGTCCTATTAAATAAAAAAATAAAAAGACAACAATATGCAACTAAATAAAAAGAATTTGAAAGCTGAACAATCACAATAAATTATTGAATTTGGGAAAAATTTGGATTCCAAGCGGTGCCCAAGGTTAGGTTTATGAAGCAATAACACTTACATAAAAACCTCAACCAGCAAATTGGTTGCGGTTCTTGTAACCAGTGAATGTCCAAAAACGCGTGATTGAATTCACCGTAAAACTAATGCCACTTTTATTTATTTTGTCAGGAACTGTTTTATTGCTTACAGCATTTTTGTGTGCCTTACACAACGAAGTGAATTTATAAAATAATTATTCCAACATACTTCTTTTTTCTGTCCACACTGTCAGCTCTTGTGCAATCTCCGGAATCACCAGGAATGTCCGCCACCCTCGGAGTTTCTTAGACTTGAGGATGTCACCAAAGATGTGGTCTCCCATGTACAGAACATCATTCCCCTTAGCACCAATGAGATCACAGAAGACGTCGCATGAGCCGCCCGAGTAGACTTGACCCTTCTGGAAGGGACCTATGTGGCTGCCTATCCTGAGGGCTCCTGTATCCTACAGAATCAAAAGAACATCAGACTGGATTAGAACTTGAGCTTTCCCAGTGGCTTTTTGTTAACAGTGACGCAAACATACAGGCACAAGTTACAGGCACGCAACTGCAGTTTGCCAAGAAAAGAGGAAAGTTATGGCACAAGAAGGCTTAAAACTGTGTTTCTCCAAAGGACAAAGTAATTTAAGTTCAATTAAATTTGAAGTGATTCAATTCAATTCGAAATTGAATTTGAATTGGTTTTGTCCTTTGGACCAAAATGCTCTGGTCCAACCAGGAACACAGGGGTAAACCCTACTAGCTTCTATTACACAACAAACACGGCCTAATGTCTTGCTTAACACAAGTTTCAAGACCATGTGCTCAAACCCACACTCTTCTGGTCAGAAACACAGGCGCTTGAGTCCAGTGTACTTACCGCTTCGCCACCGCATGCAACTGCTGAGAATGTTAGTACTTTCCCTCTCAACAGTTTTTACTCACCAGATCAACCTGTCTAAGAATTGTGCCATTACTGAAGAACTGAGGTTTCTTGGCATCCACAATGCACACATCAAAGTACTCGTACCACTGCTTGTGAGGGGTTGAAGGCTGTGGTAGTAAAAAAAAAAAGAATTGTTTTCAGTCAAAACAAACAAACTTGTATGGACCATTAATATTTAACCATATTTTTTTACAGACATTCGGTACGACAGAGGAGGTTGGGGGGAGGGGATTGAGCCTGTGTTTTACTTAAGGTGTGCACAAAATGTTGATATTTCTCAAGTTTAATTAACAGAAAGAAATTATTCAGAAAGATTTGCAGTAACACCATGTGAAAATCTCTTTTGAGAAGTGTTGGATCATTGGCTTGATGAGGGGGTGGGCGTCTTCAAAAATAGTTACTTTCTGTAGGCTCAGTATTTGGTCTTTTTGTAAACCATCATTATTGTGGCCCACAGGCAAAATCACAAAAATATTACAATAAAAAAAAAAACAGCTCTTACTTGGGCGATATCACGATATTATTGAATATTGCGATACTAACTTGGAAACGATTTCGATTTCGGATCAATTTGGTTTTTATCGAAATATCAATATATCGCGATACCGATTAAATATCGCAATATCGGGATGTATTTTCTAGCTGAGACATCATGCACCCCATAAATTTTGAGTAAAACCAGAAGAATAGGTCATTAGAACACCTCTCTTATGCTGTGATTGTCTCTTCTACAACTTTCACTGGGAGTTTGAAGACTGATGATGTCAAATTTAACTAATCGCGATTATATCGAATATCGCGATATATTGTCGGCGATATATCGTGAATAAAATAAATCGATATCGCCCAAGCTTACTTTTCAGAGCCAACAGCTCTTTTCAGAGCCAACACTCACTCATATTTACACATGGTTGTACCCGCAAGTTTACTATTTATTAATATATTTTTTCTTATCAATAAAAAATAATAATAAATAAAACAACAAAGTAATAAAAAGGCAAACTGCTAAAACATAAGAACAATTCTTAATTCAAGAAAACTTTTCTGATGTCACTCCCAGTTAAAGAATTTTCTAGGGAGTGATAAAAGAATCGTTTTCTTCCAAGAATACAATTTTAAGCAGCGCGAAAGTTGTAACCCTGCCAAAACAAATAACCAGATAAATAAAGTAGGGTAAAACAGTTTGGAAGACCCCTAGCAAACATTATTTTGAGCAATGTTAACTGCTGAAGCAGCTGTATGGATTTCCACCACCTACTCTCCCCAATGTCCACAAGGGTTACAGCCTTTGATGGAATGGAATGGAAAATAAAGATGCATGGGCAGGTACAAAAGAGCTTTGAACTAGGAACTAAGTTCCTGATTCCACTCACAGCTATGTGACAATTCACTTCAAATGAGCTAACACAGCAAAAACTAACAAAAAATTAAAATTCTTTATCCCCGATGCAAATTTAACATCTATTAACAGCAAAACTAATTTAATTTGAAAGCTCACTAAAAAGGAAACTGTCATATGATCATAGCAGGCCAGTAGTTGATCGTGGAATTATGAACTCTAACCCAGTTACTGTAAGGGCAGGTGCTGGCCATCACATCACATCACAAAGGCAGGCTTGGAATTGCACTAAGACCACGGCCTCCATTGCCCCTTGTCTTGGCCTTGGTGCCTCTTCAAAAACTTCTCATTGACTTTAAGATTTGTCAAAATCTTGGGGGTGCCAGTCAGACACGATTCAACCTGTAACTGCCATTGAGGTTTTTCTATTGAAAATATCGGATATTTTGGGATGGTGTTTAGGTGTATTTAAACACAGAAATGGAGACAAATGAAACAGTTGGCAGGTATGTTCCATCTCACTTAGTTTTTTGCCTAATACAGCAGGAAATTCTAGAAGGAACTTCATGATGTAACAGTCCCTCGAGCCCACCCCACTGTTTAGTATTTGGATATGATCTGTGTCACAACTAAAAGCACTAACTGGCTACCTTCAAAGTAACAATACTTTAAAACCCAGTGCAGATGCTTGGCTCTGTGTGCAAAAGGTATTAGATGAAAAAGACATTCCAGCTATTTAAACTTAAGATGTTAATTAAAATGTTACACTTCAAACAAGATTGCAAGCATAAGAATGTGCAGGGAAAGAAAGGTTGTTTGATAGAGAACAGTCGTTTTTACAACAAACACTGCAAAATGAAAAAGAAAAGCTTAAACAGCACACACAAATAATCACATACCGCACTGGAAGGGCCAGGCAAACCCTGCATTAGGGAAATGTAAATAAATAAAGTAAGTCTTTCTAATTTATGGACTATAAACCGTGTAAGTTTTTGAGAATATTGAAAGAGTATATTTCGATGTGTGTCGAAGAGCAAGGCTCTTTACCCTTCTTCCAGGCACACAAAGTACTTTTTCTTCTAAAAACACAAGGCCATAAAGCAAAAAATGGCTCTTGACCAAAACAAATTGTGGCGTTACCGATACCTTTTTGTTGCTACAATTTCTCCAAAGAGAGGTCTTTCCATTTATAAGCATGCAGAATTTAATGTTCCTATTATGACTATTTCGATTTGAATTTTTTCTTTTTGCTTTGTATGAAATTGGGCCCTGGTCTACCTTGATACCTCTAAAAGATGTTGCAACTAACTTTCACTTCAGATTTTGTTAAAGTAAAACTATTAAACCTGATGTAAAGAAAACTTTTGTTCCACCTAAAAGAGGAAATTCAGGTTTATCTTGAGTCTTGGAAACATCAGGGAAAATTTCCTTCCACTTCAAAGAGGAAATTCAAGTTTGTCTTGGAAACTTTGGGATAAAATCCAAACATGTTAACAATCTTCCCAAACTTCAAGACCATGCTCTAAAACTCAACCACCACAGAAACCAAGGGAAAAAAGACTAGATTGAAAATTTCTCCTACTTACCGATGGACCGTGCGGAAAGTCAAAGAGGTAGGTCATGATTTTCTGTAAAATAATCAAGAATCAAAGTGTGTTAAATTTGAAAAATAATCAGCGTACATTTCAAATAGCCACACCACATTTTAACCTTCAAACATAATAATAAAAATTTACAGCACCTAATGTTTTAAGGGAGGTCATTACTCCAAAAAAATGAGCATACAAACTGACTTGGTAAGAAGCACTGTATATGTTGATAGTGTATGAAATGTTGAGAAAAAAATTCCCTTCTAAGAAATGTGGTTTTAGACAGAAATTCAAAATCTTTTTAATCTGAAAATCGATTCTGCAAGAAATGTTTCTGAAAACATCTATCAGATTGAGTATTCCAAACACGGATTATTCTTTCAGCATGGACATAACATAACCTCTCAAGATCTTCTAATTTGGAGAGTTGTTTAGAAACAAATGATATAAAAAGAAATTGTGAAATCCTGTATTGTTAATCCTTTCCGTACCATAGCAGCTGATAAAACCAAGATACCAATTGCATGTAAGCCCAAACTAATTAAACCGGAGTATAGGTTTATAAAACTGTATTGTTTTCCATGTTTGATGAGGTTTCTTTTAAAACCTACCTCTGTGTAGCTGTACCCGCTGTTTGTCACAAGGAAGACTTTACGTCCATGGTCCCTCATTCTGTGAAAGAACAAAAATAAGAAAAAGAACAAAAATAAGAAAAATATTAACACAAGAACTTGAGTCTAGTGCACTAGACTGCCCAACCAAGAATCAAGAAATAAAAGAAGCATATATGACGCGACAAGCAAAATGAATCAGTTGTCGATCACTGATTATAGATTTTTTTTATTCATTTGAAAAGAGCATTATCAATGCTTTAATTCTGTTAAAACCCTAAGCCAATACCACTTTTGGTTCAAAAGTTCTGAAAGTAGAAACACCAAGAGATGTGAGAGAATGAAACTGAACGAAATAAAGAGGTTTAAAGTTGAGTTGTTAATTGAACATACATTGACACATTTTCTTTTAATCCATGGCTGATGTTATATATCAGGAAGGAAGTTGTCAATATAACCACCATTTTCCCTCTTTTGCCTTTACATGTACTGTTTGAAGCGTTGAGGTTGTCAACATAGTGGCAGATCAACTTAACTAGAAAACTTGTTTTGTGGAGTGTGTTGTGATGTTTGTTGCCCAAAGAGTTTTGCACAAAACATTTGCAACTGTTCCGTCGTTTCAAATCAGAAAACCAAGTGATAAAAGCAAATAAAAAAACATACCCTTGGAAATGACAAAGTTTGTGTGTTACTAACAGATAGAAATTTACTCTCTTTCAATGTGAATTCCCTTTAAATACATTTATTCCGTGTGTGACAACAAACTTGGAAATTAGTTAGCAAGTGGTGCTCCATGCATTATGAGTACATCTACAGAGCCTGATCATACCTTTGAAGTAGAGTTGGTAGTCTTGGATCTTTAATCACATACTCTTCAATGTTCTCTACCGTCTTGTCTTTCAACGTGCCCTGATTATAAAGAAACATTCCAGTTATTGGTGGACATTAGGATTAAATTAAAGGCACTAGACACCTTTGGTAATTGTCGAAGACCAGTATTCTCACTCGGAGTATCCTAAAATATACGCATAAAATAACAAACCTGTGACATTTTTATTCAGTTGGTCATCGAAGTTACAAGAGAATAATGAAATAAAAACACCCTTGTTCCACAAATATATGTGTTTTCCCATGCCTAAATTAGGCTTTAGGCCTGAAGTCTTTTATCAGATACAAATATTTTAATAAGAAATTACCTCTGTCAAAAACCTACCTTCATATGAACCCAATCCACTGCACTCCTAATGTCTTCAAAGATACTCTCCCATGACAGAAGCAGGTCGCCTTTCTTGACTCCCGTCAGCGTGTCTGTTTCTAGGTACTCTTCTGATGTACTGAAATAATTGACGAGGCATGCCAACAGGTAGGTTTCTAAAAGGATAGCATCGGAATTTCATAACAATTAATAATAAAAACAACAATTCATTTAATTTAGGGCTCTCTCCAGGACCAGCCTGTTGGAGGACAAATAACAGTAAAAAATACCATAAGGAAATTCAAAGAAAAGGTGGAAGAAAATGTACACTGGTAAAAATTAGCAAAATAGAAATCAAAGCCTATTGAAAAAAAGGTGCATGAACACAACAAAAAATGCAATTTAGGTACTTTAGCATTTACAAAATGCACAATTAAATATAAACCATGGAGCTGGAATGTTATGGGACTTACCAGGGAGATTGAAGAGTGTGTTAAGGATGTAGAGTCTGTCCTCTGTGCTCTTCAGTGCAATAAACTTATTTGGATACAGCTTGAGGATCTCGCTGGAGTGGAGGAATCGGAAGCCATGAACGGCTACTAGGATGTTACCATAGGGGTCCATCTAGCAAAATAATCAAACAGAAAATCTCTCAATCGAGTGTCAAGGTGAAAATGTTGTTTCAACGTTTCTTGTGAATGAATCGGAAGCCGTGTACAGCTACTAGGATGTTACCATAGGGGTCCATCTAGCATGACAATCAAACAGAAAATCACCAAAATGAGTGTGGCAAAACTAATCTGCTTTTAGGCCTAATGCTTCATCTTTGAATCGACAAGGGCACCAAGGCATTTCTCCTTGCTAAAGGGCACCTTACGAGGAAATTGTACATTTTTACTAGAGCATTTCAAGGGCACCAGGAGGTATGGAGGCAATAAAAATAAGGCCTGTGCTTATCTGCTAACCTGTAAAATATGGTTGACGTAAGAACGGAATTCTCTGCTTCCTTTAGTGCTGATTCTTTGCTTATGGTAAGCAGAACCATGACATTGCGCCCAAATGGTGGTTATGGTTAGAAAGGGCAAACATTCCTAAGCGGCTTCATGACCAAACCAAAGCAACAAAAGCATGGGATAGACTCATTGACCTCCATGGATTTGCAAGGCCTCCCAAACTTTGCACCTAGGACTTGCCACTACATACCTTGAGTAAATTGCCGTACACCTTGTCAAAGAAAAGACCTCTGATTGGGAAGCAAGGGTCGTAGACAAAACTGTATAATTCCTGCAAGTGGGAAAATATGAGGATGTTAAGTGTCTGTGTGTTATGAAAAGGATTATCTACATGGCACTGAAAATTGTTATTGTTGCCAATTCGTTGGTTGTTGCTTTTTCTTTTTGGGGGATTGTTCCCTTAAGGGGGGGGTAACAGTGGGTTAGATTCTTACTACTCTTTTGACACCCCGCAGTTGTTGATGACTTAAGGGTGACATCAGTTCCCCCGGACAAGACCAATTATCGTGGTCCTTGACACCACTAAAGATGGGTAAAATGAAAATAAAAAAAATATTTTTGTCTCCATCACAACGCTTTTTAAAAACTATCTCAGTTCAATATAAGGGTTTAGCTGATGAGTGTTTGTTAATCCCGTGAAAGAAGTGTAAAACCATAGAGAAAGGACAACTATGGTGAAACAAACATAAGCCCATTCATACCATTCCCCGCTTGGACAGCTTTACCCCTGATCTACCCCAGCAAATGGGCATACCATGGGGAATAGCCACCCAAGCTCTGTCGAGTAAGGGTAAGCTGTAAAACCCTGGGGAATTCATGTAACATGCAACTAGAACCCCAGGGAATAGGTGGGGACAGTCTTAAGTGCACCAGGGTAACCTGTGTAAAAATAAACTTTTTCTTCTTCTGGGAATCAGCTTGTTAGTGTGCAAAGTGGTACAGAGGAGAACATCAGGGGAATTGTGTGTGTGTGGAGGGGGGGGGGAGACACACAAGTAGCAATGACCCACTGTGCGTTACTAGGGGTATAACAGCGGTGTGACAAATTAGCAAAGGATATTGAATAATCAATGACAGTGTGGTGGGTAATTCAGAAGCTTCTGGTTTTGATTATTAATAGAAACCACATCCCCAGTCAACTTTTTGTTCTGGTTTAACGCCAGAAAATTTCTTGCTGAATCATAACAAAGTGCATTCAACCGCTAATAATGTTCTTTAAGATGAAGTGAGAGATGGGATAATACATGGGTACTTGTACGTCAGATAAAAACGAAGATGTTTATAATATTTTAAATAAGATTGTGACCAAATTCATGTTTGCGATTGGGAAATTCATAGACAAACCTGAGGGTAGCCAATGGAGACCAGTCTTTCCACCACCAGGTCAAAACCAAGCTGTTCATATTGCGGTGACTTGTACACTGTAAACAAAAAACAGAGAGAGGGGTGAATTTTTACTAATTATTTTGATTAATCAACATCAGTTCATCAATGTACTAGGAGTACCCAGATTTGGGGAAGGGGGGACTAACAGGGATATAAAAAGACAGACTGCCCGATCATGCAGGCCTAATTGTTTCCTTTTTGCATAGGGCAAGAGGAAACTGTAAGTGTCTAGTAGAGCATATTTAGGGCAACAAGGCAATGAACAGGGGGCATCGAGGCAATCGCCTCCGATCAGCGAAGTAAGTATCAGGCCAGATTATGATTATGCAAAGTATCTGCAATAGCACCTACTTGCTAGCGTATAATCCATATCAAAGCCGAAGAACTTGATCTTCTCCATATTAAGGCTGCGGTTGACAAAGACTCTCTTGTGGGTCTGGCGACGATATTTCTTATGATGATTCTGAGATCCCATGGGTGATTCCGCGCCCAACATGCTCAAAGTCAAGCTGTTTTGAGAGCTCATCTTGATACTCGTGTTGGATAACAAGCTGATCTGGATTAACGATAAAAAAAATGACACAAGAACTCAGTAATAATGTTTTAAGTAGAGTCATAGATTGGAATGTTGATTTATAAACAAATTATATTATAAAGAACATAAGAGTCCACATGACCCTACATGTACCTTTAAGCAGTCAACCGATTTAATAAAGTAAAGGTGTGGTGACGTTCAGTAAACTAAAGGTAAATTATTTTGCACACACAGTATGTAGACTGCAATTTACAAACTGCACGACAATTTACATGTACATGCGCTACAGTACAGTACATAAGTTGACCTCACATTGTATTCAGTGGTACAGAGAGTTTGCTATCCAGTTTTCTGTTTACCCTACACTAAATAAATAAACAGGTGCACAATATTCCCATCAGCTTATTCACAGGACATGTCCCACAGGACAGTCAATTTCCGAGGCCAGCCAAGTACATATACATGGAAATGTATAGTTTATGTCAGAGGTCCTGTTGCTACTGTATCTTGGGACCAAACAAATGGAGGAAGAAGTGTACAATGCATGTGTACCAAACTATTTTCATTGTAAATGTACATCATTTATTGTACATCATTTAATGTTTGCACCTTGGTGCTGGTCAACACTCAATACAGAACATTTTTCAAATATACAATGTATTTTTTTTTTATTTCTCAATAATTTTCAGGTATACAGTCAAAGTCATGCATAAAACCTGTTCAGGAATTTGTCAAAATTTGTGGGATTTTAATCCTGGGTGGAAGAGCAATTTTCCAGCCTGGAATTTTACCTTTGTTTGAGAGGGCAAGGGCATTTTCATTTGCAAAGGGCACTTCTATTTGAAAGTCTTGAAGTATGGGAAACATTTGAAGGGACACTAAGGCCAAGACCAGGGCAGTGGCTTAACAGTGGGCATGGCCTCCCGTGGCCTCCATTAAATTCCAGGGTTAAGTTTTTAACAGGCTTTATACTTGTACAACAAGCACCAGGGTATACTGTAGTATAATTCAAGCCCTGGGAGATGACCTGGTGATAGCCACCATTAATCAATGCTGGTCATAATTTCCAGGGACACTAAAATGGACAATCTGGTACACTTTAATATAAGTGGGCAATAATGGCTGATAGGTCACAACTGTTGTTGGCACAACAGATTTAAAAACAAATTGGGATCACTAATCAGGCTCAATTTTACATTTGACTCTCAACAGGAATGTTGTTATAAGAGTGCAACTTCAAAATGTACTCTTTAGGAGCAGAGCCTAACTGTGCTCTTTATAACAAGGGTGTACTGTACATTTCTCACACTCATGTCCCCATGTACAATTAAACCAGTAGATTCAACTAAAGAATTACTATGAATCACTTTTTCATTTTCAACATCATTCAAAATATAGGATTTGAGGCATTGCATGGTGAGGTATCAATGTATATTTGGTTTGCGGTAACACCATGTGTCTAATAGCCAGGTAGAGTTTGTTCTTAGAGAACTGTCTTGCTTTATTCTACTGCCGCGGAGTAGATAATCTGAGGTTCGGGAGACTTCTCAATTCTGAAAAGAACTGTCCTGCTTTTTAACTATTACCAGGGCGGATGGTATAGAAAATAGACTGGACTACTACTTTAGCTTATAGGATCGTAATTAACTGTACTGCCGAGGGTCAGTTCTGAGTTGGTCTCAACGTTTCGACTAGCTTGCTCTAGTCATCGTCTGACGATCGTCCAACCTGGTAATAGTTAAAAAGCAGGACAGTTCTTTTCAGAACTGAGAAGTCTCCCGAACCTCCGATTATCTACTCCGCCGCAGTAGATTAAAGCAAGACAGTTCTCTAAGAACAAACTCTACCTGGCAAGTAGATACACACATGGTGTACTGTTACCGCAAACCAAATATACATCATTCAAAAAGTTTACTTTTACAAACAAAAAATCCATTAAAAAAAGAATAGATTTGGGGTTTACACAACTCCCCCAATTTAGGAGTTGAACCATACACAATGGAATTGACTCCTAAAATGGCAGAAATGGTAGAGGGCAGAGGGCAGAGGCGTATTTTTTTGGGGGTGCAGTCTGTGATATCTTAGGATAGCGTTAGGTTATTTGGGAGGATTGAGGACTGCATCACAACATGTAGTCCAAATTTCATTTGCTCATCAGTCTAATCCATGCAAAATGATCTTATCTAATCAGTTGACACAATTTGATGTGGAGTGACATAAGAGTAGAATAATTGGAGGATTGACGACACCAATGTGCAAGTGGGCCCGTGGGCGTCGCCTAGGGAGGGTAGTTTTTAATAATGCTTTGTGTGTGCATGGTCCTTGCTGTTTGGTTTGAAGTATTACGCTCAAGTACATCCTTACATAACACAGAAACCGCCTCTACAAAATGCGCGTCTACCATTTCTTAGTATTTTGAGAGTCAATTCCTTTGAGAACATTTCAACTCCCAAAAAAGGGGATAGGATAGGCGTGTGTATCGGCACATTACAAACTGCATACAAATTTATATTTCCCCTAATGAGATGCCCTTTACAACAGAGCAAGGACTGTGCCTACTAAGAGAAATCTGCCATGCCCTTTACAAGAATTATAAGTGTATCACCCAGGCCTGCAACTCATTTCATAATAATTTGAATCAGCAAATTGACAGACATAGAAGCTGTGTGGGTGTATTATGGCAAGGGGCCCATGATTTGATGTACATGTACCATTCCAAGGCAACTTACAGGTACAGCAAAGAATGAAAACAAATCTTCCAATTTTCAAATTTTGATTTTTTTTTTTAAAAGGAATATGGTCCAGGCTCTATCTTTGGTAAACCAGTGTCATTTCCTGTAACTATATTTGTGTGAGAGAGCTACTACGAGGTGAACAGTCTAACCTCATTATGCACAAGATTGCTGGGACTGGCCAAATTCCTTCTTTACAACACTGTAACATTGTTATAAAGAGGACAGTAAAACAAAGATGACAATAGCTAAAATGACATTTGGTACTTCAACATAAAACCATGTAAAAATGAGATTTGGGACTTCAGAATGTTAGCTCTTTATAAAATGAACCTCAGGACCCGCTTCCTTTGTCCAGTCACAACATATTGCCTAATAGAACTCAAAGGATGTGGTCACTGAACTATACAGGCCACGTCCATTGTGCTGACACTTCCTTCTTTCCATTGAATTCTTAGCCCCCTGCGGCAAAATAAATTATGGCTTTCAAAATTGTTGGAGCCATGGTTCAAAAAGATTTCTTGGCTCATTTAAAGGGAGGGTATTCTCTTAAAAAATACTGATCATAAAAAAGTGAATGGTAAGAAGCACTGCAGCTGTTGATAATGTACCATTTTTAGAAACAGTTCAAAATATGTCAACTGAGAAATACTTCATGCATGAAACGCTTCTCGGATTGTGTAAGATTTTCAACAAGCCACAAAACACTTTTGTTGATATCAGATAAACACAATCAAACGGTTCCAAAACCAAAAACAAAAGCAAACTTTGCCTTGAAAGTGTGCAATGCCTTCATATGGCATGTTTTTCTTATTTTTTTCTTTTTACTTTATTTATGACACTTCAATGGTTCACTAAGCCACTGCATGCTCTGGAGATCCCAGCAGTTATCAGAGCTGCATCAGTAGGCCTAATCATTCATAAAATAAACAGAGAATTTGTAACCACTGTTGATCATACAATGCATTGTCCACAGCATTACATGTGTACAGTGCCTGAAATGTTAACAAAGAGGTCATGGAGGTCATGGCCTTTGTTGCCCTTTCACTGGTTTCCCAAAGACTTAAAAATGTGGGCACTTTCCAAATACATGGAAATAGTACAAGTCCTCTCAAAAGATGAAATTCCGGGTCTGTAGTATGATAAGTGACTGTAATATTGATGACACTGACAGTGGAAAATTGATGAAGCTATTAAAGGTTTGGAGACAGGCAAGCTTAAAATGGCCACTGCAGTGCACTGCTTCCTTTGCTTCACCTTTCTGTCCACTTCCTTCCTTTGTTCCGTTCAACATTTTATGTACAATTTTACTGTGTTTTTGTTTGCCTTATTCGCTGCATATGGTTTTTGGGGGCAAATTATATAGTTCAGTACTTCTAAAAAGTATCTGGGAGTGGCAGAACTACCTCTTTAAAACAGGCACATTATGAGGACAGCAAAACAAAGTAGAAACTAAGATTCAGAACTTTAGAATATACAATTTATTTTAAAGCAGAACCTACAAGTGTAAAAATAGAAGGAGAGTTGACTGTAATTATGCCCATTGCACAACTTAAATTTGAATAAAATACTCAATGGAAGCCAACAAAAGTTATCATTTAGAGAACTTTCACGTTTTTAAGCATGCTGGTGAATTCCCTATTTTCTTCAGTCTGAACGGGTGTGTCCATAGAAAGACTGGACTATGGTGGTATGCACAATCCCCAGTGCAGTCCCCTTACATTTCAAACCTAAACCATTGCAATATTCATGTCATGACCTGACAAGACTGCACAAGTCTTGTTGACAGCAATCAGCTGTGTACTCACAATAGAATACCCTTTGACCCCAAATACAATAGCTGCACAAGTACAATGGAGATTAGCATACACACCTTATTCAATAGTGGTGCTCCAAAGGTAATGTTACTTCCAGATGGATGGTGTAACAGTAAATGCATGGTCATTTAAAAAAAATATTGTATAAATTTTAGTTTGAAAGCTTGCAGAGTAGATTCTCGCGTTAATAGAGCCATTTATTTATGTGAATTGTCAGGGGCAATACAGTTTTATTGTATTATGTATGTCATGATTATTTTCATTCCAAAAGCTCACAGATTACTTGGATGATTCAGTTGATTGAACCAGAAATGACAAAGTTAATGTCACCACTGGGTAGCCATCCACAGAGAATGCTTTCAATTAATCCACAGTACAGTCATCAAACCTTTTTATTGTTTTTACCTTGAAATATTCAATTACATTTCTACTGGTTTGATGTTTTTGGTAAGGGATGGAACTGATTTTGCTCTTCCAAAAACCATTTCATGAATTATTTATTATGTGTAGCCCAACATAATAGGCAAAGCACATCAGAAATTTTCAACAGAATTTGTGGATGTCAACAGAGTAATTTTTAAGCTGAATTTGGCACTCATACAAAACATTTAAAATTTTGTTTTATTTTACCAATGTATAACATATTTCATTTTTTTTTTTTTTTTGGGGGGGGGGGGGGGTAGGGGGGTCATTACCAAATCATGTCTCCATCTCAAAGCTCTGTGCCTTTATCTTTATAGTCCCTCGATGCTCAAGTAAAGAACTTAAGATTGTTTTCAACCCCAAGTTATCAAAAAACTACCCAGTCAGTTTAACTTATAATATGAAATTTTATCCCAAGTACATGTAAAGCTTCATATTAATCATAGTTTGCTTTAAAACCACCTTAAAGCCATTGGACCCTTTCGGTTCAGAAAAAAAAAAAAAAAGTTCACAGATTTACAAATAACTTACAGGGTTTACAGAAGGCAATGGTGAAAGACTTCTCTTGAAATATTATTCCATGAAATGCTTTACTTTTTGAGAAAACAGCAAAACAATATAAATTCTCGTTAACGAGAATTACGGATTTATTTTAAACACATGTCATGACACGGCGAAACGCGCGGAAACAAGGTCGGGTTTTTCCGTTGTTTTCTCCCGACTCCGATGACCGATTGAGCCTAAATTTTCACAGGTTTGTTATTTGATATAGAAGTTGTGGTACACAAAGCGTGGGCCTTGGACAACACTGTTTACCGAAAGGGTCCACTGGCTTTAAACCATTTCTCCGTGCTAAAAACCAATGCAACTCCCTTCCCAAAAAATACACTACAGAATAAACAGATAGCTTGTGGTACATGTTGTACTTAATTATGTCCAGTTAATGGTAAATTGATTATTTTGTTTACTCCACTGGCTGAGATCATGGATTTTTTTAAGCGTCCACGTTTGTTGCAATTGCTTTTTAAACACAAAATCAACGCAAAGGCCTGTAGTAATAAAACATTGGAAGTTGGAAGATAATGTTGACATTGTTCACTTCTCCAGTGGACCTGAACTGGAACTGGCATAGTTGCGATAACATCACGCTCCTCCCCACGGCGGGGAGGGGGGGTTCACGTTATTGCAACTAGAACTGGCATAGAGAGGAGTGAAACACCCCCAAACCTACTCAGGTACTGTACTAGACTAATAATTCAGGCTAAACCACCTTCCACCAAGTTTATATAGCGTAAACCTACTTAACGTAACGTAAACATAACGTAATGTTATAACGTAAACCTACGTAAACCTACTTAAAATATTAATTAAAACAAGATGACAAATTGTGGGTGTTTCACATGTAAACGGAACACCTTTACAAATGGGAATGATCAAAGAAAAAATAGAAGGACGATATATATCCAAATATTGGCTAGTTGTAATGCACTTTCGTGGAGGTTGAAATAAAAAAATTGTAATCCTGTTGACATTTCATGTGGTTTGTGCTTTTACATTGATAAATTAAATAAATAAATTGAATGTAATTGTTTGGTATGACAAAAAAAAAAAAGGAAGGAAGAATATGGAGATGTCTAGCACCAGCAGGGGGCTTCATCCTGCAGTGAGTACAGTAGGATAGATGCATAGAAGCATAGTAGTAAAACATGCCATTGGTTAAGCATGGGGGGAGATGGTAACTTAAAGGTTCACAACAGCAACAAGGTGGGCGTTTCTTTGTGAATGGTTCATGACGAAAAAAATACAATAAACTTTAGTACTAGTACTAAGTTAAGTAGTAAATAAGTAACTCATGCATTTATATTATATTTTCACTCATCTGGACAATGGCAACTCAAGGCATTATTATGAGACAAGTGTCGAGGGCAACCTCCACCAATCATTTATTTGTCATAAAAAGGAGAGACAATAATACCGAGATCAAACCATACTTTCAAACTGGGACTTCTTCCAACTCTTTCTTCGGACGTCTGGCTTCTCTGATGACGATTAACATTGGGAGATTGATTGCAGATTACAGTATTGATCCAGATCCAGATCCAAAAACAGCCAAAGTTTGAAACATGGATGGGTGAATGGAAACGAGTGGACAACTTACCTTTTTAAGGTATTTCGAAAACGGTGGTTGATCACTGATAAGATTCGACGAACACAGTTTCTCTGATTCTAGCAATGTTGGCACTTTTGTAGTCCAATCAGCTGATGCCCGAAAGAGATTTTACACAAAGCTGATTAAAAATCCACGACCAGCTGCACGACCGTCGACGATGTCATCACACACAACATCAGAGAAATTGTTTGGCCAGTCAAATTTGAATGAACTATCGTCTGCTCAGCTCCTGCATGCTGCGTACAAAACAATGCAACATCCACTGGCCGTGTGATGATATTGTGATAGACGCATGCACAGAAGTAGTAGAGACTGTACTACATGTACTAGGGAAAAACTTATCGAAGAGGGCGCCTCATAACCTATAAGGGTCTATGCCTAGCTTTTTCTATTAATTGTAAAATTTGCTCCACTCTGGAAATAAAATGCAATGAAGCTGATGAAAAAATTGAATGTGTTCATTTGTTTTTGTAACAAAGCATCGGCATGAAAATATAAGTGCATGGGATATGGGACTTTGCTTTTGTAGGGATATGCCTTGTGTTTGTTAATCGAGTTGCTTTGTCTGAAAAATTTGGCATAATAAGCAATTTTTAGTACAAATGCTGGAGTCCCCTGCGCCCCCCCCCCCCATCCCACCACCTAGATCCAGAATGTTGATGGCTACATGCATGGCCATGCTCTCTAGCTTTAGCCTAAGTTTCTATATCAATCGACATCTAAATTGGAATGAATAGGTCTGCTGCAGAGACAGATAGCCCTCCAATTGACGATTGCTGATATGGGAGGGATAAACTGCATCAATGCACACAGATAACTCGGTTATGGCCTAATGAATCACTTCCATGAACAAGTTGTACTTTATCTGACCAAAACCTAACTAATTATTTGAATTTTTGATGGTGTACTTAAAAATTGCCTGATATCGCCTGTAAACTTCTTGGTTGAGCATTGAAGATTGAGTAATTTGAGGGCTCTCCACTTACTCTTTAGAACTACCAGTTGCCACTGTCGTGCTTTTGAATTATGAAATGTTTTTTCTTAGTCGATTAAAGAAATTAATCCTAAAAGAAAACGGTAAAAACTTTTTTTCCAGGATGGCAATTATCAAGTGCAGAAACAAATTACAGGAGAGGGGGGGGGGGGGGGGAGGTACAAAAGCTCCGAGGGACAGAATCTCCTGCCACACCGGCAAGCTCCTGGTGATAGTTGACACTCTTTGAAAAAAAACAAGGGTTTTTCCAGAACATGTGTGAATAGATATTACATTTTTGAACGCTTACTCTTACCCGACATGCTGTATTATGAACCCTATTAGTATTTTTCAAAGCATTATATTATTAGGCGGCCAGTTTTCCCCAAAAAAAGTATGGGCTATTCAATATCATAAAAAAAAAAAAAAACTCAGAACTCTTTAAGCAAACAAACGAAGTGCACACTGCAAGCTGTATGCTCAATTATTAGTACACCACCACTGGTTACAAAACGACTTGCTTGCTACTTATACTTTAAAATTAGCAGGAAACCAGTTAACCAGCCAAGAGCAACTCTTTGCATGTAATGGTTTTGATGTAGTTATTAATAGTTCATCATGTGACGACGGGAGATAATTTGCATAACGCATTCTGAATTAGCCAATCAGTAGAAGGTATTTCACAACTGTTGACCAATGGCAAGCCCTAAAACGGTTCTCCTAAAATTTTGGCAGACGACATTCAGCACTTTACTCGTATCCCTTCGCACCAAGGGAATGGGTTTATTTTTTTTATATTTCAAAATAAAAATTATAAAAATTATAAAATTTATCCTCCTTAAGCCACATTGAGAATACTTCACAAGCATTATATAAATTTTATTTGACAAAAGGTGGAATTTGAAGACATTTTCAGTGACCGCGCAAGGATATAAATCTAGTGAAACGCCCCTTGGAAAAAAAAAAGCAAAAGTGACCCACGCAACCTGTTGCGCTTTTTCAGTAGCAGTGAAATTTTAACGCAGAACTGACTCAGCTAAAATTATGTAAAACAAAATTCTCATGAAATTCCTTTTGTCAGGTCATAATTCCGTTTTTAATCTTATACATTGACCTGGAAAAGTTTCCAAGTGGAGCTGGTGTCTTTTTCATCTCAGCGGAGGACAATATTTCCGGGAAACTGCCACTCAAATCATTGGCCGGGAAACGTTTGCAAGTGGAGCTTGTTTCTTTTTCATCTTAACGGAGGACAATATTTTCAAGAGAATTTCCACTGCAGTCATTTTTCTTTGGACCAAGCGAACTGTGAAGTGTTAATATGAACAACAGCGGACAATTTCGGTGAGTTTTCAAAGCGTTGTAAACTGCGAGTGAATTACAAAAAATGCCTGAGAGAACTGGAAGAATTTGGGGGTATGTATGACTAGTAGTTATGAGTTATTTTTAAACTAGGCCCTATGTCATGTTGTAAATGTGCCTGTGATGTTGTTACTCGGCGCAAAAAAATTATTCCCGACCCATTGCCTTGGGTCTGTTTTTAGCCTTTTTCAATATTTTACCAATTTGTGCATTTTGAAACAATTCAACCCGTGTCAGCTTGATGATATCAAATTGTTAGTGGTCTAGACATGTAAATAGCTTAAGTTAATCCTATTACAAAACAGAACTTGTGTGCAGGAGTAGGAGGCTCACTACAATAGAAATTGTATAACTTTTAACTATTGTGCGAAAAACCTGCCTCGTTGACACTGAATAGAGTTCACGACCCAAGAATGTGTGAATGCGTCTCTTCAGCAACAGGGACGGTTGGAAAAGTACATTTATTCAAGAAGCTGAGACTGAAAAGAGGACACTAAGAAACCTGTTAATTCGCATCAACATTCCACTGATTGAGTGGATATAAACTGAACTGAACTGAACTGAATTAACTGATATGAAAAACTATGAGACTTTACAGTTTGAGATGGTGCAAACATAAAAAAACAAACATCAACAACAAGTACAGAACATCAAACATTACAGAACAAAAACAAACAACAGACATACCAACTGCCCAACAACTCAACAAAATAAATAGGTTTGAGTTTAATGGTAAATACCTTCAATATCACAAGTTTTTAAATAAATTAGGCCTATAATTAAAAACTTAGTGTATTATTTTTTTTTCTTCACAAGAATGATAGACCTAGATGGATGAAGTGAAACTCTTTGAGTGAATGGAAGTATGTGTGATGTACACCTGTGTGGAAAGATTCTTATTATTCTGTGTGTTGTTATCCTCTGCATTGGCTGTATGCCAAGCCCATAATGATGACAAGTCATGTGTTATGGTGTAACACCCACTGTACATTTTGTGTACTCTTTGTCTTGTCTCTTATTTTCTTTTGGCCTTATGGGGGAACCCTTAATTCCCATAAAAAAACAATTGGTCAATACAAATAATCTCCACATATAGTGCAGCTGTTGTCCTGTAAAACTTTTGTGGTCTCCCAGAATATGTGTTTACTAATGGCTGCTGTATGGAGTAACTCAAAAACAATTAGCTTTAATGTAGGCCCTTTTATTTTGGTTTGTCTACTGGGTAGTATATATCCCTTTGGTACTTGTCCTGCTTTTATGCATATATTCTACCCAGTTAAGTTTTATATATGGTCATAGCATAGAGATATAATCTCACTTTTGTTAGGATTCTGTTAAACTTGATATGAGTATCAAGCCAGTGTGCCTATTCTCTTCCTGCCTAGCCTATATTGGCTCATCTGAGGAATCTCATAACAAGTCAATACAAGTAATATCTTCTTAATTAGAGCTATTTGTGTTAAAAAACTTTGTGGTCTCCATCAGATAAATTTAAGTTAGTAGGGTCATTGATATATATAGTCTCACTTGTGAATAGGGTTCTAAAAAAATCATCATAAGTTGTAGGTTTAAATTTTTGGATCAAGTGGATCTCTGATGTCTTCCTCCCAGCTGTTGGCTCATCTGAGGAATCCTTAATCCTCATAATTGGTCAATATAAATAATCTCTATAGGGCTGTTTTTCAAAACTTTGTGTTATCCCTAGAAGGTGTGTTTGTTTTATCATGTGATTTAATCTCACTTGTGTTAGGGTTCTGAGAAATCATTGTTGATTAGTTGCAAGTTTTAGTCTTTGTATTAATCTGATCTCTTCCTGCCTATGTTGGCTTATCTGAGGAATTCTTAATCCTCATAATTGGTCAATACAAGTAATCTCCTCTCAATTGATGGAGCTGTTGTGGCGTAAAACTTTTTAAGATGTGTTTACGAATTAGTAATTTCGTGGAGATATATTCTCAATTGAGCTAGGGTTTTGAAAAATCATATTTGGTTTATGAGTTATATGGTTCAATCTTTAGGGTTCTGAAAAATTATGGTTGATGAGTTGTAGGTTTGAATCCTTTAAGCATGTGTATGCTAATTTCTTCATGCTATTGGCTTGCTGAGGAATCTTTAATCCTCATATATGGTCAATTCAAATAATATCCTCTCAATTAGAGCTGTTATTGTTTAAAAATTGTGTGGTCGCCATCAGGTATATTTAAGGGTCATAGATCTCTTTTTGAGGAATCCTTAATCCCCAAATTTGGTAAATAGGCCTACAATTAATCTCCTCCTAATAGATTGAGCTGTCGTCACTTCAACAAACTTTTAGGTATATTTAGGGTCTTGATAATAAAATCTCTTTGTGTTATTTTTTAGGGCTCATAAAATCTCACTTGTGTTATTTTTTATGGCTCTGAGAAATCATGAGTTGTAGGTTTTAATCCTTGTATCATGTTGTGTTCTGTATGCTGACCTCTTCCTGCCTGATATGGCGCATCTGAGGAATTCTTAATCCTCACATTAGGGTTGATGTGTCAAATTATTGATCTTAAGAAGTGCACCTTAAGGTCATTAATTTGACCCATCCTTATGTATTTTAAGGCATGTGGATGTGGTTTAGGCCTTATGGACTCTGTATATATTCATATGGACCCAATTTGTCTATCTAAAGGCATATGCCCCCTTGAATCTTAAGGTTAAGGCCATGTTTTTAAAATTATATTTTATTGTTTGGTGTAATAATATTGAGCTTACTGTTCATCTTCCGTCTTATCTGGCACTTTCTTTGGTTACCTGGGAATTTGTTATCCTTGGTGTTGTTGGCAATGACCTTGGTCATTGGTAGTCAGCATACTTCTTTTGTGGAATTATATAGTCCTCGTAATGTTGCCAAATGTCAATCTACATACCGTTATCTGTTTTTAGAAGTTCACGAGGCTCACCTGTGGGAACTTCGTATTTCTCAGTTCGGGCAGGACCAGTTCCTTCTCAATAACTAAACAATATTAGTTTTCTTCGCTTAAAGGTAATTAAGGTATTTTTATCGACTTGAATATTCATGTACTCGTAACCATGGTGATAGTTTTATGCCTTGAAAATTAGCTTGTGTTAGTTTTCATCCTTGCTCTTTCTTTCCAAGTTGGCTTATTGAGGAATTCTTAGTCCTCAGTGTTTTGGCCAATTTAATGAACCTTATTCCTCAAAAGGAGGCAACTTTTTATACCATCTCTTTCGCCATTTACAGGCAGGGTACTAATTTGGTAATAGCCAAAGTCCAGTATCCTAACTTGGTATAAAAATCACTGTAAGGAATTTTGAAAGGATGTGAGTGAAAGTTTAAAATGATAGATGAATTGATGAATGAAAGTGATGATAGAGGAATTTGGCCTTTTAAAAACTAATTATTGGTAAATAAATGTAGGTTAAAAATAAAAACAACCTGTAACAATCATCAAACATAAACAACTTGAACAAAAACACTGCAATCAAACATATTTACCAACAAACAAATAAACAGACCATTCAAAGCACCATTTCTTAGGGAATGAGACTTCTTCGATTCAAACATTTTCAAGGACTACTTCTTCATTTGACAGTGTCTTCATAATTAGCCATGCCAAGGCAAATAAAGACTTCAAGACATTTTCTAAGGAATTGGACATCCGAAAGCCACCTCTTAGATTTTGTGGATGCACTGAACACTAACAAGAGTGACTTGTGCCACACTCTTTGGAATATGTGAATCTACAATTATACCCAGGATTGTTCTAAACACTATAGAGTTGTGAGTTCTTCTGCCCAAGAACAATGTCTGCTGATTTTGGACTCTAAAACAATGTGATACTTTGCTTTCATAATCAATTGAGTATTAGAAATCTGATTTAATTTTTTGCTCTTCACCGATGAACAAGTATCAGTACTTTATCATTATTAAAATATGAAAATATATGGATGTATGGAAATCTGTTACTAATTTAATATTTTGGTCAACTCATGTAATTGAAAGAGACAATCTTTAAAAACATTCGAGGCATTATGCTTTCTATGGAACAAACAACTTTCATATATAATGAAATTTTAAGGATGAAACGCCTCAAGTTGTTTAGATGTACCAGCAACTGACAATATAACAGTGACTAAAGTCAGGATCAAGTGTGGAACGTCAATTTGAACTGAGTACACTCAAGACAGTTTAGACAAGTCAACCAGGAGGAAAACCATCACCAAGTTTGCCAAGATATGTGCCTGCAAATGAAATGTGTCTATGGAAATGTCTGTGGATTTGTCTTTGGAAATGTCTATGGAAAAAGAGTGCTGTTGTGACAGCATACAATATGACAGCGAAAAATTGTTCTGTGGATCGGCAAACAATGAACAAAGGGAAAGTCAGGACAAACATTATCACTGACTTGTGCTAAAAGCAATAAACTATAAACATAAAGAGAGAACAGTGACTGTTACAAAACAACACACAATGCAACATTCACAAACAATGGACACACAGTCAAACAAACAAAACACAAACATGTCAACATCATTAAAATAGAACAATTACATGTTAATTAATTGTTTAATTAAATGTTCATTTAAGCAACTATTTTTTTGCAAATTTTTAAGGAAGGATGAAGAATGAAGTGATTGAAATAGTGTTGGGGTATTGGTACCTTCCAATACCAAGTGTTTGAGCACTGATGAAAGTAATGGGTCATCCCTCTTACCTTATTCTCATATGTAGTGGGTCACCGACCCCCCCCCCCACTTTCTATTTTATGGTGAATCATCTATCCCATTTGTTTTTCTATTTCAACTGGTGACCATCTCATATTCTTCTCGATGGGTCATTTCGCTCACTTTCTTTTCCATGTTAACTCGTTGTCATCTTGATCAACTTTGAACTGGTGCGTGTGTGGAATTGACACAATGACCCATCTTTACTATGTATTAAGGCCCAAAATTCTCATATTATAAGGACACATTGCAGGAAGCACACCCAATGGACCTGAAAAAAGGTTGTTTAACGATATCAAGCACTTCTGCCAAGAGGCTGTTAGGGCAGCAGGACATCTAACAAACAGAGACCTATGGAGACGCCTAGTTGATGGGAAGCCATCTCCAGGACCTACCACGGGAGGACAGCTTTAATAAATAAATGAAGGCCAAGGACCCAACTTTAGTATGTATTAAGGCATCCATATAAGCTTCAAATAAAAAAAAATGAAGAGGGATCTTTTCAATATTTATTAAAGGCCAACATGGACCCATCTTTACTTGTATTCTAGGCCTATTTGGACCCATCTTTACTACCGTGTGAAAGGCCTATGGACCTGTGCACCTTTACTTGTGTTGAGGCCTGTGGACCCATTCTTAAGGCATTATAAACCCAACTTTACTTGTAAAAGGCATATTGACCCTCTTTTTAAGGCATACAGGCCCATCTTTACCCTATGGACCCATTTTTATTTATTTTTCAAGGCATATGGACCCGTCTTTACTACCGTATGAAAGGCCTATGGACCTGTGCACCTTTACTTGTGTTGAGGCCTGTGGACCCATTTTTAAGGCATATATGGACCCATATTTACAGATGTATTAAGGTCTATAATATTATGGACCAATCTTTCAAGGCATATGTATCCATCTGTATGTATAAAGGCCTATGGACCCACTGTTACTTGTATTAATGCCAATGGACCCATTTAAACTTGTTTTAAGGCATATGGATCCATCTATTCTATTAAGGCCTATATGGACCAATCTTTACTACCGTACTATGTATGGCCTGAGGACCATTTTTTTTTTTAGACCCATGGACCCATCTTGTTTTATAAGGCTATATGGACCCATCTTGGCCTAAGGACCTGTATGTACATTAAGATCTGTAGACCCATCTTTTAAGACCTATGGACCCATCTGTACCATAAATATTAAGATCTATGGACCCAACATTTAAGGTATATGGACCCATCTTCACTATGTATAGGCCTACATTAAGGCCTACTATCTTTACTATGTATTAAGATCTATTGACCCATCTTTTTAGGCATTCGGACCCATCTTTACCATGTATAGGCCTACACTAAGGTCCAAAGGACCCATCTTTTAAGGCCTATAATGGACCCATCTTTACTATTGTGTTAAGGCCTAGATGGACCCATCCTTTAGGGCATATGGACCCAACTTTAACATGTACATCTATGGACCAATCCTTTAAGGCTTATGGGGCCATCTTTACTGTGTATTAAGGCCTATAAAATGTGGACCCATTTTTTAAGGCCTAATGGACCCCATCTTTACTATGAATTAAGGCCTATATGGACCCATCTTTACTATGTATTAAGGCCTATGGACCCATCTTTTAAGGCATACCCATCTTTACCATGTATTAAGATCTATGGACCCGTCTTTTAAGGCCTATGTACCCATCTTTACTATGTGGTAAGACCTATATGGACCCATCTTTTAAGGCCTATTATAATGGACCCATCTTTACTATGTATTATATGGACCCATCCTTTAGGGCATATGGATCAATCTTTTCTATGATTAAGGCCTATATGGACCCATCTTTTAAGGCATATATTGACCCCGTTTTTATCATGTATGAATGCATATGGACCCATATCTTGTAAGGCCTATGGACCCCGTCTTTTCTATGTATGAATGCCTATGTACCCATCTTTTAAGGCCTATGGACCCATCTTAACTATGTATTAAGGTCTATATATGGACCCATCTTTTGAGGCATTGACCCATCTTTACTATGTATTAAGATCTATGGACAAGTCCTTTAAGGCCTATGGACCCCGTCTTTTCTATGTATGAATGCCTATGTACCCATCTTTTAAGACCTATGGATCTATCTTTACTATACTAAGGCCTATATATGGACCCATCTTTTGAGGCATGGACCCATCTTTACCATGTATTAGGATCTATGGGTCAATCCTTTAAGGCCTATGGACCCATCTTTTAAGGCATATGGACCTCGTTTTTACTTTGTATAATGCCTATAGACCCATATCTTTTAAGGCCTATGGACCCATCTTAACTATGTATTAAGGTCTATATATGGACCCATCTTTTGAGGCATGGACCCATCTTTACTATGTATTAAGATCTATGGACAAGTCCTTTAAGGCCTATGGACCCCGTCTTTTCTATGTATGAATGCCTATGTACCCATCTTTTAAGACCTATGGATCTATCTTTACTATACTAAGGCCTATATATGGACCCATCTTTTGAGGCATGGACCCATCTTTACCATGTATTAGGATCTATGGGTCAATCCTTTAAGGCCTATGGACCCATCTTTTAAGGCATATGGACCTCGTTTTTACTTTGTATAATGCCTATAGACCCATATCTTTTAAGGCCTATGGACCCATCTTAACTATGTATTAAGGTCTATATATGGACCCATCTTTTGAGGCATGGACCCATCTTTACTATGTATTAAGATCTATGGACAAGTCCTTTAAGGCCTATGGACCCCGTCTTTTCTATGTATGAATGCCTATGTACCCATCTTTTAAGACCTATGGATCTATCTTTACTACACTAAGGCCTATATATGGACCCATCTTTTGAGGCATGCCCCATCTTTACCATGTATTAGGATCTATGGGTCAATCCTTTAAGGCCTATGGACCCATCTTTTAAGGCATATGGACCTCGTTTTTACTTTGTATAATGCCTATAGACCCATATCTTTTAAGGCCTATGGACCCATCTTAACTATGTATTAAGGTCTATATATGGACCCATCTTTTGAGGCATGGACCCATCTTTACTATGTATTAAGATCTATGGACAAGTCCTTTAAGGCCTATGGACCCCGTCTTTTCTATGTATGAATGCCTATGTACCCATCTTTTAAGACCTATGGATCTATCTTTACTATACTAAGGCCTATATATGGACCCATCTTTTGAGGCATGGACCCATCTTTACCATGTATTAGGATCTATGGGTCAATCCTTTAAGGCCTATGGACCCATCTTTTAAGGCATATGGACCTCGTTTTTACTTTGTATAATGCCTATAGACCCATATCTTTTAAGGCCTATGGACCCATCTTAACTATGTGTTAAGGTCTATATATGGACCCATCTTTTGAGGCATGGACCCATCTTTACTATGTATTAAGATCTATGGACAAGTCCTTTAAGGCCTATGGACCCTGTCTTTTCTATGTATGAATGCCTATGTACCCATCTTTTAAGACCTATGGATCTATCTTTACTATACTAAGGCCTATATATGGACCCATCTTTTGAGGTATGGACCCATCTTTACCATGTATTAGGATCTATGGGTCAATCCTTTAAGGCCTATGGACCCATCTTTTAAGGCATATGGACCTCGTTTTTACTTTGTATAATGCCTATAGACCCATATCTTTTAAGGCCTATGAACCCATCTTAACTATGTATTAAGGTCTATATATGGACCCATCTTTTGAGGCATGGACCCATCTTTACTATGTATTAAGATCTATGGACAAGTCCTTTAAGGCCTATGGACCCCGTCTTTTCTATGTATGAATGCCTATGTACCCATCTTTTAAGACCTATGGATCTATCTTTACTATACTAAGGCCTATATATGGACCCATCTTTTGAGGCATGGACCCATCTTTACCATGTATTAGGATCTATGGGTCAATCCTTTAAGGCCTATGGACCCATCTTTTAAGGCATATGGACCTCGTTTTTACTTTGTATAATGCCTATAGACCCATATCTTTTAAGGCCTATGGACCCATCTTAACTATGTGTTAAGGTCTATATATGGACCCATCTTTTGAGGCATGGACCCATCTTTACTATGTATTAAGATCTATGGACAAGTCCTTTAAGGCCTATGGACCCTGTCTTTTCTATGTATGAATGCCTATGTACCCATCTTTTAAGACCTATGGATCTATCTTTACTATACTAAGGCCTATATATGGACCCATCTTTTGAGGTATGGACCCATCTTTACCATGTATTAGGATCTATGGGTCAATCCTTTAAGGCCTATGGACCCATCTTTTAAGGCATATGGACCTCGTTTTTACTTTGTATAATGCCTATAGACCCATATCTTTTAAGGCCTATGAACCCATCTTAACTATGTATTAAGGTCTATATATGGACCCATCTTTTGAGGCATGGACCCATCTTTACTATGTATTAAGATCTATGGACAAGTCCTTTAAGGCCTATGGACCCCGTCTTTTCTATGTATGAATGCCTATGTACCCATCTTTTAAGACCTATGGATCTATCTTTACTATACTAAGGCCTATATATGGACCCATCTTTTGAGGCATGGGCCCATCTTTACAATGTATTAGGATCTATGGGTCAATCCTTTAAGGCCTATGGACCCATCTTTTAAGGCATATGGACCTCGTTTTTACTTTGTATAATGCCTATAGACCCATATCTTTTAAGGCCTATGAACCCATCTTAACTATGTATTAAGGTCTATATATGGACCCATCTTTTGAGGCATGGACCCATCTGTACTATGTATTAAGATCTATGGACAAGTCCTTTAAGGCCTATGGACCCATTTTTACTATGTATGAATGCCTATGTACCCATCTTTTAAGACCTATGGATCTATCTTTACTATACTAAGGCCTATATATGGACCCATCTTTTGAGGCATGGGCCCATCTTTACAATGTATTAGGATCTATGGGTCAATCCTTTAAGGCCTATGGACCCATCTTTTAAGGCATATGGACCTCGTTTTTACTTTGTATAATGCCTATAGACCCATATCTTTTAAGGCCTTTGGACCCATCTTAACTATGTATTAAGGTCTATATATGGACCCATCTTTTAAGGCACGGACCATCTGTACTATGTATTAAGATCTATGGACATATCCTGTAAGGCCTATGGACCCATTTTTACTATGTATTAAGGCTTATAATTAGGGACCCAACATTTAAGGCCTATGGACCCATCTTTACTATGTATTAAGGCCCCAACTTCTCATATAAGGACACATTGCAGGAAGCACACCCAATGCTGGACCTGAAAAAAAAGGTGGTTCAACGATGTCAAAGTACTTCTGCCAAGAGGCTGTCGTGGCAGCAGGACGTCTAACAAACAACAGAGACCTATGGAGCATATAAGCTTTTAATAAAAAATTGAAAAGATATTTTTTCAATATTTATTAAAGGCCTATATGGACCATCTTTATCGTTGTGTATGTCTAAAGATTTCAAATAAATAAATAAATAAATAAATAAATAAATAAATAAATAAATAAATAGATGCTCTGATAAATGGTGATTATAGTAGCATAGTGGTTGAAACGCATTGAGCTATTTGTGGCTCACATATGAACTTCATTCTCAGTGTCTGGCCGAAACTCCAACTTCTCCAACTGTTGTAATGTCGCTTTAATCTTGATCGTCCATGTGTAACCATGGTGATAGTATTACTTTGTTCTTTCTTTCCATTGGCTTATTTTGAGGAATTCTTAGTCTTCAGTGTTGAAGCCAATATATCATAAATTTCTTATCCCTGGTGCCATCTCTTCAAAGGCAGGGTAATACTTTGGTAATTGCCAAAGAACAATGTCCTCACTTGGAGTAAAACTCACTGTGAGTTTTCGAAAGGATGTGAGTGAAAGTTTAAAATGATTGATGGGTTGATGAATGAAAGTGATAATAGAGGACTTAGGATTTTTTTAAACTAATTCTTGATAAATAAATGTAGGTTAAAAATAAAACATCTTGTAACAATCATGAAACATAAACAACTTAAACAAAAACACCGCAGTCATACATATGTACAATCAAACAGACCAATCAAGGCACAATTTCGTAGGGACTAATTCTTCGATTCAAACATTTTTAAGGACTACTTCTTTATCGAACAGTGTCTTCAAGACTAACCATGCCAAGGCAATTAAAGACTTCAAGATATTTTCTCAGGATTACAAGTCCAAGAAGCCACCTCCAAGATCATCTGCACTGCACACAAACATGAAGTGACATGATTGTGACCATATTCTTTGGAACATGTGAATTGTTTGAAACAACTATATAATTGAGTTCTCAATCTGCCAAAGAACAATGTCTGATGATTTTGGACTCTAAAAACAATGCGATACTTTGCATCCATAATTTATTGAGTAGTAGTGATCCAATTAATTTGTTTGCCCTTCAAACAAATATCAGTACAATTGTCATAATATTATTTAATATTTTGGTAGTGGACATGAAAGACCCAATCTTTAAAACCCTTTTAAGGTATTTTATATATTATGTTATAATGACATTTTAAGGATGAATAGCCTCAAGTTGTCACGATTTGTGCCAGCAACTGACATTGTTACAGTGAAAAGTCAGGATGGAAAGACAATGTGAACAGAACAAACTCAAAGCTGTTGATAAGTCACCAACAAGGAAAAACCATCATCAAGTTAATCAAGATATGTGCCAGCAAAGTGAAATGTGTCTATGGAAATGTCTATGGAAATGTCTATGGAAAAAAGAATCAGTATTGTCAACATATGTACTCAACTGCTTCATGGAATCAGTGATAAAGCCAGCACATGACAATACTACAATGGAAAATGTTCTGTGGATTGACAATAAATGAACAAAGGAGGAAGGATAAACATTATCACTGACTTGTGTCAAGAGCAAGTAACAATAAACATTAAGGAGAGAACAATGACTGTTACTAAACAAAACAATGCAACATTCACAAACAATGGACACTCAGTCAAACAAAACAAAACATGTCAACATTGTTAAATACAACAATTACATGTTATTGAAATAAACTAATCAATAGGCCTACTGTACTTGTAACTAATTTTAAAGGATGGATGGTGAATGAAGTGATGAAAATAGGGTGTGGAGTTTCTTGTAAAATGTATGACAGGGTTATCTATCTCACTTTCCTCTCTTTCAACTGGCTGGTCATCTTTCTTATACTTTCTTTTCCCTAGGTGGTCACCCCCCCACCACCCAAAGCACATTTTTCTCTTTGAAATGGTGGATCATCTTTAACTGAAGGTGCTTCTCTTTAACTGAAGGGGTCTTTTCTGTTCATTTTCTTCTCCATTAACTGGTGGTCATCTTGATCAACTCATCCCTTCCTTGCAGCGAATCGCTGTTTGTGGAACTGGCTTCTCTTAAGCCAACATCACAAATCTCTTTTGAACCTCATAAACTATTTTACTCGTCCAAATTCTAAAGTTCTTAACAACTATAAAAACAAAAATGATGGATGAGTAGCAATGAGTGTCAAAGCTGTGAAAGTACAGTGAATGAATATGAAGAGGTAAAATTAATTTAATAAAATTAATAAGATTTAAAAGAATTAACACAGTACGACAAACATAGATACACAAAACAAAAAAACGAACACAGCAAAATTACATTTAGGCCATCAAACACTATAATTAAACAAATGTTCATCTGTTCAGATAACAAGAGAACTCAGTGAAACAAGATTGTCCATCAAAGCTCTTGTATGACTCAAGAAACAGTTAGGCTGCTTACCAACTATTAACTGTGGTGCTGCAAGTATATTGCCAGCCAAGAACTGTTTTGGAATAACTGGAATGTGGATGAAAATCTTCTTTCTATTGCAATGGAAATGATAGACAGCTGATCCTTCCAAAGGACATTAAGATATTGCTCAAAATCAAGATTTAGAATTTTGCATAGGATGGATTTAAGCCTATCATAAATGACAACAGGTGGAACATATTAAAATATTTTATGTGTGTTGTTAAGAATAGTAAATTTCCCTGGTGATATATAACTTAATTATCAATTGACACTGTTATATAGTTGGTTATTATTATTATTTCAAACAGAGAGGATGTAACTGCATAAAGCAGTGTTTTTTTCTTCTCCTGTATAACCATTTCTACCTTCCTGGGATAAGCAAGGTTAAGGTTTGTCTTGGTGTATGTGGTTTACATGCATTAATAATAGTTACGATGTAAGGTGAAGAAAAAGAGGATGTAACTGCATAAAGCAGTTGTTTCCCCTTGTGATCATTTCTACCTCCCTATAATACTTGCTGTACGTGGTTAACATGCATTAGTGACTGGCCACTTACAGAGCTGTGAATAGCGCCCTCTATCGACACAACAAACTTTTAAAAAAAATGTTTCACACAGAGGGCAAAAGGAGTATGGTGTCAAAGTTCTTTGATTTGTCAAGTTTGTCAGTTATTCTAATTTAAGAGATTTTCAAATCAAACTTAAATTGACAGTGCTAAATTTTGAAATCAAACTTACACAATATTGGAAATAAACAAATATAAACTGTTCTACCACCAAGTTGCCAAGGACAAGATAAACAAGCAAGATTACACTCATGAGGTAATTAGATGGTTTTCCTTTTTAAAAGATACCACCATATTTGTAGGTACATTAGTTTAGCCTATGGTACCCCATATCTTGTTTGAGGCCTATTGTATTATTAATTTTTACTCAGATTATAGGCCTAAATAGGCTACCTTAAAAAAAAAAAAAAAAAACAGCTTCTAATTGATTCAAAATTATACTTAGGCCTACTTTATCAGTGCAGGGCTCTGTGGTTATTAGCTTTTAATTTGTATTTTAAGGAATAATGTTTTCAATGGAGGACAAGTCTAACCCACATTTTCTAATGGGCCTAATGACTAATGCCCACCCCCACCCCCCAAAAATTTCGTGCCCTTTTGATGGAAGTATGTTTATAATTAACTGTTAATGAACAACATTAAATAAGAAACAAATAAAGGCCTAAAGTAAGATAATTTTCTTATAGGTGATGAGCTTAAGACCGTCAAACTTTTCTTATGCCTTTTCCCTTGAAGTAGGCCTAAATTTAAATGTTATTCACAATCGCCATAAAGAACAAAAAAATGAAGGTCTAAAAATTAAATGTTATAAAATGATAGGCCTATAAGTCTAAACCAAATAAACATTTCTTCTAATTAATATGTTTTTGAAGTAGATGACTAACCCCATGTTCAAGGTAATATTATATGAATTTCAAGTAGGCGTAGAGTGAGTTTTTTTTCAAAGTGTCATGCCTTTTTCCCCTGATAGGCCTACACTAAACTGTTATTTGCAATTGAAATCATAAAGAAATAAATGAATACATTAAATAAAAAGAGATTTTTTTCCCCGAATAGATGATAAGTTTAATCATTTTCTATAAATTTATAATATGAATTTAAAGTAGGCCTATATGCTTTTTTTATTCAAATTCCATTACACATGTCTTCCTTGATGTACGTCTATAAAGTAGGCAATATGTTATCAGAATTGGAGGAATACCAAATGCATAGGCCTAAAATAAAATAATTTTCCCCATGAATGATTTTAACACCAAAAATAGTTTCCCTAGAATTAATATGATGAAATTTGTTTAGGCCTACTAACAGGATTATTTTCCCCAGATATAAATGATCTAAATACCTTAAAGAACTGTTTGTAGAATGCAATTAACTAGTACTGGTTCAGATTTTCAAGATGACACATTTACTGAAGCAAAAACTTACAGTCCAATGTCTATGAAAGGCATGTAATTTGTTTAGATAGTGCATTTTAATGTTTAGGCTTAATGAGTAAGATTATGTATTAACATTCTTAGCAGGATGTTATCTTTCACTCAATATGCCCTCTCCAATCACAAAAGAAAAATACAAGTCTTCTATATTTGCAGAACTGACCAATTTACAACCTTTAGAAGTTCCATTTCAACTCACATTTCTGGCAATGGTGAGGAAGAGCCGGCTGTGAGGGGAAATGGAGGAGGCCGGTTAAAAAACATAAAAAATCAGGATGAATCACAATTTTGTTTCGTAGAAAATGTATAAACCTTTATCTCATATATTCTAAATAATGAGACCTAACTTGTTTCCTAATGACTATACCAACAATATCTTTTCAGAATCTAATGTTTTATCTTTACTTTTCAGGTTCTGAATTTGTGGTTCATGAAACAATGTGAAAGAAATCTTCTCTCTATTGCCATGGAAATGATAGACAGCTGATCCTTCCAAAGGACATAAATACTCTCAAGATATTGCTCAAAATCAAGATTTGAAATCTGCAAAGGATGGATTTAGGTATATCTTTTTATAAATGGCAACATGTGGAACATATCAAAATCTTGTCTGTGTATTATAACAAAATCAGTAAATTTCCATTGTGGTGTGAAACTTGATTATTATTACACTGTAATAATATTTGGTTATTTGTTTAGGAACAAACTGCATAAAGCAGTTGTTTGTTCTCATGTATAACCATTTCTACCTACCTGGGATAAGTAAGGTTCAGGTTTTTCTTGGTGTATGTGGTTTACATGCATTGATAATAATTACACTGTAATACACTTGGTGAATATTTTGTATTCAAAGAAAAAAGAGAATGTAACTGCATAAAGCAGTTGATTTCCCCCTGTGATCATTTCTACCTCCCTGTATATATACTTGCTGTAGGTGGTTTGCATGCATTATTGACTGGCCACTTGCAGAGTTGTGACTAGCGCCCTCTATAGACACAAACAACTTTTTTTAAACATGTTTTGCTGAGGGCAATAGGAGTATGGTGTCCATAAATTTCTTTGATTTGTCAAGTTTGTCTATTATTTTAATTGAAGAGATTTTCAAATCAAATTTTAAATTGACAGCGTTGAATTTTGAAATCAGTTTAAGCAATATTGAAAACCCCAAAAAACATATTAAAACAGTTCTACCACCAAGTTGCTGAGGATAAGATGAAGAAGCAAGATTACACTCATGAGGTAACAAGATGGTTTTCCTTTTTATTTTTAATTTTTAAACACCACCATTGTTCATTTTTTTATGAAGCAAACTCATTTTATTCAAGACTCAATTGATGTAGGCCTGTACATCAATGTAACTTAGTTCAACCTAGATACAAGACTATCTTATTTGAGGCCTAGTACACAGCTGGTATTATTAATTTTCCTCAGATAATAGGCCTAGGGCCTTCCTCTAAAAAAAACTGAAAAAACCCCCATCTAATTGATTCAAGATTACACTTGCCTTATTTATGCATGGTAATTAGCTTTTAATCTGTATTTTAGGAAATAATTTTCTCAAGAGATGACAAGTCTAACCCATATTTATGGGTAATATGAGTTTGAAATAGGCTTAGTGGCTAACCCCCCCCCCCCAAATTTCATGCCCTTTTCCTTGAAGTAGGTCTACATTTAAATAATAATGGGGGAAAAATGAAGAAACAAATGAAGGCCTAAAATACGATAATTTTCCAATAGATGATGAGCTTAACACTATAGAATTTGTCTTCTAATTTAAATGATTTTAATGCCTTTTTCCTTGAAGTAGGCCTAAGTCAAAACTGCAATACAAAAAATGAAGGTCTAAAATTAGATGTTATAAATAAAATGATAGGCCTAAGTCTAAACCATAAAACATTTCTTCTAATTAATATGAATTTGAAGTAGATGACAAGTCTAACCCCACGTTCCAGGTATTATGTGAGGGTATAGTGACTCTTTTTTCCAAAGTGATATATCACTTATATATTCTTTTCCTTGAAGTAGGCCTACACTAAACTGTTATTCACAAATGAAATCATAAATAGATAAATGAATACATTAAATAAAAATGGATTTTTTTAAAAAGATGATAAGTCTTATAATTTTCTGTTAGTTTATATGAATTTAAATAGGCCTAATTGATATTTTAAAAAATAATATAATTCCATGTCTTCCTTGCAATTTTTAATCGGAATTAGATGAAAACCAAATGTATAGGCTAAGATTATTTTCCCATTAATGATTTTAACACCAAAAATAGTTTCCCTAGAACTAATATGATGACATTTGTTTAGGCCTAATAATGGGATTATTTTCCCCATAAATAAATGATCTAAATACCTTAAAGAACTGTTTGTAGAATGCAATTACCTAGTACTGGTTCAGACACATTTACTGAAGCCTTAAAAGACACTGGACACTATTGGTAATTGTCAAAGACCAGTCTTCTCACTTGGGTATCTCACCATATGCATAAAATAACCTGTGAAAATTTTAGCTCAATCGGTCAGCGAAGTTGCGAGATAATAAAGAAGAAAAAAAACACCCTAAACACACGAAGTTGTGTGCTTTTAGATAGTTGATTTCGAGACCTCAAATTTTGAATCTGAGGCCTCGAAATCAAATTCGTGGAAAATTACTTCTTTCTCGAAAACTACGTCACTTTAGAGGGAGCCGTTTCTCACAATGTTTTATACTATCAACCTCTCCCCATTACTCGTTACCAAGTGAGGTTTTATGCTGGTAATTATTTTGAGTAATTACCAATAGTGTCCACTGCCTTTAACCTATGTATGAAAGCCGTGTAATTTGTTTAGATAGTGTATTTTAATGTTTAGGCTTAATGAATAAGATTACGTATCAAAATTCTTTGCAGGATGTTATCTTTCATTCAATATGCCCTCTCCAATCACAAAAGAAAAATACAAGTCTTCTATATTTGCAGAACTGACCAATTTACAACCTTTAGAAGTTCTATTTCAACTCACATTTCTGGTAATGGTGAGGAAGAGCCGGCTGTGAGGGGAAATGGAGGAGGCCGGTTAAAAAAAAAATCAAAAATAAGGATGAATCACAATTGTTTTGTAGAAATTGTATAAACCTTTAAAAAAAGCTGCATTTGAGACACTGAATTTATAAAAAAATTATACAAACTCTTTTCAAAAGTTTAAAACTCAAGTCAGTTCTATTGATATTAAAGTCTTACATGCTTTTCTTTTCACATAATGAGACCTAATTTGTTTCTTGTTACACATGTATATACCAACAATGTCTTTTCAGAATCTAACAAATCCTCTTTACTTTTCAGGTTCATGAAAGACTCAAATGTATACAAGGAGAAGTAACAGCGCCATATGTTTACGCCACAGAAAATATAACGCGCAAACATATGACGCAATGAGACGTGAAAGTGACTTCCAGAACAGCTAATGATTACACAAAGACTACAATGATTGAATTCAGTTCTAACTAGTGTTAATTTTTCACACACAATACAGAATCAAACATATGCACTGATTTTGAAAAACAATACATGTAGGTCTACAAAGTATGCACTCATTTTCTAAAATTAGTTAAAAAATCAAAACTGCTATTGTAGAAAAACACTCTGAGCAATGTGAGAATACTCATAAGATTTAACACAATTTTTCACAAGAAAGATGAACTCAAACTTAAAATAATGTGCAATTTTTCATTTAATGTAGAAATTAGAGAAATTAAATATTGTTCCTTAGCTTAATATCATGGAAATAAACACTGAGGCAACACACACACACACAATAAAGTCTTTACGCATATCAAAATCAGGACAAAAAGAAATAAAGTTCAATGTATTATACTAGTGCTTTTGACTGCTTACAACCATAGTATTTTTTTAATCTTTGCCTGATCAACAATTGTCGTCTATTTACATAAAATCACACAACTGGACAATTTTGGTAACAGATAACTTGGGAGAAATCTTACAGAATTAGCTTTAAAAAGGCATTTAAAAATGGAATAAAAAGCGCTAAAACTACTTAAATTTAAACTTCAATCATTTAAAAAACTGGATCAAACAAACTGTTCTGTAAGCCTCTTGAAATGGAATGACAGTATGGCTAAACATTAGAACTTGCTTCTTTTTGAAAAATACTTATCAAAACCTCAATTAGTCAAACCTTTATTCTGCCATTTTCCACCTTTTTGTAACTTACATTTATATTTAAAATCTCTTTCAAACTAAAACTAAAAGATTACTGTGCAAATTTTGACCTATAGTTAGTAATGTACTAAGAGTATCATCAAATAAATGAAAGTGGAATGCTTTAGCTGAAACAATATGTTTCTTAAGTACTCTTATAAATTGTTGGTGGAAGTAATTTTTTGAAGTGGTGCATGGTAAATAGACTTTATCTAAAAATCTGTAGAAAAATAGAAAATTGTGTTTAAATTCTGCTAGACATAGGCACACAAATTCAAAAGGTTAGTTTATTTGATTTCCATCTCTCCCTCACCCCCTTTTCTGAATCGGGCCCAGATAACAATTCTCTGCTTAGCATAGTGAGTAGGACGCCAGTCACAATTTGTACCAATGAAATGGTATCTTGGCTGGTTTCCTTATTCTGGTATTAAGTAAAATTTGGTTGTTCTTAAAAAACTTATAAAAAAATCAAAATATGATTGAAACACTCATTTGATTTCAAATCAGTTTGTTGTCTGTTTTTATAGCTAAATTCCTAGCTCAAATGCTTCTCTTATCTCACTCCAACCCTAGCCTAACAGACTTAATTACTTAATTGTCATCGACGGAAAAGTAAATCAACCAAAATCGGTCAAAAGTAGCAAAGTCGTGGTTCTGACGTTCATGCTTGATGGTCGAGCAGGCAGAACAAATCAAAACCAAGTTTGGCGGATGGTTCTAACGACCCAGTGCAGCTGATGTAACTGATCATGGGGATCATCATTTTGTATCTGTGTTGTGTTACCAGCTGTTTAGTTGGCTAGTTGGCAACCAAAGATGTTGGGTTTGTCCAATCACAGTGTTGAACTTGACCACATGGTATAGTAGTTTGTGATAATCACTGTGTATCTGTGTTGTTTTACAATTTGTTTATAACTTGCCAGTTGGCAACCAAAGATTTAGAATTTGTCCAGTCACAGTGCTGAACTTTTTGAATCATGCTAACCAATGTACATCGGCATCATGCAGGTCGATGTGCATTACAAGCTTGTGCTTATTTCACCAATAAATGTTTATATTTCCAAACTCAAAATACCGCACAATCTCCTCAATTGCAGAACAGCTCAGCAAATCTTGCAGCCACAGCTACAGTCTTCGCAAGAAGCATCATGCTTAATCTCTGCACTCATATATTTCAAGTCCCACATTACTCTAAAAATTGCTCCAAAATTGGAAGTAAATCTAAAGCAGGAATAAAAGTCAGAGATATAACTTTTTTTTTTTTTTCAACAAACCAATGAAAAAAGTCGTGCCTCAAAAACAGAGAATTCCTCAAAAATGTTGATGTTTGTAGTAGATGATAATGATCTGATGCACAGAAACACAAGGTCAATAAGAACATCTTATACACGGCCATCGACTGAGGCAACGGCGTAGCTTGAGCACTGCATGCTGTGGCGGACCCAGTCAGTAGATTGGCACTGAGGGCTGCAGTAGGTCTGCTGACGGCACAGAGAGCACTCGAACTGTCCTACCAGACCACAGATGCACAGCTTGGATATATCTGTAAGAAACACGAGAATAGAAAATATAACATATAAGTTTTGAAGTGTCGGCCCGAATCTAAATTAGCGTCTGAACCTCATGCTATGTGAGATTGTAGTTGGTGAATAAAGAGTCGCTAGCAAACATAAGAATGGTTTTGAATGGTTAGATAGTAGGAGTGTTGACTGTATAGGTTATCTATCATTCATAACCATGGTGAATGATAGCGGATGGTCAAAGAAAATGTTCACTCAATCAATAAATCAACTACACCCATACATGAAAGAAACCTAGGCTGGTACCTTTGTCCTTGACCCAGCGTATCAAGATACTGTCCGAACGGTAGACTTCAGAGAGAACCAACTTCTTCTCCTTAGCCCCGTCAATGTCCTTTAGGGTCTCCTGCATCAAGATGAACTTCTTTTCCTGGAGTTTGGCGGGGAGGGCACGCTTCACGTCATCTCGGAGGTCACGCATTGTTCCAACTTTGTTGGCCTTGACTGAGCCGAGCTTCTGGAATGTGCCGTCAGAGTTCTTCACCATAATGAACATTGGGACACGGTCTTCAAGGACTACAATGTGAAGAAGAAAAATAAAAACAAATTAGATGCTGGAATGTCAAAAGGTTTTTTGAAGGATTTAAAAGAATTTCAATAAATAGGATTTTAAGCTTTGCATGATGAGAGTACAATCAGGTGAGGTTTACGGTAGCACCATGTGTAAATCTCTTTTGGGTAACCGTTGGTTCTGAAAGTTCAATAAATTCTTACTTCGTTCTTGCTGTCCAGTTGATTCAGTGAAGCCTGGAGGTAGAGCAGTGACTGCAATCTCAGGGGTACGTCTTGGTGTGTTTGGGGTCAAGCGACCATTGAAGTTCTGGTCATGGAATCTACAAGAGGAGAAATTAAACCTTTAATCCAACAAGCCCCTTGCTAAACCCACCTCTGTATAACTAAAGGGCATTACTAAACATCAATGACTATTAAACAAGAGACAGCTTTAAGTGATAACAATGACTGGAAGTTTTGCAAAATATTGGATTTGCTAGCCAGGGCTGACAACAAAGGGAAACAATTTCCATAAGCAGGGAGAATTTCACAATTTGTTGACCGAACATGGAACATTTGGTCCAATAGACTGTGTGCAAGTCCTGTAAGGATTCCAACATTTATGAGGATCTTGGGAAACACACTCACACATTTTAATGGGAGTAATGTTTGAACACAGGAGGAAACTCTCAGGTTGTATTGAGTGATTTAAATTTTTGTTCATATCTCCAGCCAGCCTTCCATTCTACATGTACCTCCAATTCCTTAATTTACTTCTCCCCCCTCCCCCCACCCCAGTTCAAGTTCCTCCAACTCCTTCACCATAGAATCCTTCTCAACAGATCCTTTGCATTGGCCGCCATCTTTGATGAAATGTGCGTGAAAGGCAATCATTGGCTGAGAGTTGTGCAAAGCGTGTACACGCGTGAACATCTCCATTGTTCTACATCAAAGATGGTGGTCAATGACGTAATTTGCAATCCATCTACCTACTTACACTGATCTCTCCTGTCCTTCATCATGTACCTTCAGCATTGGGTTCTCGAGGGATGTCGAGCTGGCAAACTCCTTCATCTTAAAGTTAGGTTCAGTCAAGGGTTCTGCCTCCACCATGTTCTCCTTCTTACCTGATCAAATCAAAGACAAAACATAACACTAAAGATTGTGTTTTCATACAAAACACAAAATAATTAGATCTAATATAGAGCATTTTACAATAGCGAACCATGGGGCCAATAACATTCCTTTAATATTTCTCAGCTCCTATGGGAGTATACAGTCCGAGCTGCCGCGGTGTTCTGGAGGCTTTTTCCAACAGATTATCAACCTCTACCCTCGCAGGAACCCAATTATATCCCTGTGTGAAAAGATGCAATTATGGTAAAGCATCTTGCTCAAGGACAAGTGTTATGAGCGAGACTTGAACCCACATCCTGATGACTTAACCACCAGAGCTTAATTTGAACTTGAATGAGGCTAAACAGAACTGAAAGACGGAAAGTCAGTCTGGTGCTTTTAATGGTCAATAATTTGTACTCTCATTGTCATGTGGTATACAGGGAACATGGTTGTTTCAGTACCATAAAAACATACTGACTAAAAGGCGTACCTCTACCGCAGCAGAATTTGAAGACGATAAATGAGATGATTACAATCATTAGCAACACAACTACGACAATAATGATGATGGCCCAAATGGGTATGGGTGCCTGCAGATAAAGAAAGAAAAAACCAACGTGAAAATTAGTTAATGCTTAGAACAATTCATGGTAAAGTGTGTCTGGAGATGTAATTCATACCCTCTATGATATTTTAAAATTTAAATTATAGTTATCGAGTAATGGGAGACTTTTGAATGCTAAGTGGTGGCAGACTTGCCAGGTAAATTTCCATTGTTTACGCCATTCTGCGCACATTTCCAAGAATAATGGATTTACCTGGCAAGTCTGCTGCCACCTACTGCCCCAAAAGTCTCCCAACATAATACATTAATTAGCTTTAAAAATATATGTATTTCAAATCTAACACTTTGTAGAGAGTTGAATAGACCAGTAAAATACAACACTTACCGCTACTTCGGGCATTGCTGTCGTCGTAGCCTGGGGAAAAAAAACAATGAAAAATACTTGATTATTACCTCAAATAATTGTATACATTAGACAACAAAATAATCCGTAAAAACCCCAAATCAATCCCACAAATCAAACAAAAGTAATCTTACCACTTCGCCGTATGTTTCCCCGTCCACCTGGAGATATTCGTCAGGGGTTAGAGTGTAGCCATCGAATGTCAAGACAATGTCACCAGACTGAATATCGGTCCAAATTTCCTCCTGGGTGGCATCCAAGTCTCCTTGAATGTCAAACGAGACTAAAATGGATCCTAGAATTGGGAAAAGAGAGAAGGATTTAAGTTTAAGAAATGTTTCATCTCATTAAGTTTTCCAAAGCAACCAAAGTTTAATATTCCTCACAGTAAAACACTTCCAACAATAAGAGGACAAATGCAAAATGATTTCATAGTTAACAATTAAGACACTACATTGAAACAAATTACATAAGAGCAAATGGAGGAACAAACTTTGAACAGGACAGGTAATGGCAGGCCTCAAATTTAATCTTTGAGAGGGCAAGTTTTGCAAAGGGCAGTTCTATTTGAGAACACGTTTGAGTCTATGGGTACATTTTGAAGTAGCACCAAGGCTAGAGCAGGGGCAACAGAGGCAATGGCAGACTTGGCCCCTGTGGAAATGGAATTTAACCTTTGATTTGTAAGAAACAGGTATAAATTGACCAGTATCAACATTAATGCTCCTTGCTTTACACAGATTTCATTTACAAACTCAAGCAAGTTTTTAAAATGCAGGAAGTTGGAAAAATGATTTGAGAGTATAACAATTTCATGACATTGGGCTGTGAGTTTATGGCTGGCAATGCCTTATGCAAAAAGTGGCTATAATACCTCTCTCGAGTGACACATTGCTGATCTGAACACCGGTATATCTCGCTGAAAAGTAATTCAGAACATAAATCTCAAGCTGAGCTTCCTTGCCGGCAGCCACCACATCGTAATCAACCAGGAACTGCAGTTTGAGCCTACGAATTGGCCCTGTGTAGTTCATCTGCTGGCTTGACACCACATCAAATGGGTCGACCAATAGGGTGAGCTCATAGGCACTCGATGGCATGGTTACCACGGTGACCTCCAGGATGTAGCTCAGGCCGATCGCGTCGATCGACAGGTTGGTGAAATGGGCCTGGCCAGTGCTGAGGTCAAAGGTTGTTTCTAGCTGACCTGTGAGCTGACCGATGTAGTTGGTAGGCATGTTGAGGGCCATCATGGCATGCCACTCAAGTCCCTGTAGATCATCGCAAAACAAAAAATTATTAATAAAGCCTTGAAATTTGCTCATTTGTAATATAGCGGGTAAAGACCATAAATAAACATTAGGACCTGCTAAAATCTGCGAGTTTGTTTCCTTCAAGTATTAAATAAGAAATGTTGAATTCAAATTCATACTCTGCTGCTGCCAACACAATAGATTGGGTCCGGTGAACCACACCACTCGGCCATCACTTGCCTCAAAACATTTGAGGGTGAGTTATCATAATCTAGTTGACTTTGTTTGAACCCACCTTGGTCATGAGGTCTCCAGGAATCATCATTGTGATCTCATCTCTCAGCTCAATGATCACCTCAAAGGTTGTGTTTTCAGTCACCATGTCCGGTGCCGTCAACGCAGACAGATAGTACGGCCGCACGGCCACGTCAAAAGCATTAGAGCTGACTGCAAGAGTGGACGTGTTGGGCTTGATGACTGTAAAGTCCAGGATGACTCCCGAAACGGTCAAGTCCATAGTCAGATCTGTGAAGTTGGCCCAGCCACTCATGAACGACACGGTCAGGTTTCCTGAGAGCTGGCCGCTTGTACTTGATGGATTCAATGATGCCGTCAGTTGCCAGGGATTTGAGGAATGCCCAAGTTGGTCGATCATATTTCCCTGTATGAGGATAAAACAAAATATTGTGATTAGTATGACAAAAAAACAATATAATTTATTTTTTGTCCTTCACTAATGTTTATGATGAGTCAGTGATGTCCTTGCAGGAAAACCATCCATGCACACAGTGGGTGGAAATGCATCACCTTTTGCATTGATAGGGTTCTAATTTCATGGCTCTGCTGACTGGAATTCTGCGCTTACAGCCCACAGAATTGTGTGCTTTGCAGGTTGCATTAAGCACAAATTCCGCATCAAGCAGAGTTTGACATTGGTCGATGGACCAAAATCCTCTCTGAAAAAAACCAAAGCTCAAGTCCAGTGCTCAGCAATGAAAACCATGTATGCCATGTAATACCGACTGCATTTTTTTTACTGAGCCAAATTTCATAGAGCTGCTTAAGAAACATATTGCTTATACAAATGTTTTGCTTAGCAAAAATGAGCAGAATACCAGTTCGAAATTGTGCATGTGACAGGTTACTTTGGCTAGTAACCTTATTCTGTTAAGCATCATTTTGTTGTTCCCAGCTACTTTTTGTGCTTAACAAGCTGAATGAAGTTTGGGCTGGAATAACTAGAGTAAAAATAATAAAACCATTGAGCTGCTCCTTCAAAGAAAATCTTGTACTTTTCGTGGGCTCTTACCAGTGCATCCACGGCATAGATTGAAGGCTGTTCAAAGAAGGGTGCTCTTTCTTTGGCCCCATCAGGCTGTGTGTAGATGACAAGGGATTCTGGGGTGCGGTAGACAACATCCACTTCAAGCTCAGCATTCAGTTGTTCTTCCTCCTCCAGCTGTACCTCAGAAAACCTGACATAAACAACAATGATTTTTAGGTTAAATAAAAATTAACTACAGCAGGATTTGAACCAACGGTCCTCTGGATTAACATGCCTAAACTTTTCTAACTGAACTATAAAGCCCTTTGATGTCAGTATCATTTTTTGGGTCATCATCTTCGCTTGGGGTGCTTAAAAATTACAACAATTCGAGATAAGTATGGTGAGCAGTAAGCTTGAGCGATATTGATTTATTTTATTCACGATATATCGCCGACAATATATCGCGATATTCGATATAATCGCGATTAATTAAATTTGACATCATCAGTCTTAAAACTCCAAGTGAAAGTTGTAGAAGAGACAGTCCTAGCATAAGAGAGGTGTTCTAATGACCTATTCTTCTGGTTTTACTCCAAACCTATGGGGTGCAAGATGTCTCAGCTAGCAAATACATCGCGATATTTAATCGATAAAACGATATATCGCGATTATCGCGATATATCGATATTTCGATTAAAACCAAATCCATCCGATATCGAAATCGTGTCCAAATTAATATCGCGATATTCGATAATATTGTGATATCGCCCAAGCTTAGTGAGCAGAACATGGAGATCTTCACCAGCTCGATGAATTTCAAGTCTTTGTGCAATGGAGCCCTGATTGTTCAGCAATCCTTACTGATTCCTCAAAAATATCAAACATTGAGAGAAGACTCTACTCACGTTTTGGTCCCGTTGGGTACGTCACTGGTCCCGCCTGTTTCATTGGTGGCCCGCACACCTCCTGTGGGGTCGACTGGTTCTGCTACCGGGTCAGTCATAGCCATGGAGGTAATCGTGATGTTGAGAGAATCTCCGAGGCTTCCTGACTGCAAGTCGTCAACCAACATCGATTGGATCTCAACCAACTGATCAAAGTTTAGTGAGGTACCTGGTGCTGACGCTACAAAAAACGATGCACAGATTATCAGATGAAATCTTTTGAATGCATTTACCATTTCAACAGAAGAGCAAATCATTAAAATGTTCTGAAATAAGTAAGACCAAGAAAGGACAGTCAGGTCTAAATACTTCTAGTTATAAAGTTTTACTCACTTGGAATGGTTTGTGGGGATGGTGTAGTAGCACTTGTGTCGTTCTGAGAACTCTCAGACCCAGGTGACTCAATTGTTGGAGATGGCTGAGGCCCGATCTCAACCACCACCTCAGTCTCGCCTTCAACAGCACGGCGCCGTCGACGTCCACTAGCCTCGCTGACTACATCCACGATTCGGATCTGGGATTCATCAATGTTGAGCAGCCCGGCTAGATTCCTCACCAGATTCTCCTCGTAGAAATCGTCAACGGACACCGCGGGGACACCAAAGGTGACCATGATAACCGCAGTGGTGCGGATCTCGATGGGCACTGGACCCTTTATAAGCATCCACAAGGTCTGGGTGTCACGATCAAAGTAGTTCTCACCGTAAATACCAGAACTGACAGAGGGATTATATTGGTCGGCCGGAAGACTAGGATCCTTGGCCTTCCAGGTGAATTCACCAGAGCTAAAATCTGCATTGTTGGGGGTCACGTACCGATCCTAAAAAAGAAAACGAATAGTTGGATTTCTTACACAATTTGTGGATATAACTAATAACTTAAACTTCTGTTTGTAAAAGTATTAATACTTTATCTGATTTTAATTTCGATGAGTCAATTCAATCCAAACCTCTAGTTTTCATTTAATACACAATCAAACCAACCTGTTAAAAATTTGGCAAATTGGACGGTGAAACATTAGCAAAAAACAACAAAAAGATTTGTTGGAGATTTTTCTATCAACTTGAAAGAGACTGAAAGATGTAAATGATTACCTGATAATAAACATCCAATCGTTGGGGATTGGCGTACCAGATTCCAATCACAACGGCCTGGCTGTCATCAGAGTTCAGCAGATGGAAACGAAGAGTCTGGGGATTGGTGCTGGTGAAGTACACCTCATACTCCTTCCCAGTGGCAATCAAGGTATAGAACGTACTGATACGCTCCTGGCATGTGTACCTGTAGAAGAGAGTACAAGGTTGATAAACTGAAGATTAAGGGATTGTAGAGTTTGGGGTTTGATGCTAGTGAGGTACACCTCATACTCCTTCCCAGTGGCTATCAAGGTATATAACGTACTGAGACGCTCCTACAATGTATACCTGGAGAAGAGGGTACCAAGTTGAAGATTTTGGATTGTACTTCACATTTCTAAGTATCTTCACATACACAGATTGTGCAGCCTTTGCCCCAAAATCTGTTAGAAGAGACTGATAACAGGCTTAACGAAATGGGGCCCAGGGTGCTAAATAATTCAAGACAAAGATCTTGGTTGGACCTACTTACCCATGACACCATCCCTGATCCTGCGGCCCATTGATTAAGTCTACATAGCCGTCGCTGTACATGGCCATTGGTGAAAGGCGTCGAACTTCAGTATCTCCATCCATGCTCTCAACAATCAACATCATGTGGTCGATACCGTGGCATTTATACGCCTGCCAGTTACTGTTGTACTCACATTCATTGTTGGTTCCTCTGTAAATACCTATCAATAAAGTAGAACATAAATGTATGGCATTCAATTTATGCAGAAACATGATCAAGTACTACTATAATAATAAGAACACCTAAAAGCACTGGTATCCATCATGTCTTGATACTCATGGGGCGGAACAAAACAAACTGGTTGGGATCTCAAAGGGTCATTGCATGTTGTGGCTGAACAGTTTAGCGCAGGTACAAAATTTGAGTGTGTGGTGTGTGAGTATTTTGTTGTTGTAGATTTTGAAAAAGGTTGTTTTCTTTTGCACTTTTGCTTCCGTACTTCACTTACCCTTATTTGGTGCGATATCGTCGGCTAGGATGCGTGATCCGTCCGGATTGGTCAGCATGACCTTGGGGATTCGGTAATCACCGAGACCACGCCGAGAGTCACCGTCCCACTCAAACTCAGACTGAGCAATGACTGTCCCCACTGAGCCAAGGAGGGTACCGTCCAAATCACGAATCATTGCTTTCTTCTGACCGTCACAGTCCATGTCCACACAGTCAGACGGGTTCACAGAACTGAAAATAATATAAGGCAAAGAAATTTACTGGAGTGGTAATTCTAAATTGTAATAAACCTTACTCCCAAAAAACAGCCAACTAGCGAAAAAAATTAACAAAACTCTATGCTGCATATTCAAACATTATTACAAATTCTCAACACTTGGAGCAGGTTAAATACCATGTTTATGCTGGAGTGGCGCTTAGAATAAAGATAATAAGCTCCCAACAACTTCTGAAAACTTCCACCAACTTCTCCCCAAAACAAGACAACTGGATGTGAGCGGTATTATTATTACTATTATTTAAAAGAAGCAGAAACTACTCTCACCCAACGTTTGGTCTGTATATAAATATTTTACGATCCTCATCAACGTCTTCGAAGGTCACACCTGATGTGGTCATAGGGTGTATTCCATCTTCACTCTTTTTGTTGGTCATGATTGCGACGTCCTCCTTTCCACAATGTGTACCAAAACCTCGGAACACTACGTCTGTTTTGTTTGAGATATCGCAGGGGATGAAACAGAGGCCAAGTCAGATTTGCAAACATTATGAAATGGTCAGTGCAAGCAAATTGATGATCTATTTCCTATAATTACCTACTTCCTATAATTGGCTATTTTTGCTTTTTTTTCTCCGCTTTTGTTACTGGTGGGCTAGAGTGCTGTTGTTGCTTTTACGGGGTTACTTCTATACGATTAATACTCCCCTGTTCTGTTTATTGCTTTTCCTACATGGCCCCCAGTAGAACAGTGTTTTTACACTGATGGGAGTTACCCTGCATACATAATACTTCTATACTACATGTATAATGATCATTAAATCGCTGGGTGCCGCCATGTTATTTTCACCTCATAAGTGGTTCCCCCGCACCCTGCTAAATTGATGCATCCTGTGGTCAATTTTTGAGTACCCATGGGTTAACAGGTTAACCCTATCAGGGGCAGAGGACCTCAATGCCGGCGGATTCAAGAAGTCTAGTGACCATTCAAACTCATTTAGAGTTACTTACCATCGATCTCACTCTTTCCATTAATCATAGGGTAACTGTTACAACCATGAAAGGTTTTAAATGGCGACCCATTACTTGATGACAGAAAGGAGCCCCACACGTATCCAGCGTGCCCTCCGCCTGGTGGTCGTGGAGCCCTCTGTTTACTGCTTTGACCTGCATTTTCTGGTTGAACCTGAGGTTTGAGGATGAGGAGGGTGTGGAATGAGCAAGAAATCATTATAGACAATAATGTGCAAGACTATACCAAATTATTACAGTGTTTGAAACTAAGACCGTACATGAGAAAATCGAGGCACTAGGTAACCGCAGAGAGATTGTTCGTCCGAGAGAAAAACTGTAGATAAGGTACCTCCAGACCATTCAGGAACCACACTCATGACGTGTTTATATTGCCAAAAATCAACCATTTAACCCCATGGTCTGAACATCAAAGAAGGAACATCTAAAAACGATTTGTCTTTCCCTTTTCCTGTTCCGCACAAATAAACATGACATTACACAAAAATTACACTGGATCACTTGGCTGTTCGTTTTTCACTTACAGCGTCTGCCGTGCAATCGAATGAGTCACTGACACCAACGATGAGCGACTTCTCGATACGAACAAATTTGTCCGATGTCACGTGAGAAATGGCAGGAGGAGTCATCACCATCGGCATGACGGCAATATTGTTGTCAATTAGCTTCATATCAGTCAGAAGTACACTTGACGACACCTGAGCAAAAAGAAAAAAAACCTCAAATTATACGGGGGCTCTTGATTTGGATCGATTGTTTTTACAATTTACTAAAGGATTTCATTAAATAATTGTTTTTACTAATTTTCTTTTTGTCTGGTACATTATCCTTTGCTGCAAGGGCAAAGTTTGTCTGCATCTATCACTTCTTTCTCCGTTCAACACTTTAGAGAAGCAGCTCGTTTTTGTGTGAATTGTTTTGGTTTTTAACTCTTTCAGTGCCAATTGGCTGTACATGTCCAAGCTTTTCCATGTACTAAAATAAGTTTCCTAAAAAGTACAAGTACGAACCCCTAAGTATAAATGTTATCACGCAAGGGCATCATCACTTAATGAAATACTATTGACTTCGGGATGTACCAAGCCAAAACAAATCAGCAAAATACATATTGTTTGGTTGGAATTTTTTGGTACAAAATTCTGATAAACCTAAAGAAACTGGGCACCGAAACAATTACTGTTGATTTTAATAAACTTAATAGAACTCCTCGTACCAAGTGATAGACGCCATAGTCCCAGCACTTGTAGATCAAGAAATTGGAGACCTTAGCACATCCTGGCTCACTGATGCTATGCATGTGGATACCGTGAAGAGTGGAGTGCCCGACGTTACCATACCAATCCGTCAACGGGTTGGGTGCCTCATAACACTTCTCTCCCTTGATCTTGAAGGCGACTCTCTCTGAACCGGCCACAGTGTTGTTGATAAGGATCACCTTGCCTGCCTTCTCTACCTCGATGCCGGCATTCCACATCAAGTTCTCAGGTTCGAAACGGTCTTGGTAGGTTCCGGGGAAGACGACCAGGGTGATGAGATTATGGATGATTTCATTGTTGTCTTCCCACACGATTATACCTGGTTAGAAGTGGAAGTTATTGCAATATTAATATTAATCTTAACCATAGTCAATCTAGATGTCAAGCAAAGGCTGCATGGTTGAACTAGTTACTCCAACTGGATCAACCTAGTTCCAGAGCAGTGTTCTTCTTGTCAAATAAACATAGTTACGGCACTTTGTCAAGATGGTGATTTGGTTTACTTGATCTTGATCGAAAATTTTGCAAACCTTTCTAATCACACAAACATTTGTTTTTTAAAATGATAAATGGTAGATTTTTGCCAATGAAATATCAATGTCAGCTATTAAGATAACAATTAGTACTGTACTTATGGCGAATACCCTTTTTTTCTTCTTTGATACATCGTCGTCGCAGAATATTTGACGAATCAATCAACTAATCGCATGCGTGTTTATGTGGCAAATTGACTAGCGGTAAACAACTTTTAATGTCTTGGATTATTAACAAACCTGGTCCAACTGTGTGATGCACCACGTTATCTTTAAGAAGTACTCCCTCAGTGCCGAAGACACCGATGGCCGGACTAAAGCCGTTGTGGAAGCTGCAACCTTTGACGAAGGACGGGGCAAGTTCATCTACCTCTCCTATGTCCAAGAAAGCCAGAGAGTAGCGTGGATCATAGAAGTCGGAGTGACCCTCCTGCCCAGTGTGGAAGAACTGAACGTTGGAGATGCGAGCGTATCCTGAATGGATGAGATGAGATTTTTTTGTAAACAAAATTATAATCATAATTATTGAAATAGTTTTGATTCGTGGGGTAGAGGATCATTGTTGACCATTGGAAATTTTGCAATCTTTTATAGCCATTTTAAAAATTAAGGTTTACGTTTAAGGTAGGGTCACAAATTGTAAAAAGCTGGGAGTGTAGAGTGCATTATGCTCCACCAGCCAGGCTCGTTGTGGATGAAACCCCATGCCTAGATCCTTATTGACTGTGAAGGGGGTAACCCTGTTTCATCCCCAGGAAGTATGTGGCACTGTGCTCCTGTTGGAAGTTGGTTTGGGTTGATAGCCCAAATCAGTTTAGTGTAGCCCTCACCTTGAAGTGGCCGTTTGGCCTTGTGATGTAAGACAATCTCTTATAAAATATATATCTCTTTTGAACACATGTAGCAAGTACGCTACGGAGGGTGATGTAAAAACTACATCATCACTTTCATAACATCCATGAAGTAGGAGGGTACCTAGGGGGAATACCTTTCTGGCAAATTTTACCTTTGTATTGAGTTCCAGACTGGAAGAATCGGCCGACCAGAACACGTGCTCCGTAAGACTCATCAAAGAGAAGGTCGTAGTCATTTCCTTCTATCTTGATGTTACGGGTTAAGAGGCCGACCTCTGCTGCCAAGACGTAATCATCCTGGAACTCGGCTAATTGATAAAGAATAAAAAGTTAATAAGTATAAGAAGAAATTAATAATATATGATTTTGGTGTGATGATCAAGGGTGAAACCAAAATAAATAAACTGTTTGCCCCCAAAACTCATCTCAAACTTACCGATGTGTCTAAATTCAAATGTTCCGTTAATCTGGAAGGTAGAAGCGTCTGTGACTGCTACAATGATAAATGTCTCTGTCTGCCAGGCCTCGTAGGATGTGGTTGCCACAACGATCTCATCACCAACGACCCAGTCAGTCTCAGCAACCACGGTCAGAGTGTTGTCCCCCGGAGACACTGTGGCTGAAAGCTGGGTCCAGTAAACTGTGCGGTTCACGCCATGAAGGTCCAGACCACCAAAGACACCTATAGGGGGATGGGGGGGGGGAGAGATCAAAGTAATCCAATCATTTGAGAGAATTGATCAGTTGCAATAAGTTGAATAACTTGAAGCCATTGTATTATATGTGGCATGTTGTTGCCAAGCGAATAAGAACACCAAACTCAAGTTGTGGCGTTTCTGATCAGCAGAGTGTGGGTTCAGTAGGGTTCTGATTGTGACACTTGGGCCCTTATAAAGAAAGATAATAGTTGCGTACTTCTATAATAATGTGAAGCTGTTCCTTCTGTGTGTTGTGGAATGCAGGCAAAATAACCCAGTGCACTTATCAACAAGATTTCAAAATCTGTGAGATTATCAAATTTGTTTATAATAGGACATGAAAAGAATGGTTCATTTCCAGTGAACTTTCTGCAGAATCAGTGAGAAATAATAAAATGAAGTCAGAAATGAAGCATCACATTGTGCAAATTACTTACCAAGAGCCTTAGAGCCAAGGTTAGGCCCATTAGGCAGCGGCTGGTCCGGTGTGAAATGATTGCCATTCAATAAGATCTTCATGTCGTGTACGAATGGATTAGACTCGCTGAATCCAATAATAAGACGTCCACCTTGGATCAGGATGTAGGTGGCTTCAATCTTGTTATCCTGAGTGTCTTCAATCTCTAGGTTACCGTAGATGAAGAGCTTGTTCATGATGGGGAGTAGTACGTCAGCCACCATCCATACCTCTGCAATCAGTATTAGAATGAAAGGCATCAGTTACTTACAATGCTTATTGTAAGTGTCGTGGCCGAGCAGTTGAGAGCACCACACTCAAGCTCTGGGGTGCGTTCCATTTGCACAAAGATAGCCAACGTTTGCCAACAGTTTTGAGTGGATAGGGTTGTGCGTCGCCATCGTTGGCGAACTTTATTAACCATAGGCGGATGCAAGTTTCATAAAGCTGTTAAGCAGAAATGGCTCGTCAAACTTCTTTGCTGAGTCGGGCACCAGCCACAACAATGCAAAATGTAGTTACGGCTGGTAACCTGATTCTGCTAAGCAATAGTATTCTGTGCTTGGCAAGTTTTTGTGCTTACAGGTTTTATGAAATTTGGCCCTGACCACTGAACAAGAGATTATAGAAACTGACCTGGCAGGACCATGACATTTGCACCATCTTGAGGGATGTTGCCATCGCTGCCACCCCATCCATCCTCAACTCCTTCCCAGGAGGCAGCTTCAGACCACAGGAGAGCTTCTCCAGGCCGGCCCACTGGTGGTGGCTCAGGAACAGGTATGAGACAATCCTTAAAAAAGCACTGATAGACGTCCAAGTCCACCTGACGATTAACCGGATTGCTCTCTCCTTTGCCGGAAACTAGACAAATGTAAATATAAAAGTGTCACTTTTGCTGACTAAGCCAGGTCTGATACTCCCTGGTCATTGCCTTGGTGCCCTTGTAATTATCCAGTAGAAATTTACAATTTCTTCATAGGTTGCCCTTTACCAAAGACAACATGCCTTGGTGCCCTTTCAAGAACAATAACGCATACAGGCCTGCGTAAGCCATTTGTGAATAAGGGGCCATTCAGAATCAGAATAGGCAATGTTAAATAATTTTGATTTTTAAATATAGAATGGCTTCATATTATAATCTTTACACTGAAGAACAAAAAAATGTAAAAAGAACTAAGAAATACTGCATCACTTACTTATATAGGTGAGTTCTCTGGTGGCGTTGTTCCAGTGCCAATCACCATTCTCATCATTGGCATACGATGGCACCTCTTCAGTGCTATTCTTGATCACTCCAATCGTTGCAAATTTATCCGGTCGCTGAGTGAAGTTGTGGTTTAACAGCGAGAAGTCCCCATCCTCGTAGTTATAGAATGTGGCGTGGTAGGAAATGTTGGTGACATGGTCCACGTCCTCGAAGATGAAGTTGTATGCATCGCCGTCGATGAGGGTAAGCATCCATCCTTGTGGGTGAGTAAGGCGCTTCTTCTTGTATGGTACACGGCTGGTCCCATAGGCATTGGTAAAGAGGGTATCCTTGTACAATAGAGAGGACGGTAACGGTTCATTGAAAGCCATGCGGTGGAGACGGATGGTTGTGTCACAGCTAGAGCCAGGAAAACCAACACCAAAGCTAGCATCCTCTGCACAATGGTCAGGGTGGAGGTTGGGGTTACTGGGCAGAACGATGTAGTTCGCGTTCCCTGAAAGCGTGCCGTCGTTGTCCTCGATCCAGCACTCATGCTCCCACTGGAAGCCCACCTTGTTTGGAGAGTTCAGAAACTCCAGACCTTGGGTGCGGATTGAGAAACCTCCTTGGAACGTCTTGCAATGGGCGCATGCTCGGATGCCTGCACATCGACTCTGATCAAAGTTGACCAGCTTGGCTCCGTCAACTGTCAAACCATCACCTTTTGGACCATGGATGCCAGCCGATGTACACTCAGAAGGATCTGAGATGTTACTGTAAGCAACAACAGTTAAATTCCTAACTAAGGAGCCACCTTCACCCCAGGGGGCAGCAATGGTTTGGTATTCAACCCCCGACTTGTCAGCATCTGAAAAAACGAAGTCATGGAACTGGATAGCACCGACCTCAACAGCCTCCGCCCCGCGCTCTACCTCCCAGGCGTAGAGGGAGTGATACTTAGCTGGTTCTGCCTCCACTGAATTACATCCGCCACCAACTCTTGGGTAGTAGATTGGGAAAATCCACAGGCCGTACCAGCCCATGGCATGAGCAGTGTTGTTTTGGAATTCCCCGAGAGGAACATTACGGGGACAGATTGCTGTTGTGAATGAAGGACCTTCGGGGTGACTTGGCGCGTTGTACCAGAAACCAAAATGGGATCCGCCGGCCGCCGCATTATGACGGACAGTGTTATTGGGATTAGTCACCCAAAAAGTGGCCGGAGTGATGTCCACATTCAACAGACTGCTGCTCGGACGAACAAACACCCCAAGATTATACTGGATGATGGTCCCAGTCTCGATACCATCTTCCAAGAAATAGGCGTGTCCCATGATGTTGTAGGCAACATTGTGTTCTACGAGGAGGTTGTGAACAGCATGAATAGTGACAGCACGGTTGAAAGTGTGATGGATACCGCAGCCACGTACGTAGGAGCCCGTCACATCCCCGTTAAGATGGAAATGAATTGGGTAGCGACCCAGCCGGAAGGCTTGACCTGCGTGAGTGACCTCTATGTAACTGATACGACCTTTGACAAGCTGTTGATCTTGGTACTTGGCAAATAACATGATCTGTGCACCAAACTGATCGCTTCCAGTTTCTTCTCCAAAACGACCAAGGAAGCAGGTCTGAGTGGCAAATTGATCTGAAAGGTTAAAAAAGAACAGAAAATTGCATTTCAAATGTTGACAACATTTTAACTTTGCAATTAAAGATAAAACGAATATAGTTCAATCGATTCTGAAAAACCAAAACATGATTCAGATTGGAATTCATTATTTGCCATTTTTATTTGCGCCGCAAGTTTATTTCTCAAATTTTTCACAGAAAGAGTAACACAAGAGCAAGTTTCCCCAGAACCTGTTGTTGCTATTAATATGAGTGAAACAACGCACATCACAGTAGGTGCCTGCCTGTGTATGCAACCCAATGGAAAGTCTGAGTAGATAATCATGGCCGAGTGGTTAAGAGCATCAAATTCAAATTCTGGTGCTAAGTCACCAGAGTGTGGGTTCGAATCCCGTCCGTGACACTTGTGTCCTTGAGCAAGATACTTTAATTAAATTGCTTCTCTTCACCCAAGTGTATAAAGTGGTACCTGCGAGGGTAGAGGTTGATCGTGTGAATGAAAAAGCCTTTGGAGCGATATAAACTGTTGCCCAGCTTGTATACTGAGAAACATTAAAAGGGATGTTATTGGCCTTATGCCCAGGGCACTAATGTAAAGCGCATTGATACGGTTATTGAAATGCGCTATATAAGAGTTATTATTAATTTTATTATTATAATGCAAAAAATGTTCCCTCTTTTCTTAAGATCTTGTACTTACTGGTGTCAAATTCTTCTGGACATGCTTCAATGGTCTCGGTCCACTCTTCTTGCACTGACCCTCGGAACTTGACATTGTGCGTCAGCAGCCCAACCTCTGCGCGCATTTCCAAATTAACGCCCTCTATTGTCTGAGAGATGCCAAGATGCTCGTACACAAGTGCTGGTTCGAATGTCAGTACAGTCCCATCCGCAGAAACATCTGATGAATACAAACAAAAACTAATTTACATTACAACAACCAAAACTAAAGAATCAGAACAAGAAATGGAGGTTTGAAAACTTCTTTAATCATTCTGCTCTTGGTTTCATTATCCATCGAGTTGGCCAACCATTTAAAACTAACCAAGGCACACTTGAGCTAAGAACTAAACTGTGTAGCGTGGATGCAATTAATATAATGCATAAATATTAACACTCCTACTGTTGGTCTCATTATCCAGTGAATTTACTATTCATTCGCAGTCTTTTAACAGCACAGAGCACAGGTTGTGCTTGATGGCACATCTGTGCACAGATGTACAAGTGTGTTTTGTGAAGATGCATTCACCACATAATATCATAATGCAGGCTGGCATAATGCATCTATACTTCATATAATTCATGGCGTGTCGTTACTGCAGTAACAGTTCTCAGATTGTGTAGATATTCGGATTTTCGCTAGCAACTTTGAAATCAAATTTTCACAGGTTATTTTTATTGTATATATAGATGAGAACAATCAAACGTTAGTGGGAAGCTCATTTGACCGACCTGTGATAAACACATCTTCATTTTCCCTCTGGCTGTGTCGGTGTCCAGTGGATGCAATGACGATTTGATCCCCAGCCTTCCAGGTTACAGCCTGTTGAAGAACCAGCTGGGTGGCACCAGCCTCGGCTGTCTGGGCCAAACGTGTCCAGGTCACTGGGACATACTTTCCTGAAAATTATCAACAAAATGTACATTGACTACAATGCTTCATTCAATGGTAAATACTTAAAAAATGAATGACCATTAAAACTTACTTGGTGAGGAGCACTGCAGCTGTTGGAAGTATGGTTTTCCCCACAAAACCTTTGAATCCGAGTTCTCAGATGTCTGAGACTTTGTGTCCTCTTAAAGGTTTCCTTTTTGATATTAACCAAATATTTTCTGATCTTTTTCAAATACATTCCACTGTGTTTTAAACTAAACCAAAGTCACCAGCTAGAATGACCCACTACATGTACGTCTTTCAGCACATTCTACCAAATACCTTGATAACCGATTAAAGGATTTGTGCATTGACTACAATGTATTATAAATATTTTTAGTTAAAGGTAGGGTCATAGGTTGGTAAATACTAAAAAAATGAATGACCGTAAAAACTAAATCCTTTGACTGACTCACCATGAAGGTCAAGAGTGCCGTTCCTGACAGCCAGGGTTTTGGCTCCAAACAGCGGCAGTTCCTGAGAGCGTACATGGCCATGCATCATAATAGTAGCCTCATGCTGGAAGGGTTCCTCCTCAGTACCGACTTGGAGGGCACCTCCATCAACGATGAGGATGTTCTCAGCATGCAGTTCAATGTCTGCCTCGTCAAACATCAGCGTACCGCCTGAAATAAACACAACAACATCATGAGGTTAGACTGCAGGACTTGCAATCACAAGGTTGTGGGTTGAAACATACCAAGCTAACCGACTATTTCACAATGACTAGAAGGAGTACTATCATCTAGTTACTAAATCAAACTTCTTGATTTTTGCAGTTCATAATCATAGGCGCTAAACCAATGTTTGTATGATAGAGATTGGCTGTTGCAAGCTTGGCATTCATGGGAGGTGGGTTGCAAAGATTCCTACCTTGGATAAGAAGCATCTTCAGGATCGGGGTGGTAACGTCCAGAAGTAAAGTTTGTCCTGCTGGCACAATGACAAAGTCGCCCTCTATTGGCGGGTCCTGGTTACCCCAGGTATATCTGGAGGACCACACATCGATGTAGTAGAAGTCTGCATTGTCCTGAGGTCAGAATGAAGTGAGAATGACATAATAGAGATAAACTATACTCAAAAAATCTAGACCATATGAATAACTTCTATGCATTATTGTAAAATAAAAAGTCTTCAGTTGGGTGATGTTTCAATTTTTGCTTATTTATTTATTTATTTATTTATTTATTTATTAATCTGGTTGTGAAGCCGAGGATTCTCAGAAAAGTGAACTTAATCACCATCACCCAAGAACCCAGTGGAGAGAAGTGGATAGTTTTAAATGTGGGAGGAAGTTCCCAGAGAATTATTCTAGAGGAAATCCCACGCAGTCAGGTGGGGATTAAAACAGAATCCACAGAGTGCCCCGGTGGGATTTGAACCAGGGACCTAGAGGTGCTGGGGGAGAAAGACACCATTATGCCAACCCAACCACCTGCTTAGCGCAACTGTTTAACAAAATAAAGAAGCAACCATGCTTTAACCTCGCTCAGCTTACCTGTGTAGCAATTCCATTATCGCCAACTTCAACTCTGACTTTAAGCATCTCTGGTGGGCTACGAGGTCCTGTCTGACAGATAATCTCTGTCGTTGATTCAGATTGAATGGTGCATTCTGATCCACCGATTGATACAATGTTCCCAGATGACCTAATGAAGACAAATAAACATGGACATTGAGAATTGTTTTTCAAGAAACTTAGTGGACGAGTTGTACTATAGTCTTTTTAATTCAATTCAATTTACACTTGTTTCCACAAAACATTGACAGTCTTGGCATGAGTCTTGAGTCATTTAGATCAAGTTCGAACCCAAGTCTTGAATAGATTGGGTCATTCTCAAGTCATGAGCTACTATACGCTTGTTCAAAGGCAGTGTATATTTAGGTAAGTGTCAAAGACCAGTACCCTTACTTGGTGTATCCAAAAACTATTTGCGAGCAAATAGTGAAAGAAAACCCTTGTTGCATAGAGTTGTGTGTTTTCAGATGCCTCAAAAAGGGTCATGTAGTCTACTTGTCAGCACACTCCTACCACCAATTTATGAAGTAGCTTATTTACCAAATATTCCCGATTACAGGGCAAACTTATGAGGAATTGACAAAAACAAATGATGCATCAGAGGTTGACTGTGCAAAAGCTTCCTCAGTATGTTTTAGACTCACTTTTCTAATTTCAATTATAACTTACTCAAATCCTGATCCAGTGATGTTAAGCGTGGTTCCTCCGGCTGTACCACCACGACGTGGCTCAACGGAGTCAATGACCGGCGTAAGATTCGTCTTGTAGGTGAAGCTGTCTGACTTGGTGACCGTTGCACCACTGGAGAGAGTGACCACGACATCACAGAGAACGTCACCGCTACCCGAGTTGGCCGGTACATCGCACTCGATGAAAGACGATGAAGAATTAGTGATTGGACAGGTGTTATTGCAGACTAGGACAACCGCTGTGTCGTCGTAGCCAGCTCCATCTATTGTCAGCACTCTCCCACCACCAAAACTCCCTGGATAATAATTTTAATCAAATAATAGAGCTGATTAAGATAAGAATTAACTTTACATAGCTAATTTGCGGATGTAACCATATGTAAAATCTCTTTGGAGGAGTGTTGGCTCTGAAAAGTATGGTCTCGACGTTTCAAACAGTATATTTTGCAATACTTTTCAGAACGTTGAGACCAAATCGGCTCTTGTCAGATCTTAGGAGGTACATAGAAATGATGGCATTTCCGTCGTTTGATAAACCCTGATAAAGATTCCATGGAGCTTTGCGAAACAGTATCACCAGTGCTAGAGAAGTGGATCAAAGAGTATGTCCTATTTACCTAAACAAACAAAAACACCAACTCACCTTCAATTGGAGAAACCGAGTCTACTCTCAACTCGTACTCAAACTCTGCATCATCAGCAGACAACCCTTTGTCTTCGATGTACACCACCACTGGATAGGTACCGGCGGAGTGGGCACCAACATCACATTCAATTGAGTCTACTGCTGCACTGGTGATCGTGCAAGCGACGTTGTCGATCGTGACGGAAACCTCAGCTGTGTTAGTGCTGAAACTAGAGCCACTGATTGTTATGCTGTCGCCGGTTGCACCTGCAGTGAAGAGAGAGAGACAGGTTGATTTCACTTTGAAGAATTCCAAGGTGCTTGGCATGGGTGCTTCATAATGACTTAACAGAGCTTGTATACAAAACAACTTGTAAAAATGCTTCCACCATTTCAGGAAAACTCCACGCAAGAGTTTCAAAAAAATGGGAAACTATACATCCTTTCTGAGTGAGTGTGCTTACATTGTCATTACATGGGTCATTAAACTTAATGCACGGGCAGTTAATATGACTGGGGCAGTAAGCAGCACTGCTAGCTTGTTCATGGCATAATTAAATGATCAGGGTCAACTGTTTGGAAGAGAAATTACATGAAATAACAGCCGTGAGTTGGTCAAGATGAAAAGGATGAATTATTCTGTTCTTTCTTCAATGGAGCAAATCAGAGAATTAACGAGACGAAAAAGTCAGCACGATCGCAGTTTGTAATGCAATGTAAAATAATTTAGACTCAACAAAGACAAATAAGAAAGTAAACAGACTTACCATTAGCAGGTGTGACTGAAGTTATTGTTGGTGTAACTGCCGACGAGTAATCATAATCTTGGGTTGGGTACTCTTCCCCATTTGAGGACACGACAAGGTCAACCGTTCCAGCAGAATGAGCTGGCGTCGAGCAAACAATCTGAGAGAGTGTCACGCTCTGGATGTTGCAAGCAGCTCCACCAACAGAGACAGTCGTGTCCCCATCAACAAAACCGTTACCAAGGATAGTGATGACCTGGCCTCCTTCTGTGCTGCCAGTACTTGGGGTTACACTGTCTATGTCCTTTGAGCTGAAGACAGTGTTGCTGGTATTAAAGAAAGCATTACCTCGACCGGGGATATTGACGATCACAACCTGGTCGCCGACTGGGACATAACTGACATCACAGTTGATCTCATCCTCCCAGGCGTAAGTGACTTCACATTCTATTCCGCCAACCGTGACATTGATGGTCATTGTGTCGTTGACGAATCCTGAACCAAGGATGATGAGTGAGGTGCTGGTTCCAGAAACAGTGTCCGGAGAGACGTCATCGACCTGCGGGGTCAAGCCATCAGAGAACCTGAAGCTACAGTTACCCTTGCAGTCTGCCCATACTGAGTTAATCTGTAGGGTAAGCTCAGCAAATGCTGGATTAGAAGCCGTCGTACTACACACCACCTCCTTATAGGATACCGACTGGACAAGGCAACCGCTGTTCCCGATCCACACAGATACTTCCTCCGGTGAGCTGGCTGCGAAACCATCCCCAGTGATGGTGATGTCAGTCCCACCGCTTAGCGACCCCTCATGGGTAGACAGGGCGTCAATCTGTGGTTTCAAAGTAAACCCGAGCTTGGATGGCACTGAGATCTTGTTCAAGGCGAGCCCTCTGTTCTTGACGACCACAGAGACGGCCTGAGGCACTCCGACAGACATGGTGTCTTCCGTATCGATCAGACACGTCAGGGAGATGTTGGTGCTCGTCTGAGTGACACAGGAGTACTCTCCGATGCTGATCTGATTCTCACATGCTACATCACTGAATCCTGATCCTGTGATATTGATAACTTGGTCTGGTGTACCCCTGTAAAGATGAAAATATCCATTACAATCACTGCCAGCAAAATAAAAATATTCTGAACTCCTTCCTCTTCAAAAAAACAAGAATCAGAATTCATTATGAATGGAAGCACCATGAAAGGCAACTATGATAAAATTGGGTCTCTTACACCACCATGCCTGGGTGTTATGCATGGGCCACTTTTATAGAGCTGCTGAAGCAGGAAATAATTATTGTTTAACAATTTTCTGCTAAGCAAAACGCAGCAGGATACCAGTAAAAAATTGTACATGTGACATTTTGGGGGGCTGGTCACCTTATCACAATAAAGCATAATTATGTTTGGTTTAAGCAGCTCTGTGGTCTCTGGGCTCTGCACACGCTTTCTTCTGAAGACAAGCAGAGTAAACTGTTCGAGAAGTCAACACAAAAACTACTTTTTTTCTTTCAGAGCCAACAGTCAGAGCCAAGAGAATTATAACATGGTTGTACCCACAAGTTTTGCTATTAATAGTTTATTCTTAGATCCACACTGCTTCCCTGGTGGAAAATAATCCTAACAGATGCTTTTGCAAGAATGCTATCTTACCCATTGGGGCTGATGTCTGTGATAATCGGGGTGCTGCAAATCCAGTAGGCGTAGTAGAAACTGGAGTCGTCCTCCTCAACAGCCTTTGGAACGGTGCATGATGAGTGAACTGAGGCGTCGCCAGGACAACTTCCTGATGCTGCTGGTTCTGAAACACCTGTTATTTATCAAGATCCCCAAAAAATTAATGTCAACAAAATGTTTCAATTTCCATGATTTATTTATCTTTTATTTTATTTTGTTACATTTGTTTTTATTAGTCTGAGAAAATGTGAAAAGTTATTGTTTACACAGAGCATATCAATGAAGATGAACACAAATTGTTTACAAGAAATTATACATGTAAAATTTACAAAAAGCAAAAAAAGCGCTTTAATTTGTGAAAAATGATTTGGATTTTTGAACAAAAAGAAATTGACTGGAGCGGGAGAATAAAGGAGAAAAAAAGACCAATAACAATCCTACCTGACATAGTGTCATGCAGAGCTTCAAATCCAGCGACTTCAACGACGAGTTTGTGGGTGGAAGACGTTGGTTCTTCGACTTTGATGGTTCCCTTCATATAGAGCTGACCATCTTCATCGACAGGTCCACTAGAGTAGTAGTAGGTACCAGGGGCGGAGAACTTGTAGGCAAAGATACCTTCACAATCAAGAACACAATTTCAAGGCGAGTTTAAAACAAGTGAATTAGGGTTGTACATCTACGATCCTACATTAACGGGAAAAAGCCATGACTTCAACTTAGCATTTAACCGATCTATCAATTCTAAACTGAACTATGAGACATCATGTAAAAGGAGAATGTCAACATACTCTCAAGGGCCGATCAGGATTTTAAAAATAAAATGCTAAACCTTCCCATTTGAATCAAAAGGGTCACTCTCTTTGTAACCAGAGGTTATAAGGTCTATAGATGGAAACAAATCTTAGTATATCATGTGAATGAACAACTAATTCATACAAATGAACAGCTACTTGAAACAGCTGGAATTTTTTTTATATTCAGCCCTCTCCGTTTTCAGGTCCTGTACTAATCCACATGGGATTAAGATTATAAAGGATTTAGATCAGCCCTCACCTTCTGTTGAGCGTGCACCACTGATGAATCCTTGGCCATCGTAGTTCACAGCATCGCTGTTGGCTGTCTGCATGACGGCGTATCCGATACCAGACACATGCTTCTGGACAGCCCACTGCCAGACCACTATGTCACCAGCTATTACAGTCAAGACATTTGGGTTCCACTTGTAGCCAAGACCATACACTGAAATGAGAGCAAAATAGAGAGATCTATTATGTCATTCAATCTTTGCTTTGCTGTGCGCTTTCTGCCGCTCTCTCTTTAAATTTCTTTTACTCCAATATACGTGTGTTGTGTTGCCATTAGCAAAATAAAAACTCTGCTAGGGTCAAAACTTCAGACCATTAACTATTTGTTTGCATTTATACCACATGCCCTTTTGGTTGGTAAGCAGCATGCAACTTCAGCTATTTTCTTGTGTATATTTTACTCCAATTTGTAAAATAAGGTTGAATATTGGCTTGTAAAAACTTACACTCGTGCTTTCCAAAGTTATCCACATGGTGAACCCGCTCCGAAGTGGTGGTTTCGCATATGATCTCGTCGTTCGCCACCGAGGTAATATCACATGCGAAGTCGTCCATACTGACGGCGACTTCACTAGCATTGGAGCCAAAGCCAACCCCAGTGAGAGTGACCACCGTGCCTCCTTGGAACGAGCCTTGGTCGGGAAACATTCCGCTCACTTCAAGCTCATATTTGAATTGGATTCCACTAGATAATAGAATCAAAAACAAGTATTTAAGTCATACAAGCATGTAATTCGCTCATTGGGAAAATTATTCTTTTTAGCACAAGGGCTGACTTAGTTCTTCATAAGGATAATGGTTTAATATTTTTGTTGGGCTATTTTAATTACCTTTTACTGATTATCAAAGACGAAAAAAATCGGAAATTGGACTTAAGTAGACAAAATATCATAGCTCCCGAAAACCAAGCAAAACAGCAAGGGAAGGAAAAATACTTAAAAGAATGAATGTGGTTTAAACTTGTGTTAACAAAGCAAATAACAAGCATCCACTGCATGACATTGGGGCCAAGTGCACAATATTCAAATAAATTCTTAATATTTGTTTGCCTTTAATAAAACTCAATTCTTATTAACATAATAATTGACATACACAGAAGCGAAGCCTTGGTCGATAACCGTCAACTCAATGTAGTAAACACCTGGAGAATTGGCTGGTATGGTGCAGTTGATCTCAGTATCTGTTTGAACTTCAACCTCACACACTGCACTCCCTATTTGGATCTCAGCACCGCTGTCTCCAAAACCACTACCAGAGATAACTAGAAGGTCTCCACCTGAAAATAGTCATGGGGGATTATTGTCTTCAAAGGGAGACTAGATATGATGAAAGCAGAAGTTCAGATAAATATTTAGACAGGGGAAAACAAATGTGATGAGAACAAATACAACTGGTCGTTTGTTGACTCGGTCATGTAAAATAAATCATTTATTTGTAAAGAGAACAATATATGCTTGAATGATGTTACAACTTTTGGTTCAAAATTTGTGAGAGTAGAAACACCAAGAGATATAAGATGAAACTGAGATACAGGGTTTTCTAAATAAAGTTGTTTGCAGAACATACCTCGCCACGCTTTATTTCAATGCAAATTGTAACCCCTGTTTGATGTTATTAATTGGGAAGAAAGATGTCAGTACAAAATAAGATACATGTAAATGCCACTGGTGGCCTGTTTTGGTCTTGTTTTCCATTGAATTGCTTTTGACAGACAACTCGTTTAACTTGATTGCATTACAGTTTAGAAAAAAGATAACAATTTCTAACTTACCATGAACGCTGGAGACATTTTGACTGACAGCAGTGATCGTCGGGGTCAGCGAGGGGTCAAAACTGAAGGAATCTTCCTCCGTGATTGAGTTATCATTCACCACAATGACCAGGTCTACTGTGACGGCTGAACGTCTCCTGCGACGAGATGTTGTCTTCAAAAAAAAAAAAGGATTACTTGATTCAGCTGGGAATTTTTTATTGTTATCATAGTTTTATTTCTCAGTCAATGCAAGGCTTCATGGATAAAAAGAGTCTAGCTGCTATATAATCACAGTGCTTTTATTATTACATACTTCTGGTAATGAAACCAAGGATGCCTCATAAGTGAACTTAATCACTGTTGCTTGCAAGCCTGAGGGAATCTGTAAATAAGAGTGATTGCCATGTGAGCCAGAAACACAGGGGCTAACCCCTACTCTTCCTTGATAAGTGTTATTGGTTCTTTTATGTCCAAGTTGTAGAAAAATGTATACAACCCTCAATAACAAGACACCAACCTGAGTATCCAATGAAATGACGCACTTGATCAGGTCATATGATGATTCCTTAATGAGGCATGGCAAACCTCCAACTGTGACGTTGACATTGGAAATATCCTCACTAAACCCATATCCTGTGATGTTTACTTTGGTGCCACCTGGAAAACAAAAGTTCAAAATAAATCTACTGTGAAATACAAAATCCTCTTTTTTTATTAGAGTTTCTTTAGGGGTTATGACTTACTGAAAAATAATTAGCAGCCAACTATTTTACATGAGAGATACTTGCAAAAAAAACTTATAGCCTGACCTATCAACCCTAGCAGAGTCTTTCTCAAAGGCTTAATGGCAACCTTCAAGAAAGACTCTACTAGGGTTGAATGTCACGCCATTAACTGTTTATACCATAGGTTCTTTTGGTTGCAGTTTGCAGCAGCTAAATATATTTTCCCTTAAGAAATACTTAATGAAGAAATTTTTTGTTTGTTTTGTATTATGAACAAGTTTGATAATGAGGAAGGGATGGATCCAAGATTGAAAGAAGGACAGCAGAATTTGTTGTTATTGTGTTACTTTTTATAACTCTGTGTCTTACCTGCTTCGCTACCCACAGTTGGGCTGATATCAGTAACTCCCATTTCATATTGGAAAGTCAATGGTCCTGCAGAAATAAAATGAAATCAACACATTGATTTTGAAAAAGTGAAATATCAATAATCATATCTTGCTAAACTTGTTCATGTGCCGACAAGCTGATAGCGAACGGTTTAAATCCCTTCAGAAAAATAGGCACCCGGTTTTCATAATAGGAAACTGGACTCTTGAGGGTGCTATTGTGACCTGTATTTTTGGGGTCGATATTTGCAAAGGAAACAAATTGACAATTAATGTGAAAACATGATTAATGTATCACTAATAACAATAAAATAATAATAAGACTTGTCATGTGCACGTATCCACCCTGCTGGGTGATCCAAGGCGCAGAAAGAAATGAGAGGGTTAAAGTTCCAGGATTTGACTATGATTATGGTTCTACTTCACCTATTACTTGACTAAGTATTGCTTTCCAATGGACAGTCTATATGCAATACTAACAGGGAGATAACACAATGAAGCACAAATCTTGCTACTGGACCCTTCAGCCACACATGACCTTTTGCAGGTCATAAAAAAAAAGTGTTTCCAGGCTGGGCAAATGATAGCGTTAGTGAACTGAATTTCAGGAGAGACTCACCATTAGGGTACTCTGCAAAACCTTTTCCCTCCACTTCTACCAAGACATCAAACACGCCTGCAACAGACTCGCCAACTGAACATGAGATTGACGTCTCGTTAGAAGACGTAACATCACACACTACGTCATTGATGGTGACGTTGTTCTCAACAGAGTTGGCGCTGAACCCGGAACCAGTGAGAGTAATGATGGTGCTGTTGGTGGCAGAACCTTGTGATATAAGAGAGTCAAAGCATTAGAGATTCTATAATTTTGTAAATTAACTTCATAATAAAAACTGCTTTTATAAAATTCAAGGAACAAGTAGTTCAATAACAAAGATCAATTCCTTCAAAATTTTAACTGTATTAACTCAAAGAAATGTACATACTAAACAAACACATTGTTTGGGTGCTTTAAAAACATATTTGCAAAGCAAAAACTAATCAGGGTCTAAGTAAAAGTTCCAATAAATGCATGGTGTTTAAAACTGTTCTTTTAGGTGGGCTTTGCATCATACTTCCAGTATATTGTAATTCTTCCAGTTATTTTTGCTTTATATTCGGACAGGCCTTCTGACAAATCTCTTGACTTACCGTTCGATGGAGTTGATGAGAGTCCTTTGGGTGTGACATCATCGCTGTACTCAAAAGTGCATTGACCCCCAGAGCAGCTTGATGGGATTGAGTTAACGATAACCTCCACCTGTTATAAAGACATAAATAGTTTGGAAAATGCCATTCATATCGTGTCTTTACATACTGGGACAAAAACAAATCATGAATATCTTTCCAAGTCAACAGTAGAATTTTGTAATGGGATACTAATGCTGTCTGGGGAGTTGCAGGATTTTGACTGATGCAGTAAATTACCTGGGGTGTACTGTGTGGGACTCTAAGGAATTCACCAGGGATGGGACCCATGAACAGCTGACCCTCAGCGTGACGTTCACTGTTGACACTCACTTCGTTGCCCGTCAATCTGCTACCATTAACCTGTACACAAACACGCAAGATACAATACAAATAGTCATTATTGGTATCAGGTTGGGCTAGTGTTATCTTTGCCTGCCTTCCACCCCAATGGACCCCAGTTTAAATCCCATTTAGAACTACACAGAACCTTGCATTTGAATGTCTAATTATGTGGGTTAAAACAAATTTAGGAAAAATTGATACCCGGGTACTTAATTGGGTACTCAATTGTTAAATACTACAAATCTCTTTTTTTAAGATTAAATTGAAATAGTTTTTTGACAAACTTTATTTTAAGGGATACCAACTTCACACACTGATTTTGAAAGTGAGACAAATCTCAGTTTGTCACATTTGAAAAATTCAGCATGTTTGTCGAAGTAATGTAGCTCCACCGATCCTGTTCAACATCTTTAAGTGCACAATTCCAAAGTATGCAGTACCATGGAATTGTGCCCTGGCAAAACCTACCTCCATCAGTGGTTGTCGTCCTCCTTTAGATGTCCACTCTACTTCCCAAGAGAAGCCGGCACACGTTCCTTCCCTGAAGACATCCAGTGAACCGATGTCCAGGTTGGCTTGCAGAAGTTCTTTCAGTTTGTCAGCAGTGGCCTGGGCAGAAACTGTAGACCAGAAAGATCATATAAATATGCAATTTGTGTGTACAATTTATAGCCACAAAATATTGCATTGTATGAATTCAATTGTTTGAATATGTGCAAGACACAGGTTTTCTAAAAGCACAGCAACCACAGCAGTTAATTGTGTAGACCTAAATCAAGATTGCTTCATTTCCAAAATCCACCTAGCATGAACCGAGGCCGAGTCAAAATTGGCGACTAAAGCTGGGGCTACTGCACCATCATGCACTGAGGTATAGGATCTCTTGGCAACACCGTTAGCAACAGCTGTAGCAATAGCTGTAGACGCCAATCCGGAGCTTCACACTATTTCTCACCTTCAAACACTTGGCCATCCATGCTGATGTCAAACGTTCCGCCGATTGGTGGCGTAGCGCTCACCGTGCGGGTGACAGAGATAGAAACGTCGTTTGGCCATGAAGCGCTCTCATACACCATGCTCTCACTATCGTTCACCTGGCTAGTGGCTCCCACAATACCAATGAGTGGGAAGTCATAGCCGCACTGTGCTGGCGTTAGGGAGATACCGAAGCTGTAGACCTGCTTGGTGACTGCAGCGTCTGTGACGAATATTCCGTTAGGTCTTGCAGCACGTTGCTCACGTACATCTGTGTGAAAAACATAAAGTGTGGTCTGCTAACTTCGCTGCTTTTACGATTTTCAATGACTTTGAAAAGTCGGACAAGGTAAACTTGCTATATAGCCATTAACCAGCCGTATACTGACCTTTTGCACTGCAGGTTTTTTTCACTGGATTATTTCTCAGGAGTTTTCTAAAAGTAAAACTTTCTTCTTTGTCCTCTCCTATCTTGGTATTCTTGGCTGAAGTACATAGATCAAAATTCTCTCTTTTTCTGAGAGTCCTTAGCTTCACAACCAGAAGAAATTTAAATGAAACTTACATTCAGGTGCAGTGCTCCCGATGAAGAGATTGTCAATGTAGAAATCTTGTCCTTCTTCCCTGAAGAGTCGGATTCTTTCAATCATAAGCGGCGTGCCGCTAGCAGCTTGAGCAAACACCCAGGTTGTTTTTACCAGGGCTTCAAAGTCCACACAAGTGTAAGTCCAGCTAAAAGATCACACAACAACAAAGATACAATATAAGTTCATTTGAAAATCTCTGCTGTTATTGTATTTGATACCCACCTGTTGTACATGAAAGTAGAATGGATGCAAGTGATTACACAAACACGGCAAAAGACTTCAACAACCTTGGTTAACAAATCTATGTTCTTTTGTACCCACTTCGAAATTACTCAACTGAATCTATATTAATATGTCAGACATATTAGGTCATACACCAACTAAATCGTGTTTGTCTAAAGAAAGCATATAGGATATGACACAACCTCTACTCTCGCAGGTACCCATTTGTACCCCTGGATGATATTTAATATGTGTTTTATGTACTGAAACATAGATCCTTGACACTTAAAAATTCCTACTTACTCTTCCGAAGCCACTAAATTCCAATCGGTGGCTGTCTGCCAATTGTATCGGTCATTGAATTCTTCATCATACCAATGGATTCTGAATTGGATGAAGTTCTTAATTGGGCCACGGTGACCAAAGCAAAGCTAAGGATTATAAAGAGAAAGGTAAAAATATCTTATTAGTGAGGTTAACATACTTTAAGACAGACAACATTCCTAATTGAGCCAGGACGACCAAAGCAAAGCTTTAAAGAGAAGTAAAAATATCTTATGAGAGTGGTAAATGTATTCTAAGACAGACAACATTCTTAAAGACGGACTTAAACAAAAGCTGCAATACGTGATAGCTAAATTTCATTTACTTGTTTTTAGTCATAAGGAAATTGAGTTCAAACAAGATCATCATTATGTAGGAGGTCCGTTTTGTATAGCCATTTGTTGCAGTATGGAGGTATGACAAAGCAACATCCCACACATGATGTCAAAGTATTGTCATTTTGTCAAATGCTGTCAACGGCAGATGTGTTTCTAATCTTTCAAATCCTTGAGGTTTGGGTCTATGATTTTCAAAACCTTGAGGTTTGGGTCTATGATTAATAAACGCATTACAAAAGTTTAAATAGCATTCATTTACCAACCTGTGAATTGTGTCTAACATCATAAGGATCCACTGTCTTCGATGTTCCAGGTTTCAACGTTCGGCCGGCATAGAAGATCTGAAAAGGGTTCTTGACCGACCAACGGTCACAGTATGGTTCTTCATCTTTGATGACCTCACCGTCTACAATACCTGTGGATTCCCCTTCATAGTCCTGAACATACTTTCCGCTGACACTGCCAACTGTGCTGCACTTGACGCTGAACATGTCCAAGAGAGCATTTTGCATCTGGCGTAAACAAACAAAATTTATGAAGTAATCTGTAAGTGAGATTCGCGGTGTGACAATGGGCATGAATCTCTTGTGAGTAGTGGTGGTGGATTGATAACCCTACACTTTGGTTGTAGTCCCATGATGCAAAGTTTCAAACCCTACTTATCACTTCTGTAGTTGTCCAACCTCCCTAATAAGGTGAATACTAAGTACACAACTGGCATTGTAGATATTTTGAAAGATACTTTTTATCAAGGCGAGGTTCCACCACTCTTTCAAGACTCTATACAAGACTGTACAAAGAAAAACCTGTTGACAGTACCCTCTGTAGGATTACCAAATACCGACTGAATCACATTTGTGTGGAACTTATTGTTTAAATTGTGTCTCGTTTCATAACGTAATTACCTCTTCGGCTGTCGAGTCTGATGACAATTCAGATGACATGATGTCATCATAGACCAGACGGAAACTGCTTAGGGAGATTGGAGCAAATGAGCTTACTCTTGTGATGGTCACTACATGGTCTGGGTCACCAAGACTGACCAAGAGCAATGGAAGATTCTCTGGAAATAACCACAAAAAGCCCAATCAGGTATTGCATGGCGAGTTATCAATAAATATCAGACACAGGCACCACTCAATCTTATGAAAAATGATTGCCCTTCCATTTATGTTTTACCTTCTGGAATGTGAAATACAATGAGGTATGTAGCCGAGAGTCCCTCATCCGTCTTGGTGACTGTCACATCTTCTGAGCCCGTTGCTAGATTCAGTGCAGACTGCAACTCTTCTGCAGAGGCCGTCAGATTGATGTTACCTAAAGAAAAAGATACATCAAATAATAAACCACAAGGGAAACTGTGTAGGTAATTCTTATTTTTATTTGGGGCTGGAAAAAAAAATTGACAGGAGTGGGACTTGAACCAATGACCTGGATTAACCAGCTGAGCTATTAGCCAAATTTTCTTTTGTTCATTATTTTCCAGCAAGTTCAATACTTTAGTTAATACCATGATTTGTTGGTTAATTACCCCCAAAAGTGGCAAAAGGAAAGTGAAGGTAATCTTTGTCGACAAACCTGTCACATAATCATAGAACTGCAATGTGTAGTGTCCACTAGTGTCGCATTCATCGCTGACATTGCTTGCTGTTGGGCAGGAAGGCATCTCAACATAGATCTCCTGGGTCTCATATGTAGCGCCCTCTACAGTCAGAGTCTAGGAAAATAAGGTTGGGAGGAAACAAAAAGAAATCAAACATGAATCTCTGTTGGATGTTAGGAGATTCATGCTAACAAGATAATAGTTAGAAAAATAAGAATAATTAGTTCATTTATTGCCAATTTACACTAACGCACCAATAAGCTTTACATTAGTGCCCTGGTCATGTTTATGGGCCATATTTCCTTTTAAATCTTTCTCAGCTCCCTGGGGAGTATACAGCCCTGGGCTGTCATTGTAGTCTAAAGACTTTTTCAAACACAATGTCAACCTCTACCCTCGCAGGAAGAGAAGCAAGAATAGATAAGCATCTTGCTTCAGACACAAGTTTCATGACCAGGATTTGATCCCACACTCCAATGACTCAACCATCAGAATTTGAAATTGGTACTCTAATCAGCTCGTTCATGACACCCTAAACGATAAAGATAGGAGATCAGCCCATTTCTAGGAAAACAATTGCAGATTAGGAGATTAAAGCTTTTCCTTTTTGCATAATATATTGTACATAATCATTTTAAATTTATTTTCGTGCGAACACTTTTAATGTTTATGACTTGTGTCTTTTAAACACAATTCTGCTCTTGGGCTGCGATGTATTTTATTTAACCAATAATAATAATAATATCAATAAGCTTTTGACCAATCAGGGTTGAGCATACCTGCTGCTCGAGCTCAACGGTGGACGATGTGACAATGTCTTGCACCTCATTGGTTGCGTCAGTTATATTTGCATGGTTAAGTGGCACATCATAAAACACGACGCCCACTTCGATGGAGTCTCCCCCGGTATACTCTCGGTGACGAACTTCAAAGTAGTAGCTTATTATCGAATGAAAAAATAATCAAAAAAATTAATTGAATCCAGATTGGTATAAAGTGTTTCTATAATAATAGGTGCCAGCACAAATCCCAAAACAATGGCATTAAGGGAAATTGTACCTTTAGTTTTAGGAACTTCGTAAGCCCATATAAATGTAGATTTATACAATAAAACTAACCTGTGAAAATTTAATTTCTAGATGTGGCAGCATTTTTTTTTTTAGAACAACAGACTTAAGTAGGAAAAATATTATGCCTGTTTAAAGACAAAATGAGGTCAACGAATGCATTCAAAGATTATTATTACTACTATTATTATTTTTTGGGGGGTGGCGAATGCATAGTTGATGGTTACCACCCTGTGTAAAACTTCAAAGAAACCATCTCATACCTTTGATTTCCAATGAGGTTTATTCTCTCTGAGACCTGGCTGTTTTTTGATCGCCAATTCGGAGTGTAGCTGGTATGGTAGGCAATCTTTGTCTATCAAAAGAAGATCAAGATTAAATAGTATGAGCGAATGCATTCTATGGTAACAAAATATTGTTATTAGGAATATGGAGTGATGTAATACAGGTGTATTCAGCTTTTGGGTTTTGACTGGATCTTTGGCTGTAGAAACGCCTCTTGAGTGAAGTTCTTGTTTCAACTATACACTGAACACCACAACATTTCCAAGGTAATTGATAGACAAGTATCATGGTGGTGTAAGTGACATGACCCCTCGTCTTATGGGGGGAGGGGATAGCACAGAATCATCACTTCTTTCAATTGGAGATTACTCAATGGTTATCCATGTAAACTATTTTTCTCAAATAAAAACAGTTCATCAAATCAAACACACATCAAAGAGAGCAACCCATTCCATGAGAGGAAATTTGCCTACCAGATTAGAAGGCCCTAGTAAAGAACCCCACAACTCTCCGACGTCGTCACCCCGAACTAAGAACTCGTACTCTCCCGTGCGAGGCGGAACAAAGAAACCAGTGAGTCGAGAGATAAAGTTGTCTTCTTCACCGAAGAGGTGCTGGGCCGGGGAGCTACCCTCTAGCACAAAGGTGTGGTTGTAGTCAGTGGCATTTGTGTCCCACTCTGCATCAGCGACCCTGTTGAAAAATGACGAGGGAATTAATGTGAGGGATTAGCGAATGAAAGGAACTTTTGAAACTCAAAGCTGCACCTTCCGATTCTCTTTAACTTTTACCAGTAAAAGTAATAGTACTACTAATAATAACTAGTTCTTATATAGCACATTTTACAATAACATATCAATATGCTTTGCATAAGTGCCCTGGACATTGAGCCAATAACATTCCTGGGGAGTATATAGTAACGGCTGCCATGGCGCACTAAAGGCTTTTTAAAACTTAGTTTCAACCTCTCCAATAGCAAGTACCCATTTATACCCCGGATTGTATTTAATCTCTGTATTATGTAACTCAAACATAGATCCTTGACACTTTGGAAATTATTTGCAGTAAACACAAAACAGACATAGAAACTCAACAGTGTCTTAAATAAATACCATATAATATAGTTCTGTTCACATAATATGAATATCATATTTTGGAAAAAGAACTTTAAAATAAAATCATGAGTCTGGTGCTCTTAACAGCTCGGTTACAACACGCCATGGTAAAAAATGAGTAACTTACGATACTGCGGAGTCCTTCCAGACCTCATACAGCAAGCCCCTCTCTCCAGGGTAGAGTGCCTTGGTAGAGGGGGCTGCTCCAGTCACACAAAGTATTACTGTGGAGCTAATGTTGAAAATCTCACAAGGGACACCTATGTAAAGATATAAAGGCACGAGTCGGTGCAGGAAGTCAGTTTTGGGACAGTAAATTAATTCCATTCTTCTAGTTTAAAATGATATACATTCAACCAACCATTCTAGAAATTCATTTCAGGGAAAATAGTGAATATTGGTTTACATAGAGTTTAATGTAAAAATACAGTTTATTTTATTTCATTTATTCCTTTGTAAAGCCAAGGCTTTTGAGAAAAGCAAACTTAATCACTGTACTAGCCAAAAACCGCAAGGAAAAAAGACAATGAAGGCAGTTTCAGCTGTGAAAGAAAAACCCTAGAGAATTATTCCAGGGAAAACCCACACACTCAGGTAGGGACTGAAAGCCAAATCTTTGTGATTCACATGTGGAGTTTGTTTTCATAGAAATCGGTCATGTGCTGAGTATTCCGTGTTTAATACACATCGGTTAATGGGTAAATAAAAATATTAAGCAATTTGTATTTCAAATTTATTCAACCAAATAGCAACACTTGTAACCCACTGAATAGAAAACAAGTTTTTGTTGTCACAAACACAATACCAACAATATTTAACATTGAAAAAAAGAAAATAATTCTTTCTTTCAAGGATAAAAATAATTGAATTCCAGTGTCAATGAGTATTATAAATGCCTTTTATTAATTAGTCCTTGAAAGTGAGATATGGGTATTCTATCATCAACAGTTGAGAAGTTGTCAATGTACTTTTTATTGTCCCTTTACCTAGGCGACGTATCAACAAGTGTAAACACAATGGTATCCTACCAACATATTGACAAGGAAAATTCACTTTCCTGTTATATTGATTTTTACCTGCTGTGTTACTAACAAAACTTCTATATGTACAAAAATGGGGACAGTTTGCAGTTATACAGAATCAACAATGGGCAATGCTATGCACGAATTACAAAGATATTGTTGAGAAAAATGCTGGTCATTCAAATATGCGTGATGGACTCCAGATAATGTACATTGTCTCGTTACTATGGCGAGGTATCAACAAATATGATGACTGATACCGGTCAACGGTTTTGGTTGGTTAAAATGCAGTAGAGCAAAAATGCAAGGACAATAACAGCTGTAGTAAATTGACAACACAATAAGGTTGATGTTTCATAAGTAACAACGACAAGTGGATACTTGACAGAAACAGAAAAGACTGAAACCTTTTAACCTCATGGGCAGCAATTAAAATCAGACCTTGACCTAGGCTTTGAGAGTCTCTTTGCAGGAATGGCTACAGACTTGATTTGAAAGGATTGTATAAATATTTTAAAGGATGAGATTTTACAGATAAACAAACTCATGAAAATGGCTTGCAGGCCTGGGTTCTCCCTTTATTCTAGTTACAGACCCCCAGATGTTCCAATTCAGGAGGTTTACAGACTATCTGCCAGTTATCTGCATCACCACAAATACTTTTTAGAGACTTTACAGCCTCTTATAGAACGCAGTTCAAATAAATTCTTGACTTTTAAAAGTTCAAACTATTTAAAAAATAAAAGGGGGATCGGTGAACTCTTACCTCCAACACGTACAATGGTGGCAGACTCGTCAAAGAACTGGCCGGTGATGGTCAAAATCGTACCTCCTTGCGTGCTACCGACTTTGGGTTCAACATCCAAAACATCTACAGAAATTGGGAAGTGAAAAATGAGTGTCTCATATTAAAGTGGTCATTTGCAAATGCAAATAGTCATCTAATATTTGAACACTTTCGTACTTAGTGATTTCCCCAAAATACCAGGCCTATCATCATTGAACATCCACACAAATTAGTTTAAGAACTAAGTGTAATAAATGTAATAATTACATCCTGAATAAATAAATATTACAGTGTTATAGGTTGAGGATAAAGTTTAAATTAATACTCATTAAAAGAATCATTAAAAAATACAATTATAATAGTTAGTATAATAACTTATTCTTCTGAATATGCCAAACTCAAATGATGTTTCCCCTGATGTAAATTAAACATCTATTATAAGTAAGTTTTCCCCAGGAATCAATTATGCCTTACTTTGCAGTTTTTGTTCGTCTGGCACTTAGCATATTTTAGATACTAAGCAACTCTGTGAAAAAGTGCCTTGGGATTTGAAATTTAACCCTGGTAGTCAGGCATTTTTATCAGTTAAATACCCTGTAAACAAAACAGCATCTTGAAGACAAAAAAATAAGAGGAAGTAATTTTCTTGTGTTGTTGGGCATGTTATGGGATCGCCACAGCACATTTGCCATGAAGGCTACACTTTGTGTCCAATGATCCCGTCTTCACTTCTAACAATAAACCACCCATCGGTTCTCCAATAGTACATCCTTGCCACTATCAAAGAGACACAAAGAGTACAAGGTGAGGTCTCAATTCTGCCTCACTTGTTCATTGTGGGTGTTTCAGTTGTGACAGGCATGTCTTTCTGAAACTTGGACATTTTTTCAAGGAAAATAATTTATCCTTAAATTTGTCCGGACAATTCTATGTGAACGTGATCGCACATGATCAAATTCAAAAGAATGCAGTAAACAAAAACTGGTCTTATGTAAGACCGAAACAACCTTCATTAAAATTCAGGCATGATATTGTGTTTGGATTGTGTTTTAGAAATGAATAACCGATAACACCTCAAGTTTATTTTCGATTTTAACTGATAAATGCATGTACCTTTCAATTATGTTGATTATTGAAGTATAACCCAACAGGCAAATGTGATAAATCTTATTATATCTTAGTGCTTGTTCCATAGAAACAGCCTATATTTGAAGCATGTTCTTACATTTTAATTCAGCCTTTCAATCTTTAATGACAACAACAAATTTATAACTTTCCATCTACAAGTTACCTTTAAAGAATATGTAGAATCAATGTTTTTTTTATACCAACGTTGTATAATATCAACTAATTTTCAATGTGTGACAAAACAGAAGCACTCTGCACGGTGCAGCAATCTAACAAGTGAATTCCAAACGTACTTAGAAGAACCACTTGTCACCAACAAATCAATTCACATCAAGAAGTGAACAGAGAGAGAAAGGAAAGGCTAAGACAAAAATCAATTATCATGGCATCTTGGAGCCTAGGGATGCCCTGTCTGATTCTTAAGACTTATTGATTAGCTTACTCAAGTACCTCCTGTCACAAAACAATTGACTATAACTGTTACCTTTTAGCACTAGTTTGTGTGCACTAAGTATTAACTTATATATATATAGGATGTGTTGACTTAGTGGATAGGTGCCTGAAGCTGGAGATATGAACACAGTACGGAAGTAAAGAACAGCATTGCTGTTACGCTCGCCAGCCGATCAAATGCGGTGCATTTTGACAGTTATTATTACCATAGAACTATGTTTTACTTCTACCTCCATGATTTTACTTACAATACTTTGTTTATAACTTGGCTTTAAAATGGTTAGGAAATACAGGAACAGTCAACAGGGTTTTATTTACAGAATACAGCATAGACTTTTTGGGGTTTTTTAACTGACGATTCTTTTTAATGCTCTATAAATGTACACTTCACTGTAACAATAAAAATACCCTTTGAATGATGACATTTTCTTTAAAAAAAGACTTAAAGTGATTTTCGAGCAACTGCCAAAATGTTGAGATGGCGGAATATATCCAGGAAGGAAGAATATCCGTAATTGGAATACACAATCTGAGTAACGTTTCTTACATTGAATTTGTCATGGAATTCCGTTCCAGTTAACATTTGAACCACTAACTCTATGTCTTGTAGACACCCTGACCCCTACCCCAAATTCAAGCACTGAACAGCTGAACAAATTTTGAGGTGTGCCCTCTTTCATTTATATTAAAAGTCCACACAAATTGTACACTGTGATGTGATCCCAAGCAAGATTTTATGTTTTCAAGGGTCCATGATCACTGGCTACTTTGTAAATAATATGAGGTTAAATTGCTATATAGTGACCATCTTCCATTTTGACACCTGGGAAGTTTCTATTGTTGAATCTTGTTTAGAATCTCTTAACAAGATTAATGTTTGGCAAACATTGATTAGAAAATGGTCATGAAAGGCAATAACAACAAGGTCAACAAATCACTTGATAAGTTATCAACACGATTACACAGAGAGATTCTTTGTTTAAATTATCAAGATAAAATTGTTGTTGCATAGAGTACTAGGGTCTTTTTGGTTTCTTAGCAGTTGGTTGGTAGGCAACAGCTTAATTTGTTCCAAGATTGTGAACAATATAATAGATAAAATCACTTCTATGCTCAGCAACTATTTGGAGGTTTTGTTCTAAGCGATTATTCAACTACATTTGTGGGTTAAATTCATTTTATAGGTAGCTAGTCCCTGGGGTGTGCCCAGGTAGATCAGGGGTAAAGCTATTCAAGTGTGAAAGGGCTAGCTGTTATTCACCGCGCTGCCCCTATAGTATAAAGTAAAGGGGTAAAGTTCTTGGTAAGAGTTTAAAAGTGTTGGTGTTGCCTTTTCCAGAGCATAGATACATTTAAGCTGAACTGAAACGGAAACAGACAAATTCTTTGTGACAAACATGAAACAGATTCATAAGCTCTCAGAAGAAGAGAGAACTCTTGAACTACTAGCAGTGCATTAAAAAGGGAAATACACTTACCAGCATGGGATTGAAAGTGGTACAGTTTACTCTTGCCGCTAACAAGAAGGGCGTCTTTGTCAGTCCAGGAACGGCCATACTCATCAGAGATAAGAAAAGCAATTCTTTGAGAAGCTGTGAACAAGAAATTTACAAATTAGAAGCTCAGTTCAAGACATCTCAGAATGCAGACTTTGTAAAGTAAAGTTGTGTTTTTTAAACCCACAATTGATTTTAAATGTATGAGGAAACTGCTTTCATACCTGGTAAAAAAAAAACCCAATACCACAATACGGGTTTTAATTTGGGAGAAGCAAAATGTTTACTTGAAAAGTTAAGATGTCTCAGTCAAGTTTGGGTCTTGCCTTACACTCAGTCCAGTGTGAACACATTGGGATTTCTAAAACTAATATTTCCTCCATACTTTCTCTTCACAGGTACCTGCAAGGACTTTTTGAGGGCTCCTTGGTTTCAGCCAGAAATATTTGTAATATTATTAATAATAATAACCGCAAGTAAATCAGTATTTACTTTGCAATTTAGCTTTGAGTCCTTCTCTCAAAACCGTTATTGTTAATGCGTACTTGGCACATAAAAGGCCCCACACACGGTGCTTCATTTCACGGTTGGTTGAAATCTTCAGTGGTCATAACAAAATGCTTTTATTGTATATCTAGTAAGTTCCATAAGTGCTGAACTTGCACACCGTTTTTTTTTTTTCCTTTTGAGCCGCATGACCGATTATAGTGAATATCAGTGGGTAATGAATCAAGTTATCAAGTTGAAGGATTGTCAATGCTACACAATGATTGAGTTTGAATCTGCCTGACTAAGTCCAACGATACAAACCTACTTGGTGCTCGATTAGTAGCATGGTGCAGGCCTGTTTGCTTCGTTTTTGAAAGAGCAAGGGCACCAAGGCATTGTTTTTGGTAAAGAGTCACCCTATGGGGGACATTGTAATTTCTACTGGAGCATTTCAAGGACCACCAAGGCATTGACCAGGGGGCAAGGAGGCAATTGCTTTCCATGAAGTATCAGGCCGATGGTGTACCCCCTCCACATTATGTCTTCATGGTGCTATGTGAATCTCAGGATTTTGAGAGGATTTTAGAGGGAGAAATAGAGGACAAGATTGTGCTAAAGTTTGAGATCAATTTGGGAGACCACCTTCTGCCACTCATCGGGAAGGGAAAGTGTGTGAGAATAGGCCAGGCTATTTCATTGTGGAGCGGTGTGACCGAGTGACATGCAAATTCAGAGTGTGTTGCTAAGGGAGTTAGAATACATCTAGTCGGTTGTGGTGTTTGTTCCTTTGATAAAAATGCGTCATTGATTTGATAAACGGTAGGAATAGTCAATAAGGTTAAATATGCAGGGCATTTAAAACCAACCCCAAACACCTATATTATAATGAAAGAGTATTCTAAGGAGTAACTGTAGTGGTTCTGGGTGGAAAGATAAACATTTTACTTTTTACATGTCTTTTGTTGTAGATGTCACAAAGATGTCATTCAGACGTCAGTCACATGTAGAAATCTTCTGAGCAGGCATTACCCACCTTTTCCACTCTACAAATTTAAGTTCTTGGTAACTTAAAGGGAACTTTGTATTCCGCTTGCAACTTAGTTAATTCGACTGTAGGCCCACATATCAATGAAAATTAAACACCAACCACCTAATATAAGCAATTTCGGTCATCTCACAAATGAATTTGTTTTTCTTCAAATATTAATAAAAGATTCACAATACTAACCGACAAATGTTCCTTTGGGAACACACTCAATGGTTCCATCCGTGGAATCCACGCTATCCAAGGAGATATTGTACCTTTTAGAAAAGAAACAAGACAAATGATAATAATAAATAATAAAATAATCATAATAAATATAATATAATAATAAGAGTAAGACCTGTAAAGTGCACATTATTCAGATCACATTCCCCAGTTAGTTACCATAATGATTGGTATTTTAGGGAAATATAGTGAAACGTAGAGAGAAACATTACTAATGGTAGCTCAAGGCTAGCCGTTGTCTAGCTAGTCTCTATTATTATTAACTTTAACAAAAATTAAAGTATAATTTAATTTAATTATTCAATTTGAATTTCTGACAACATAATAAATCATGAAGAGTGAATTTACTTACAACTCATCAGTCTCTGGATCAAATGGGTCACACTGGTAGTTTCCCCAATAAATTCTGGAATACAATTTCAAACAACAAACAATTAAAAAAGGAATACTACTCGTGTCGAAGACAACTGTGTATACAAATTGTAGTACAATACGCTACGTGTGTGTGCACAGCGGACGTGTCATATGCAGACACTGCATGCTACGTTACGCTCTGGCTGGGTGGAATTCTGGAAAAACTAACTGAACTAGACAGACTGGAAATACGTTCACACCATCACGATCGCATGACTTAGCAATATCAAACAACACTTCAATGTATAAAGATGTTAAATTTATACTTGGAACCCGTGATATCCCTGCAGAAAAGTAGTTAACCGTGATGTATTTATTCACTAACACTGCCGTCTTTTTGCATACAGGGCGCTGCCATTTTAAGTGAAATGCATTGTGGGATTGAACAAACACACTGCGTCGTCTGCTAGTCCTCAGTAGTAACGGCAACTCACTTTGAAGTTCCAGGTTAGGCGGCCCACTCTACTGCGATTTATCTCACAGACCAACAAACTTTGACAATTTTTGTGTAGTTTATTTTGAAGACAAATAGCTTTCGGTGCACATCAAAAGATCAACTTGAAGTGGTTTGTAGTTTATTCTATTGTCAAAGATTATTACGTCATCTTTGTTTAATTTAAACCATACCTGAGAATCTGTTTTTTGTTTTCATATTCGTCTTCGTCTTCCAGTGCTTTACTCGGATCATAAACATCGGTTATGATTCTGCCATCAATCACAACATGTGTTCCTGTTATCATAAAAGTGTCGTAAACCAATTGGTGAAAAGATAAGATATCATTGGCAGCGAAAAGTGCTTAGTCGTGCTTTCAAGGCAACGACTGATCAGGCAAATATCTAGGAACTTGTTGGCCTTGAGTCGCATTTCAGTTATATAACTCTGAAACTTTACACCAATGACATGATATAGTAGTCAAGGTTTCACAGTTGCGGGACACCAAGTTGATCCACCACAAGAGAAAACCCAATATACAATGTAAAGCAAAGAAAGCTTGACCAATCTACAGGTTGTTGATATTATCGTAAGTGAGCAAAACGTGCCCGAGAATTTTCGTTTGCAAACCACCACACTTATAAGAGTGTTTTTGTAGGCGTCCACAAACCAACGGTATATGATATATGAGCGTCTATTGAATTATAATAAAATCAAATTTTCTGTTAATTAATAATTATCAGTGAAGGGTACAGACTCAAAATTAAACGGAATCATACCTGGCAACCCACTGGTGGGAGTGATGGAATTGATGGTTGGAGTGTTGCCGTTGTTATACTGTTGTGAGTATAAAATAGACAGAAAGAAAGCAAAATGAGAAGTCTTCCGTTTATATTTCCATGAAATTATCTGGATATCGGCGTCTTACATTTTTTCTGAGCGTTTGTGATAGCCAAGTCTATCCTACCGTTAAAGAGAAACCCGTTTTTTATGTTAATTTCACCGAAAAAAATACAATACCACGTTTTGTATAAAGGGCCTACGTTTTTGATAATCATATTTAATAAATGGTAACTTTATTAAAGGCCTATAATACAACAGCATTTTAATGTAAACTTGTTCAGCCTCATATGGGCGCTAATAGTCGAATCATTTTACAATAAACCATAGGCCTATACAGCATACTATAGAAGGAGAGAACCTGTGTTACCATGATTTTGAATTCAGACTTGATTCATTTTTGTCATTTCTTATTTGGATGTTAGTTTTTAGAGAGTTCACTGACACTTCTGAGGTTTATCACTGTCACAACACAAATTACCTCTTCATTACTGCCGTCTAAATGCAACATTGAGTCTTACCTCAAGCGTTAACTAAATTGCAATTAATATCAAGGACGTAGGTGTTTTAATCTTGTTTTGTTGTGACACTGCCATAGCAACCGTAAAACGAGCACCTGCCGAAGTTTTATAATTTATGGCATTACAAGTTCAAGGTATTTTCAGGCAAGTTCACCTGCGCGAGCGTGTATGCGCAGTGTTTACAGGGCAGTTGGACCATCAGACGACCACACCAACAGGAAAGAGACACATTTGTACTGCCGTTAACGGGACACTTCTTCAAACCAAACGTCAAAGGGCCGTTAAGTTGCTGTGTATTTCAACGCAACTTATTTTCTTTAAACTCTGTTGCATTTTGATGGAACTTATTTACCCAAAACTCTGTAAAACGCATCTTTGTTAAAGGTATAGTATAGGCCTATTTTGTATAATAATAATAATAAGACTTGTAATGCGCACATGTCCACCATGCTGGGTGCAAGGCGCAGTAAAACCAATTACCAAAAAAAAAAAAAAAAACATAACATAAAAAAAAAAAACACAGACACAACAAAATAAATTATTGAAAACCTGTGACATAAGATAAGTTTTTAGAAGAGACTTGAATTTTGCGGTACAAAGACAAGATCGAAGATTAAGTGGTAGAGAGTTCCAGATGCGTGGCGCGGCTGAAGGAAAATGTTAAAGCAAGATATTTTATTCAAAGATGAATTAGATTTATTAAAAGACACATTGTGCCTACTTTGTATTTGCAGTTGCAGTAAGACTCCACTGGCACGCCATCTACGATGACGTAAATACTGTATTCGCCCTCTTCACCCACAGACCTGTGAACAAAACAACAAAAGACAATACGGCATGACTAGGGAATCTCAATGTTTAAAAAGTCACATTGAAACCTTACAATATTCAGCGTTGCTCAGCCTAGATGAAACTTTGCACTGGAAGCCAATGACTTTAGTCTTAGAAAAGCGAATTTTATCACCATACTAGCCAAGAGACCCCAAAGAGAGAATAAAATGAAGGACGTTTCAGTTTCAGATATTTGAGGAAACCCAAGGTATTTTTATTACAGATGAACCCCACACAGTCAGGTAGGGTCTGAAAACCCAATCCACATAGTGCTCCCGCCGCGGCGTGAGTCGCACGGGGGTCTAGGTGGAAGGTCGGGAAAGATACCATCAACCCGAGAACCCAAACCATCGTAATTTGAACAACAGCACAGTACTAAGTGAAGTATTGGAGAGATTTGTTCAAACAGCGTATCGAGCCGTTCAGTTTTTAATGTTTTTTTTAAAATTCAGTTTTTAATGTTTAAGTTTATTTTTACCCATCTTGTTGTTTTTCTAATTAAAATTTGTTAAACCCTTTTCTTCTAACTGTAATTACACTCGCAAGTAATGTTTTTCATTATTCTCATTTGTAAAGACACATTATACCACATCATGTATACATTATGTATCCTGTATACAGATCTTGAAATAAATAAGTTTTATGAACACAAATGTATAGTTTAGACGTTACCTCGTGTCGCAAACAATCTTCTCCTTGTTGCTGTAGTAAGGTAAAACATCGCACTCGATGGTGTTGAACTCGGTTCTTAGGTACACCAAGTTACCTTTGTCTTCATTGCCAGCTCCAAAACTAAAGGGATCCGGAGAAAATTCTGGGAACCGAAACATAATTTGTGTTTTGCTAATTCGGGAAAAAATAGGAAGGAACACACCAAAAAGCAAAAATAACATCATGACGATGGGGTTGTTATAAACTGTTGGAAGCAACATGTGTGGCTTGGGATTGTTCATTTGTTGTCCAATCCAGCGATGAATGGATGACATCATGATATCATGACGGTTTACTTGAAAATATAAAAATACATGTTTATGATCGATGTAAACATGGAAATAAAGTACACCTATTGAACCACTAAAATGAAGAAAAACTTTATGAAAATACATCACTAAAACACGGATCACTGGTAGTGGTATCGGGCTATCTTACTTTTGTTTGCATTCTTAAAGGTATAGGCAAATCGGCAACTGCCGCGGGAGGATATAATTATAAACACCAACAGCCAATCTCTCTCATTACAACATTGGTTTAACATCCATGATTAGGAACTGCACAAATCAAGAAATTGTGATTCAGTAACTGGACGACAATATTTATTCTCGTCATTGTGAAATCAGCGGTTATCGGGGGGATTCGAACTACAACCTTGTGATTGCAAGTTAGTTTGCAGTCTATAACCACTTGACCGCGGTAGGCCCCTGGTTTAATCACACGAAACATGAATTCATGCCTCGGACTTTTGTGTCAGCTAAACCAATCTATATTTTACCTTGAAAACATTTTGGGCAACCGAGTGCCAGGCTCATTATAACGATCAAATCACTACTGTACATACTCTAGATAGTCGATTTAGGGGGAACGAAAGTCAATAGTATATCATGATCGTTAATGTCACAGGCGAGTATTTATGTTATTGATTAATGTGCAAACATTCGATGCTATTAGATGCTATCCGATGATAGGCAAACATGACTTGACACAAATCAATCATAAACATTACTGTACTTTGAAGCTTTTTGTTATAGGCCTCTGTCTATATATGCAAGTTCCTTGATAGGTTTTCTTGCCGGTAAATTTCACTATTATAGATTAATTCAATTATTATTTCATATAACAATGCATTCAATTCACTCATTTCCCCATAACTGTGATTCATTATTCCTTTTGAATGTTGATTTAACGGACCAATTATTTTCAAACGAACTAGTCAGATGTTAAAATGAATGGAATTTTTGTTAAAATTGGTCTTCTTATAAATAGTTTTGATTATTTTTTGATATAATTTTTTTTCTCTTTCCTTTAATTTGCCGTGTCTTATACGTAATCATAATTAAAAACTGTCTGGCAGTGCCGTTACTTTATAGACAAATTATTTAAGAATAAATAAACGAGGCAATTCGTCTTGAAATTCACCATTGTCTTCAACAAGGATGGGACACGACTCATGGGCGGGTGGGTGAATAAATAAACGGGAGTAGACTCATTCGGAGGGAGAGGGGTACATTGTTCAGTGCCTTAATGGATTTGGCTACTCTTTGTAAGACACAAAACACAGACATTTATTTTCGTGACATTGTTTTACTCATTTGTCAAAAACTACATCACCTCAGCAAGTAAGCTTTCCACCGTCAATATCTCCAAACTGTGTAAGTTTACAGTAAATCTGTGGACATTGTGTTTTGTGTTACCCTTTAAAACAAACATACTATTCTCACTAAATTCAACAAGTTAAAGAGGAATGACCATTATCTTAACACCTGATTTTATGCTTTTATTATCGAACTCATACCAGTATCGATTATAAGATGTGCTCGTTATATACCAGGACTTCCTAGCAAACATTCCCGATTCAATGCCTGTTCTCTCAAACCAATCCGTAAACACAGGAACAAAGACATGTTTTCCTTGCACCTTTATAAGAAAGTGCAGTTCTATTCTTCGGTCACGTTGTTGTAGTCTTTACCCCTGATGTGATGCTTGCTACGTCGCCATGGCTTGGGTGTAAACATTATATAACTTGAACAAATGGCTTTGCTTGTTCCAATGGCGGATTATTTAAAAGAATGGGAAGGCGTGATTGTTGGGGTTAATAACGCAGTGGCCCTGGGGCACTTATTGACGTGTGGGGGTGTTTGCTGTAGAGGATCGATAATGACTTGGCTGTTGTGTTTTCCCCCAAAGGTTCCCAATTAATTATATGCAATTTCGGGAATAAAATATCAGTCTGTTCTTCAATAATATATACTAGGCCTAAAGGAACTTCTGTATAAAGACTACAGCCACTTTTTCGAAAAAAAAAATCAATAGTTTTAAATCATTTGGTATTTGATGAAGAGATCGTTCAGCGTTTACTAAGGGAATCAATGTGTGGTGAAGAGGTTTTCAACTAGTGGTTTAATCCCAACGAGGCCTGGTTCTTGATAACTTCGTCTCGGTAAATTATCAAGATTCAACACGCTTTGATTTCCATTCAAAAAAAACTTTTCGGTCAAAAACATCAACACTTTTTAGTCAAAAAATAAAATAAATGCAAAAATTATAATTGTTCAATGATTTCTTTCACCACAACATCCCTCCAGCTAGCTAAGAAATGGTAAAGCCCTCCGCCGCCCTTGGGTAAACAACTCCTTTTAAGGGAATGCTGTGCGCGTCGCGCGTATCGCGTGATGTGGCACAACTGTTTCAGCCGTTGCTCTCGACCAATAGGAATGAACAAACTGTCTTATAAGAACAGGTGCAAGCTCGCGTGTCACGCCCATGTTTCAACACTTTTTACTGGTCATAAACAAAGGTTTATACACACCCACGTGACGCGCTCTCCACCAATAGGAATAGCGAAACTGTCTGAGGTATTTATGAATGTTTAATAACTGTACTCAACTGCAATCGAACATCGAGCGTTTTCAAATTAGTGTATTATGTTTGATATGCTTTAATGTGTGCATTTATTTACTAAACATACCAAAAGAAGTGCATTAGCTTCATTATTACAGAAAAATATACAGAGAATACAAAGAGTAAAAAGATGATAAAACTACACTAACTGAAGTGTATTACCTTCACCGTAAATGGTCAGTCGAGTTGCCCCGGCCACACTGCCGGAGGTCGGTGAGATAGACGTTACTCGGGATGATCCACTTACTGTAAGTAAAAGGTAAAATGAGGGGAAAGAAAGTTATTATAGTGAACTTGGTAGAATGCACAAACTGTTTGCTATTTTTATAAATGTTAAAATCATAGTCATATAAAGTTTAGTATTTTTAATTTTTAAGTATAATGAAGGGGGGGGGCTACTTTGGATAAATATAATTTAAAGGGAAGATTTGTTTTCATATAAAGATAAAAGGTCTACAACTTGTGACACAGAGGTTCCACAATTTCATCACCATCAATCATTATAATAGCACCCTTTGTTTGATTTGATGTAACTCCTAACTCTCTTTTCGTGTTATCGTTGTTCCATTATTTGCACGAGTTTATGCTGTCATAAAGTTGGTCTTTGACGGTCCGCTGGTATCAACGGACGCTTGTTTGTGCAAATATAGTCGTGAAATGAATTAATCCACACTATAAGACACCGACAAAACTAGGGGAAAGCTTTGGGGTGGTTGGTCATGCGTATTTTCATGTAAAATAACATTTTGTATAAAGTGGAAAAACAAATCTTTTTTACGGCTTGTTTTCTAGTTTTCGATGTGTAGGGCTACGTGCGAGACTTGAATAACTGATGTTTTTCTAGGTGGCACTTGTTTAATCAAAACTATAAAGTTTATATTTGCATTTGTCATAATTGTCCTTCCGCGCTGTTGTTTACAGTATGACATGTTATATTCTATGCTTTACGATAGTCTGACATTGTCAGTCACAATCATGTTTGCATGATTCGTAGCGAATGCTTTAAAAGACATTTCTGCATAAAAGCTTATAATGTACCAATAACTGGTATGTGTTTATATAAAAAGTATTTATTTCAAACGGGAGGGGCAGCCAGACACCAATTGGGATGGGTTGACCCCCCCCCCCTTTGTCACGCCAATAATCTACACGACAGACAAACAAAATGGTGTATAAAAAGTGGTTTTTGTTTTCAATGGGCGTTCGGACAGTGTTGTTGATCACGAGGGTCTGCATGGTGAAGTATTAGTCTTTCGCAAAATTCCAACATATAGGACCCGGCAAAGCAACGTTGGTGGAATAAAAGTTGTCACAAAAAAATGTTCAATACACCCAAGACCTGCACAATCTATTGAAGAAAGAGTCCAAACAATGGTTGAATGGCAAGACTTTTTAAAATGAGTGACCCTACCAGGTACGGTCGAAAACCTTTGTTCGGTCAAGTCAAACCAAAGAGGACGGGTTTCACTCAAAGGCGAATAATTCTGTTTCCGCTTTCTTTACTGTAAAACAACTCACATTTATAATGGATTTGAAACAAAAGAGTACCTACAGTCAAATCAAGTGACCACTTAATCGAACAAACCCCCACAGAGGTGCCTGTTTAGAAGTGATTTATTTTGTAACTTTAGGGAAGGCGGGTTCGATGAGGAATTGGTTCGCATGCTACGCGCTTGGGCCCTGCCGTGTTTTAAAAGGGGGTCAAGTTTTGGGTTTTGAAAGTATAGGTTTTCCCATAATTCTAATGAGTAAGGCGTATTATTGAATGTCCGATCAACACACCTTATGATAACAATTAACCGCTTATACATCGATTAAAGCATATGAAACAATATTATACACAAATAAATGAGAATTCATTTCACGAAGCCGGACTTTTTCGCGTACTTTACATTTCGCGGTGGAACGGATTGTCTCATTTTGAGACGCAAAATATCGAGATTGAGATGTTCATAATCGAACAAGGAAAAACACCTGCACTTTGTGCCTTCATTCCCTTTCCTAACAATTATTTCGATTTGCAGATACAGAATAGGTCGTTAAATTGTGTATGGTTTTATTGGCTTAAATTAGTTCTACTCGTCAACTGAACGGTGTTAGTTGCAGACACCTTTTTTACGCGGTTGTAAAAAAAAACCGTACTCGATGATGTATAGATTAAATAAGCAGATACGGCTTTCCTTCTATTCTTCAAATCCGAATTAACGCCTGGACTTATGGGTTACATAAAATTGCAATTATAGAGGTGAGAACCGCGAACAACAGAAAGCCGGAGAAATAGCGACTGTATCGTTTTGTCCTACGACATCCTTGAGACGCGGACTGGACAAAACCAGCTTATATCGAGCGCCATGGCAACGGGGCAAAAACAATAAATAAAGACGATTGTTCGCAACCGGTTTGATTGTAAACGGGGTATTGGTTTGACGTCAGTTTGCTCAGTTCACGAGTAATTTGGGCAGTCGTGCATGTGTTTGGAGGGTGATGAGACCACACCAACAATGAGGGATGTGGAGTGCCATGATTAAGGGGCAGTGTTTCGGCGGGTGGTGATCAATAGACACCACAGAGGGTGCCTGGTAATTAGGAACGGACGCAAAAGAGAACAGTACTTTCACCTTCCGTCATAATCCATAAAGTTTGATCAGCTTCTTGCCCTATTTGGTCAATCATTGGAAGCGTGTGTGTGGATGGGGTGTGTGTGGAGGGGGGGGGGGCTACTTCTTTATCCGAGATGATCCGAGGAGCTCCAGGCAATCTTCTTTAAACCCGCTAAGTTGCAAACCCTTAATCTGTTTAATGCTTCAACGAAACGTCAACTTTACTAATCCCCACGCTATGACGAGCTCCAGGCAATCTGCTATAAACCGACCATTTTGTAAGGAAACCCTTAATATTCCTCAATGCTTCAACGAATTGTCAACTTTTGCCATTTTTATTTGTTATAACTATCAATGTTTTGAGGACAAAACAAAACATAATACATGAACGAACAAACAAACGAAGCAAGACAGGATACACTTTCAAAATTGGGTTTGCCCGCACGAACTCTTTTTAAATCCTTGTCTTCCACTGATATCTGGAATGTTTTTATTTCGAGTACAACTTCCACTCAATGGAATGCGCTGTTTAGGCATATAATATAGGCCTACATGATCTCAAATGAAAGCAGTTACAAAGCACACACTTGAGCCATTCATTGGTAACCAATGTAAGCAGATAAACCAATTAAGTCTCAACGTGATCAAAGAGCAAGGCAAATATTGACATAATAAATTGTTAATTAAATGTTTGCTCGTTGGACGTTGCGTGGAAGTTAACATATGGTTCTTTTCTGTAAGCGCAATTCATAGAAAATATTGCAAATTTTTGTTTGCTATGTGGAAATAAGCAGTATATCAGTCATAGAGTGTACATGGGAAATTGTATTTTGGCTGGTAGTCATATTCAGGTAAGCATATTATTTGTGATTAGCTACCTTTTGTTCTTAAGCAGCTATATGAACTTATACTACATCACTGACGAGCACTATAAAACACAAATGTTCAATGACTACTGTAGCCCATAATAGTGAATAATGTGTCAATAATTCAAAGATGCAATCACATATAATATATTCATAGTTATAACTAATGTTATAAAAAACAAATGTAACTCCTCATATTGGCCAAACAGTGCTGGGTTTTCCGAGAGCATACTCTTTTCATGCAATTAGGCCTATACTTGCCAAACACTAATGTCTTTGGTTAAATGTTTTCATTAGATAAGAACTTCTTGAATATGTCCATTATAGGCACCCCAACCATGGCTTTGAGTTGACTCTCGCATAAAATATAGACATGTAGACCCACTGAAGTATTCGATTTTATAACGTTTTCTATATCTTCTTGACGTGTTCTGTTTTCCTTCATATAATTTCAACCTTGCCTTTGAGCCAACGATTCGTCGCATAGAATGCAGTTCTACATAAATTAAATTTAACTTCTACGTTTGACATTCACACATTTCCTGGAATTGCAGGTTAAGAAAGATGGCGCAGGCCAAGGTCTTGCGTCTTCATCGACTCAGAATCCCCGACCGAAGCTTTTCACCCCCGCCCGGTCGCTATATGACTCATCCCGCACTCGATCAAGAACACTGAAAACTGCTCGTCGTCCCACTATAGTCCGTATTGAATATAAAGCATGTAATCAGCATAATATATTTGTGTTTTTCTCAATGCAAGCTCTTTACGTGTGCGAATGCAATCGTATCTGATTTACTTCATTTATTTACGGTCGGGCTAGATTATGTAACGCACCGTGCATCTCGGGTATAGAAGGTGTTGCTAGGCAACGAGAGTGCATCTGACATTGTTCACCTTAAATTTTGTAGGCAATATACTACAGACCCAGAATGATTAATTATGCATTTACAAAAAAAACTTCCCAAAATTTGTTACAGGGTTACTGAATGTTGTTTTTATTGTGTCATTATAATATCAGATCAATAAATATTTTGTTTGCCCTTTCGGTGATAGGCTTGATTTACAAAACGGGACCACTTTTTGAAACGAAATTTCCACATATACATACCAATACGTTCATCAAACGGTTACAAAAAACAAAGGTATACTTTGCATTTCCAGCGACTTGTTCACTATTAGCAAATCAGTGTAGAAGAAAGGCGGCGTTGTTTTATTCTAATCATCAGTTCTATAAACTTGCAATTTTTAATTACGCCTACGATTTTTATGGAAACGGCAAGTCTGCAACTGTGATGATAACGCTTAGTCAAAGCAAACTACGGTTGGGGAATTTCAGATCAGGCCATTGTAATTTCCACTGTGGTGTCACGCAGGTGGCAATCCTATAGCCAGGATTGGCAGTTATCGAAAGAAAAATAACGATTTGGGCAAATGAGTTAACATGAAGAGATATAAAGGCAAAGGCTTTCGACATCATTCGATGCGATGTGTTATGCGATAATATTTAATAACATGAGAATCTTTTTAATGAATTTTGAAGATAATGGCGTAACAATCAATACTGTGTATTAATTTTTTTTAATAAAAACGAGCAGCTAAGCGTTCTCGCCGACCGCAAGTTTCGATCCCTCAGTAATGAAACGAATAGTTAATGACGCTTTAAATAAATAACACTATTTTGGCTAATAACAGAACATTCTGAAGTGTGACACTCTGTGGCACATGGAGACATTGGGCAAATACATCATACCACCACAAAATATACACGCACGGGGACTTCGTTTGACGGTAGGGATGATAACAACAAATGGAAGGACAAAATGCTGGCTGATGCCGTGGAGAAATAGAGAAGCATCCCACCTGCCTATTATTTTGATGGGCAACCCAGACCCGCGGAGGTCCCTGGTAAATCGACTCTCCGTACCCAGGGCAAGCAAGCATTGTACACATACATTTTTATCATTCCGATAAGAACAAGATAGTGAAAACAAGGGATTAGGCAGGACTTCTTGACACAAATTTAGATTTTACATCAGCTATACAATGAGTATTTACGACAACTATTTGAAACGGACAAAGACGTTTAAATGTTTGCGGTTTACCTATAGTTTGTCAGTATCGTTGTTGGGATGCAGTCAGAAGTCTTTCAACAACTTTGCCTTGCAGGGACGACACCTAAGTTTATAATACAACCTATGATACGGCATACGGAATTGTTTTTTTTGCTTAATAAAGGGGCCTGCATATTTCAGGCAGAAAGTATTTTAGAATAGTCGGCACTCGGTGTTAACTTGATAAAAGAGAGCTTTGGGATAAAAGGGTCCAGGTACTCATTTGATACACCATTTTCTTCATACTTCGAAAGTGATTGATTTATAGTTAGAAATATTTGTACGAAAGAGGTTAACGCCTTGCTCCTTATAAACAGCCCAGATTAAATTTTGCAGTATTATTCTAATCCAATTACTAATCACCCAGCTAAGCTGATCAAGCATTATTAATTTTTGTGATGTTGTAACCCAATGTAATCTAATTATCTTTGTCTCATGATGACTCGGACAAGTCTCGGGATGAAACTTAATCCGGAAGATGTTAATTAACTTGAGGTTATTATTTGATCTGTGTACACTTTTTAACAGTATGGGTTGTTTTTCCTCTGACAAAAATGTTTATGTGTGGTTCGGATTAGCTTTGTTTACTGTCCAAAAAAAATGGGAGATTACGAAGCAACTGATAAAACAGCATCACGTTTTGACAAATAAAGTACAGACGGACAAAGACAGTTGAAAATAACATTGGTTAGTCCATACCACATTTATGTGGCTATACGTGCAAAGCTTTAAACACCACTTAAGTAAGTGGGATTTGCGGCAGGACAGCTCTTTTTGAAACTGAAAAATCTTCCGAAACTCTAGTTTGCGGTTAAAGGAACACGTTGCCTTGGATCGGACGAGTTGGTCTATAAAAAGCGTTTGAAACCGTTTGTTATGAAATGTATATGGTTAGAAAGGTGTTTTAAAAGTAGAATATAATGATCCACACAAGTATCACTCAAAATTGCACGGTTTTCTTTTTACGTCGCGAACTATCACCGTCGGCCATTTATGGGAGTCAAAATTTTGACCCCCATAAATGGCCGACCGTGTTGTTGGACGAGGTAACAAGAAAACCACGCAATTTCGAGGCATATTTGTGTAGATCATTGTATTCTACTTTTACATCATCTTTCTAACCATATGCATTCTATAACAAACGGTCACAAAACGCTTTTCAAAGACCAACTCGACCGATCCAAGGCAACGTGTTCCTTTAATGAATATTCCCAAATTCGGAAAATACCACTCCGCGATAGTACAATATAAAGCAAGAAACGTTCTCAAAAGAAACCCTTTTCCCCAGAGGATCACAATTAAAGGCGCGTTACTGGATTGGTGAGAGTTGACAAAGTAGTCGCATTTTTTAGTGATCAACCACATACCTTTATACAATGCTATAAAGTACGCTTTCAAGTATATGAAAGCTAGGCTTATTCGGTTGGGCGAGCGAGTCAAGAGAAGATAATGAAAAGTCATGGCAAATGTTCAGCATGTGAACACATTGTCCATTCTTTTGGCTGTTAGCGATGTCAGCTGTTTCGTGGTGGTTTTTGTTTTCAAATACATTTCTCGAATTATGACATGGATTCATTATACATTGCTCTCAGTAAACTTCATAACTACAACTATATAACTATGCTTTTGTATCTTTACTAATGCTGTAACACAATTTGGCTGAAGTCAAATGAATAGCTCATATGTTCTTATTAATGAACCATTTCTCAACAAGAACATTGAGTAGAACTTTCCTTTTCGAAAGGTTTATAGACTTGAGTATTCTCACTTAGCAAACAAAGAACAACACCCCGTTTTCGGCGGCCTGGCTGATTACATTTTTAAGAAAATGATTGATGTCTACTTGAAGAAAAACACATGGTGTCTCAACAAAGACGGAAGCCTGAATCAACTAGCCCATCAAACATTTGTTCATATATCATAGACTAGTAGATGGGAATTCAACTCAGACTTCTGTTAAGACATGTCTATTTAAAAATCTATTTAAAAACTGGACAAAGTGAAAGAGCTTACCACTAACTCCAAGCAGAGTCAGTAGAGTGGTCAGTCGCAGCAGCGCCGTGCTGGTCGTCAGGGACGCCATGACTGAGAAGCCGTTCCACTAAACCGCAACTGAAGAGAGCCAGTCCGGTGTCCACACAAGTGGCCTAAAAACCCACTTCACCCTGGCGTACCAGACGCTGGTTAGGGGACGCCTTTCTTGTCAATTTGACCATGGAGTACAGTGAAGAGTTGAACAGCACCCCTGATACTTTGAGCAAATAACTCGTCTGGGTATATCATATGAAGATTTCCACTATGCGCTCACTGAGATTAGATAATTTAATGAAGACAAACCACACAGACGGTTGCTTTAGAGCAGCATATTCGGCTTGCACCGAGTGGTGGCGTAAGTTACTTTTCAAGGGGGGGAGGGTGATGACACAAACACAATAGACCTGTTTTTAAGCACGGATGGCTGAGTAATGGGAGCAGGGGCCTTTCTATACATAATAAGTGTGCCTGCCCCCCCCCCCTTTTTCTGTTAGAAAGTGGGCCACTGGGACATGGTCTTCTAAGCTGGGTCATAGGTCACTCTGATTCCTCCCCAAGAGAGAACCAAATCCTCTTGTATCTGTCTCCCCTCGTGGGTTTTGTTCCCTATAATCAAACTCGCTCAAAACGGCACAGGCAAGAAATATTTATCAACGTACAACGTTGAAAGTGAAAGTTAGAATTAGCTCTTGCAAATTGCTTATCCAACCAAAAGGACCTTTGTAATGTACACGGCCCGATGTCATGTTTGGACCCTAGCAGAGTCTTTCTCCGAAGACACATATTTATTGGTGTATAAGTATAATGAACTTGACTTTCAGATGATTTCTCGAAGTTCCCTTTAAATTGATTATGCTTCATGGAGACTCATAAGCTTTTCATATGCGTAATTGCTCGCTCGAGGCAATGCGGCAGCATTAAGTTGTAATTTTAGAATATCTAAAGCTGAAGCTTTCCAGTGTGGAGGAGAAATAAGAGTAGTAAACTTGCGGGTACAACTTAAGCTCCACCGGAGATTTACACGTGGTTGTATATACCGTAAGCTTACCATTTATCTAAATTTCTGCTGATTTAGAATATCTGTTTTTAGTTTACTTTAATGTTAGGCCTAGGTATAGGTTTTGTGGCTTACGCAGCTGCTTTTGTAATCGGGTGTTTTTGGTTGAAACGGCCTCATCGTCCACCAACCACCACTGCAAAGTGTTGCTTCATCGTCAACACTGGTGGGTTCGTTTAGCTTCCCTGGGTCGACCCCGGTGTGTGGTGTTTTTTTTTTCTAGGACAACGTGGGTAATTATCTGCACCCGTTCGTCCTGGAAAAAGAAAACGCCACACACCGGGGTCGACCCAGGGAAGCTAAACGAGCGCACCCATTATGGTGGCTATGAGGGGCAACACCACACTATCAAACTGCAGCTAATTTGCGATGACGCAAAGTATCGTCAACATTTGCAAAAGTGTTTGTGATGTGTGATGATGTCAGTGCCACCATAATCAATCCTGCGCGAATAGTGCCTTAAACTTTGTTTTTATGACATGGTATATATATGCCTTTGGTTACTCCACAAATTAATTACTAAAACACCTATCTTAGTAAAGAGTGCTGGGTAGCTATTGAAACTACATCTCAATGTAGAAACAATACCCTTTGAAAAATTTAGCGAAAGATGTCATTTTTCACAAAACAACGCCAACATCACACAAATTAGCATTAATGTTTACCAAAACCAGGTATTGTTTGCTTTGCACTTATCACATGATTTGTTTGTTTTTTACGGTTAACAAAAACCCTTTGATCGATTGTGGTTTTGGTATCGCTCACTCTTCCTTTGACAAATTTGCCAATCGATATTGGCTTCGATTATTGCATGGAGGAAGAAAATCTATTTTCTTCCTCCATGATTATTGCAAGGACAACTTTTAAGCCGATTCTCAATCCAGCCTCGTTGATAAGTAGTTATCTTCAGGTCACGTGTCTGAGTTTAATAAAATATTTATAGAGCGCATTTTGCAAAGGGCCTCGAGGTACTTCACATAATAATACTAAACAGATTATAACTAAAGAGTTAAGTAAACAGTCAAAGAGAAAAGTCAGTTAAAGTCAGTGGACACTTTTGGTAATACAATTTCGAAGTAAAATCACTCAAAGCCTTAAAACTAATTTGTTTTGTTTAACTCATCTAAGAGACAATGAGCACAACTAAAACTTATCGTGTACTTACATAGTCCTAAACTTACACGGTAACTTGTCTTTAATACAAGATATAAATCACAGTCATAATTCAATTTAACAGTTTATAGCTTGCACTGGACAACAATTTTGAGGATGAAATTATCGTTCAACTTCATCAACACAAGGTAGTAAATATTCAACTTGAAAATGGTGAACATTTAAAGTTGAATGTCTGAAACGAACCTGGACGAGATGCCAACGAGTCGAAATGTAATGGAATAAAAGCTAAAAAGTCACCCAAATAAGTAGGATTTAAAACGTTGTACGGTGGAAATACGATAATATAGAAAGGTTTGCGGTATAACACCATGTAATGACTATCTCTAATGAGTTGGGGTGGTTCTGAAACTCCAGAAGACGATCAGAGCATAGTGATCGAAACGTCGAGTTGAAAACCAACGGTTCTTTTCAGAACCACCCAAACTTATTAGTATCGGTAGCAAACATAACTAGGGCAAACTTTATAGCAAAACATATGGCGAAGAATTTCCAATTTAAAAATAATAACTCTTATAACACCTTCACATAATTTGTTGTTCGGTCTGTTTATTTCAAACCTAGAGGACTTGAAGAAATATTGTCAATGTGAAGTGGTCGATAAATGGGCCAGCCACTTGCCAAGGACACGCCGCCTCTCCTAAAACGAGGGCAGTCTGAAAAGACACTCTGATAAGCCCTGATTGGTTGCTAGTGCTACTGGCGTGTCATAGTATAAACAAAGTTGAGCAACGATACAAGATAAATCAACATGATTATGAGTGCATTAAAAACATTTTTTACAACACATCTGCAACTAGGTAACGAGAGCATCAACCCGGTGAACTTATAAAAATTATAGGCTTCTGGATGCTCTGAGCTAAAAGGCCTTGGCACACCAGGCAACTTCAACGGGCGACTTGGAGGCAACAAACTGCAATACATGTACATGCGAAATGAACACTTTGGTATGATTTATTCTTTAACATATGTCGCCATGCAGTCTCAATTTTTTAAAATCTTTAACGTGAAATGTGAAAATTGCCTTTCTTGTTGAAGTTTGCCTGGAAGGTGTTGCCTGTAGATTTGTTTAATTGTCGTTTAAGATCCTTTGCAACATGCGACTGTTCAACCCTCAAGGGCCGCTCTCATGACTTTTTCTTTACACTTCTTTATACATGTATATATAATTTCCATGGCTGTAATATTTCTTTGTGATTATCACACCGGTTAGCCATAATATCTCATTCTGTATGAATGATACTGTAAATTGGACCATGCCACACATCCAGGAGGGGTGACAATCACCAGGTGCCAAATGCACAGGGCTGCATGCAAAGAGTTACTCAAAAAGCGTATAAAACCATGGAGCAATAAGTGGACCAAATTAATCAGTTCAATAAATAATTATGCCCGGTGTAGAGTCTTGAATATTCTGGGCTTATAACTTCTATTCAATTCTTTGTTCAACTCTAAAAATCATTTCAAAAGGTAATAAGAGTTGATAAACAAACCACGCTTGGACTGACGGCAATGTTAGTAGAAGCACCGGAGCGCGTGTTACAGTTGTTTTAACTTAATTGAACAACTTCTGCAAATTTTCAAAGAAATAAAAAACCTCCATTTGTATCCAACAGTTCAACACTATTTTTTAATATACTTTTGTGTAACGTTGTTAGAAACTGTTTTTTTGTTCGTTGTGCTCTGCGGCTCCTTAATTTCCAATTATAAAAAAAAAACGATTATTAGAAAAACAACAACAATAAATTACATGAGTGGTCCAATGAGAACACTGTTGTTTTGCACATTTTATTGGGTGCGTTCGTTTAGCTTCCCTGGGTCGACCCCGGTGTGTGGCGGTTTTTATTTGCAGGACGAACGTGGGTTATTATCTGCACACGTTCGTTCGGAGAAAAAAAACCGCCACACACCGGGGTCGACCCGGGGAAGGTAAACGAACGCACCCTGTATGTGAAAAGCATTTCAAGATCACGTGATAGAAGCAGACCATTCATTGCGCGCAGCCTGAACATCTGACGTCACACTAAAGCAAGGGGACCAGTTTCCGCTGGTGTCTACTCACCCACGTACGGAACATACAACGGCGAAGAGCGTGACGTCAAGGCTAGGCAGACCGCCATTTTTAAAGACTAAATGTCGAAACTCGAGTGCCCTATTATTTCTCCGAGAAATTCAGTTTTTACTATGTTCCATCGTCACAAATACTACCAGAAAAGTGTGAAGGTGAGTTATTAATTTGATTAAGATACTGAAGAATTTGTTTTAAGTTTTCCAGCCTCCACTGTCTCCAGTTTCTGTCCCAGGCATTTCACCTCGTTGGACCGCGGTTCGAGCCCGGACCAAAGCCACGAGACGATGTTGCGTATGCAGTGTACTCGACTCAAGAACTATTTTTATATGTGGTTCGTGCGAGGCGATAGCAGAACGAATCCTCATTCATATAGTTCTAGGGAATCTAGGAGTATGTGACATGCATATAGACTGGGTTTCTACTCAGTCCTATACCTACCTTACTGTTTGGGTTTTCCATGATGATGATGTTTAGACCCAGTCCCAGTAATTAACTCGGTTACTAACCATTATTGGCAGGGGGTGGGGCGCTGTACTCCTTTTTTCGAAATTTTTACATTCTCGGTCGAACTAGCACCCCAGCGAAATTATAATATAGTCTGAAGTTAGGCAACATTTTCATGGATGTCACACAAAAAATGCCCCAAAATGACGGAATTACCCAACGAATTACCTCAAAACTGCCAAATGATTGGCCTCTTGCTTCAATGTTTGATTGACCCTGTCATGCGCATGCTTGTGCAAGCTTCGTGGTTCCCAGAGAAGCGTGGACCTGTGTTTTGTACTCAAACAAAGCACAGATCGCTTATTTGTTTTCTTTCTATGACAAACGGACGTGTGCAGATAATGAGTAAATCACCCCGTCGTTCTGGAAATAGAAATAATATCAATGATCCCGACCCACAATGCATTGTACATCTGCCCATAGCAAAAAAACAGCTCTAGATAGTCAAGAAGAGATGGTTGGTCCAGCAGATTGTTCGTAATTCATCATTTTTTAGCCAGTGCAATTTCATGCTTGGTATTACCTCAAATATATGGAGAGGCCATTTGGTAGTTCTGAAGGTAATTCGTTGGGTATTTCCGGTCATCCATGAAAATGTTGCCTTACCTAGACTATATTATGATTTCACTGGGGTGCTAGTTCGAGCAAGAATGTCAAAATTTCGAAAAAAGGAGTACTACTTGGTCTAGGTTTTTTCCTTTTATATAGTTTATTTATTTGTTTTCTTTCCTTTTTAAGACATAGAAGTTCTTGTTCCATGAAGGTTTGTGCAAATGATACCATTGACAACTAAAACAAAGACAACTTAACTTGCCATTTTCAGCACCCCCTATCATCCCCCGGTGTATAAAGGTATCTTCTAAACGTAGGGTCATAAAAGACAACAAGGAGGACAGCTTGAGTTAAAGTAAGAAAAAAAGAAAAATAAATCAACAGATTGAAAGGTGATTTGTATACATAACATGACTCTGTAGTCTTACACATATATTTATTATTTGATTTTTTGTTTTGTTTTTTGTTCAAGCATTCTGTTGAAAAGTGCATTAAAAAGTTGTTGTCGCAGGCCTTGGCAGTTGTCAGTGTTTAGTGCAAACCAACGCGTAACACTTATTTTAAAGTAAGGTAATTGATAATTGTTGATACATCACTTTTAATGTTTTTATTTTTACCCCGACAGAATGTGTTGATATTGAAGTATCCAAAATGTTTTTATTTTGTTTGCATTTAGTTAGCTGCAGAATCTTCATTGTCAAATGAAGTCTACCTCTCCAGAAGAAGAAGCTTGGTGGAATGCAGTCAATATTCATCGTTGTATTCTCCATCATTAGGTAAATTTATATAAAACCTTTGATTTTGAGATGCCTCAAGAGTTTAGGGTCAGTTTGATGATACCCATAGGATTTGCAAAAAACATTCTTCTCACAAATGATTGTTTTTATTTTGTTTGCATTTTGGCTGGCTACAGACACATCATTATTGGACCCTCTCCAAACGTAATTGCCTGGTACCTATGCAGTCATGACCCAACCATGTCTTCTCCATCAACAGGTATGTTTATATTATAAGCCAGCTTTTATCTGTGATGCAAAAAAAAAAAAAATGATAGGCTTTGGGAAAAATATGTTATTTAAAAAAATGTCGAATGAAGACTACTCTGGAAAAGTAGAGTTAAGATGGGAAGTCAGTCGGATAGCTCAAAGGTTCAACAGTGTTTTCTCCTCACTGGACTGCTTGAAACCACCCGAGGCCCAGATTCCATATTTGGTAATCCCGAGCTTTTAGCACGACGGACATCTGAGATGCGACACCGCTTTGGTATCTGATCAAATCGGTTCAGAGCCAACACATGGTTGTACCTGCAAACTCATTATTTCTTTATAGTTTCTGCCTAGAAAACTGTCGCAAACTACTTGCAAACCCATCGCAAGGTAACTGTGACTGAAGCACCCCGAACAGTCATTGTGAAACAGAATGGGCCTTGAGCTTTGCCCTGAGCTTTGCCCTGAGCTTTGCCCTGTTAAAGCCATTGGACCCTTTCGGTTCAGAAAAAAAAAAAAAAGTTCACAGATTTACACATAATTTACAGGGTTTGCGGAAGGTAATGGTGAAAGACTTCTCTTGAAATATTAGTCCATGAAATGCTTTACTTTTTGAGAAAACGGTAAAACAATATAAATTCTCGTTAGCGAGAATTACGGATTTGTTATAAACACATGTCATGACACGGCGAAACGCACGAAAACAGGAGTGGGTTTTCCCGTTATTTTCTCCCGACTCCAATGTCCGATTGAGCCTAAATTTCCACAGGATTGTTATTTTATATATAAGTTGTGATACACGAAGTGTGGGACTTGGACAATACTGTTTACCTAAAGTGTATAATGGCTTTAAGGAGCACAGCAATTTTGCTCTGGTAAGGGGCACTTTTATGAGGAAAATGTCAAATTGTATTTGAACTTTGCAAAGGGCACCACAAAGAAAGTACAGGGCACTACGGCAACTGCTGTGATGCTGTGGGTAAATCCGAGGCCTGTAGTTTGACAGCAAGTTGCACTTCTCTACAAATATTGACTGCTTCGAGTGCTATGGTTAAAACTATGACTCCCGAGGTGATCCACGGAGCGTTCTATTTTCCCGAGGCGAGGGAGTCATAGTTTTTAACTATTGCACGAGTAAAAGCAGTCAATATTTGTTTTATAACACCCCAAACATTTCTAAACCTGTATTATTATTATTAAGTTACAGACCTGAATGCTACAATCCACGGACGACGCGAACACAGATTGCAAACACTTTTACCTACTGTGTTGCATGTAGTGTCGGACAATCCGAAATGGTTACAGACTATTAATTTATCATCCTCGTACATGCAACGGACGTCTGGGTACTGCACGCCGTGTGCTAGTCTGTCGGACTAGCGCATGGCGCCATGCGCTAGTCTTCGGACTAGCGCATGGCAAACCGACGCTCTATCACACGGCTGTCGTCTAGCAAAACTAAGACATGTCATGTGACGCGCTCTAAACCAATGAGCAGGCACAATACTTGCAAGGGGTGTTATAATGGGTTCTATGATGCTTCACAATAGTACCTTCCCAATCTTTCACCTTCTTTTTGCTTAAATTGTTCAAGCGCCTTATAGGCTTAATTAGTTGATATTCCCTTTCATATAATATTGTTTTTATTTTATTTACATATAGGCTAGCTGTAGACACGCCATTGTCAGATTAGGTGTAGCTCTTCAGAGAAACTGCATGATGAGAATGCAGCCCAGCTTCCAAGCTGCAATGATGTCTTCTCCAATAGCAGGTAAATTTATGAACAAGAAAGAATACAGAAAGTTTTCCATTACATTGTTTTCTTGATTGAATTTGTCCGGAGTGATGCTGGGGGTGAACCTCCAACTATCTTGGTCATCAGAAATATTGTTTTGAATTAAATATCTCTACATTAGAGGAACTAAATCCAAAGATAGTACTGAAATATTTACCTTATACAGGAACTTTAATTAACGAGTACCGAAAATTTTCTCAGACACCCCTACGCTAAATTTTGGATCATTCTGATGACATTAATTTCCAGCTCAAAGTAGTAACCTGCGAAGGTTAAAACATAACTGTGCACGTTCAGAAATTGCATACATTTGCCTTCTGCAAGATTTATACATGTCTGTAATTTGAGCAAGTTTTACTTCATGTTAAACTGACATATATATTTAGGACACCCGTTGCATAGTTGCTGATTTTAAATTTTGTTTCTTCAGATCTCTGTCTTTATTTTGGACGCAAGACATTGTTTAACAATTTTGAGGTGAAATACGAACTTTCGAGGTAAGTTTTTGATGTAAAGAATCTAGACGCTGATATTTTAAAGCACAAAACAACATTTAAAGGCAGTGGACACTATTGGTAATTACTCAAAATAATTCCTGTTGGTCGAGAGCAACGGCAGGGACAGTTGTGTCACATAACGCGATACGCGCAACGCGCTCAGCAATCTCCTTATAAGGAGTTGTTTACGCGAGGGCCTTACCATTTCATAGCTGGAGGGGTGTTGTGTTGAAAGAAATCATTGAACAGTTATAATTTTTGCATTTATTTTACTTTTTGACAGTGTGTTGATGTTTTTTGACCGCAAAAAGGTATTAATGAATGGGAGTCAAAGTGTTTTGAATTGGTTTTCAACTAGTGGTTTTGACCCACTGAGCCCTGGTTCTTGATAATTTACCTCGACTTCGTCTGGATAAAATTATCAAGAACCAGGGCTCGGTTGGTTAAAACCACTAGTTGAAAACGACTTCACCACACATTGGTTCCCTTATTTAAAAAAAAATTAACCTTCACACTCGAGACGGTCTTACCAATGAAGGTATGCAGAATAGTTGCTGGTAATTACCTAAATAATCTTTTTATTCATGAGATATCTGTGTAGATGTACCCTTTTTGGGAGCAAGTTGTGCTACCCCATAATGCTTCACAATAGTTCCTTTGAAATCTCTCACCTTTATTTTGCTCTTTGTTTAAGCAACTCCAAACTTTGTGGATTGGGCTTGGGATCCCCAAAAAGCCTTTTCCTGTTGGACTCTAGGCCAAACTTTGAGGTCATTACATGTACAACTAAAACAAAAAAATGTTGTCTGAGCAATATCTCGAGAAGTACTTGTCATATCAACTCCAAACTTGGTTTGTTTGGCATGCCCGCCCCCCCACCCCAGAGGTCTGTCGATGTTGGACTATAGGATTTTGTTTTAAATTAGGTCTAAAACAAAGGAATGTTAACTGAGCAATGTCTCAAGAAGTACTTGTCATATCAACTCCAAACTTGGTTTGTGGACTGGTTTTGGCCAAATGTCAAGGTTATATGGGCTTAAACAAAAGAAATGTTGCCTTCCAACCATACTACCCCCTCTGCCTTCCCTCACCTTCTCACCTATCCTTTCCCCACTTATCTTTCCCAGCCTTCTACTCAACCCATTTTGACTATGATTAAATCTCCTTTAAAACAAAATATAATGCAGAAAGAGTAGAAATTTGGGTGGGGGGAGTTGTAGTGTGGATGAGTGTTGGTCTTTCCCACCTACATGGCAGAATATCCGCAGCACAACATAGCACAACACTGGCTAAGATTATTTGTGAAAAAATCCCTTCAATGTTCTACATGTGTCAAATGTCAAGAAATTGACTGGCTTGCAGTGCATTTGTGTTTTTAAACACAACTTTTTATGTTTTATTTACATGTTTTCTTTACATATATTC